>NW_005357800.1:178575-183973 GCF_000412655.1 Myotis brandtii | reverse complement strand
CCCCCAGGGCCTTGGCTGCCTCGGCTGCTAACTAAGCAGGGAAGCTCCGCGTAGTAAGGGCAGGAGACGTCATTCATTCCGTGGGAGCAACAGAGAGAGAAGGCCCGGCGGCTGCGTCGGGAGGTTACCAGGCCTGGAGGGAGGCCGCCCACCCTGACAGCCTCGCCTCCCCTCTGCAGGCTCCGCCGGGAACTCGGACCCGAGGCTTCCCCTCGGGGTGGCCCTGCTGCTGGCGGCTGTGGCCCTGGTCCTGGGGATCGGTGTCTTCGTGGGCCTGAGTCGGGCCCAGGCCCCGGGGCTCCTGGGGGGCAGCAGGGGCTGAACGGCTCAATAAACGTGTTCTCAAGCTCTCTGGTGCGGAGCAGACTTTCTCGTCCCCGAAACCTGTTCCTTAGGTCGGCGCCGCCCTCGCAGTCCCCTGTCTCACACGCTGGGGCCAGTCCGGGTTCCCCGCGTCTGGATTTGGGAGGCTCGGCCTCTCGGCGAGGAAAGGTGGTTTTCGGGGGGCGGGCAGGGCACCTCAAGGTAGAGGAAGGTAAAGTTGGGCAGTCAGGGGCCACAGGAGCTGGGAGTCGGAGCCCGCAGGGCTTGTGGCCTAGGAGCAACCCAGAGTCCCTGGGGCCAAAAGAACTGAACCGCCTTGAACAGCTGCTCCCAGTCCTGCTGAGCCCCCAGCCTCCCCCTCCAGGCTGTGGGTGACTTTTCTGGGCGCCAGCATCTGCCCCAGCCCTGTCCCTCAGCCCCACAACCAGTCACACAGGAACACAGGCCCCCGACAGTCATGCTGGCCAGGCTTCTGGCTCCAACCCAGCATCGTCGCTTCCTCTCCCCTCTTCCTCTCCCCTCTCCCCAGTGCATTCTAAGCCAATGGCATCCGCACGAAGGTGCTGCTATCAATGGCATCGGTGCTGTGTAAACGAAGTGCGATTCTGTAGATACCGATCAGAATCATGTAACCAGCTCTTTAACTTTTTAACACACACTTCTTGTGTCACTTCTTATTTTGTCTGTAGTTTCCTCTGTAGTGCGGTTAAGCGGTGCTTCTGATGAAGACCCAACCTGTTGTTGAGGATGACAGGTGCTGCACACAATCCTATCAGCATGTCCTTCTTTGTACCCTTTTTCCTGGAAGAGACTCTTAGAGCTGCTGGGTCCAGAGCGGCGCCTTCCGATGCCCGGGCTCTGGGTGGGCGTGGGCCCGGCCCCACAGCCTGTCCATCGCAGATGGCGTTGCTGACCGAAAATGGGCCTCTGAGCAGAGGCCAAGCATCTCCTGGACACGCATGAATCGCCTCTTCTGTCTTTTGCGTATGCCACCGAGCGCCTCTCGTCTATAAAGAGCGCTCACTAGTTCAGGGGTCGACACCCTCATCTGACACGTCCCCCGGGGCTGGGAACTGGGTTTCCTGGGGGGGGGGGGGGCTTGTTGTGGAAGAAGCTGCTATGTAACGAGTATTTCCCCTTGTGCTTTTATCTTGGAACATGGCAAGATCTTCCCCTGCCCCACATACTCTTGAAAGTGCCCCCTTTTCTCGCGATACAGTGTACGTGTGTCCCTCCTGCCCAGTGTATTGAGGTGCAAGATTTTAAAAAACTGTTATTAATTTTAGAGAGGAAGGGAGAGGGAGAAACATCAATGATGAGAGAGAATCAGGGATTGGCTGCCTCCTGCACGCCCCACACTGGGGATGGAGCCCGCAACCCGGGCCTGTGCCCTGACCGGAAATCGAACGGAGACCTCCTGGTTCCTAGTGGACGCTCAGCCCCTGGGCCGCCGGCCGGGCCAGGTGGCGCTGGGAATCGATGTTTCAGTTGTGCACGGGTTTCTCTCAGTCCTTCTGTGTCGAACACGGGTGCAGCCGAGGTTCCCCAGCTCTGCCGAGGAAGGGCACGCTCCGCTTTCCTAGATGCTGAGACCTCGCCCCGATCCTGCCCAACTCCAACCTTCCCTCCCCACACGCCCCCCAGCACAGCAGCACCTGAGCCCTGGGAACCCGAGTCAGACCCGATGGGGCGATAACAAACCACACCGCTGACCTGCGGCAGGAAGCAGAGCTGGGGGGCGGGGCCCGGGCAGTAGCTGCGAGGCGAGACCACGGGCTCCCGCCTGTCTCCCCAGGCTGCTTCCTAGACACCGTGGTTGAGAGCAAATGGATGCCGGGTGCCTGCGCAACACAGGCGGGGAGGCGGCTCCAGCTCAAGTAAAACGCAGCTCCCGCCACGGGCTCCGTGCCCAGGCATGTCTGGGAGCGCGTGCCACACACAAGCGCCACGGCTGGTGCAGCAGCAGGAGAGGCGGCTCAGTCAGCCTTCTCGTGTGAGTAACACGGCAGGCTGTGTCGGCACATTTAGAAAACGTGTTGAAATCACTAAGATAACATGGGAAAGAAAAAGGGAGAAAAAAGACCGACACTTAGGACCGAAACAAGCACGAACGTGGAGGAAAAGCAGCCTGTGGCCGCAGCCTGTGTGGTTCAGTGGATAGTGTCGGCCTGTGGACTGAAGGGTCCCGGGTTCGATTCCGGTCAAGGGCACATGCCCAGGTTGCAGGCTTGGCCCCGGCAGTGTCCCTGGGTGCGGGACAGGCAGAAGCAGGGGAGGCGGTGCCAGCTCATGGGTCCGGATCAGCCCGGGAGCAGGCACATCGATTCGGGTTTTCAGATGCAGATGCTGACAGACCGGCGGAGCTGGGACCCCAACCCGGGCTTGCCTCCCAGAGCCCCGCTGGCCACTCCGTCCTGGAAATCAAGCGGCTCCTCAGCTCCCATCCCGCCCTAGTGGGCCAGGGGGTGGTCCGCGTGGGGTCTCAAGTCAGACGGCTTAAAGTCTCAGCCTCACTCCTCCGCTTGTCTCCTGTGGCAGATCAGGCCCAGGCAGGGCTGCCCTGCGGTGCTGAGCTCAGCCTGGGGCGAAGGGGGGCCACGGGGCAGGCTACGTAACTACAGTGCCCCCAGGTGGCCGCCCTGGGCAGTGCGCCAAGGCTGAGAGCAATGCAGCCACGCCCTCCCCTTCAGCAGGGGGGACGCGGGGCTGGGGGCATGCCTGCTGGGGCGCTCAGGTTCACGTGGGAGGCAAGAGGCACTGGGGACACCCCAAACCATTTCCCTTCACATGTGGGACTTCGGCTGCTCCTGGGCTGAAATACAAGCCTCAGTGGCCCGACCACACGGGTCCGGAGAAGCTTCCCTACAAGGCAGCCGAGCCCACACCAGGCGGTGGCAGCTCCCCGGGCACTCGGGCCGAGATCCTGGCCACCCGCCTCCTCCCCTGCTCCAGGCCCCGAGAAAGGCTCGCAGGGCGAATGCTGACGGAGGGAACGGGGCGAAAAGGGCAGCTCCAGGTTGTCCTAGCTGTTAGCGTGCCGCCTGCAGGGGCCCGCACGCCCCGCTGCGTGACCAGCAGCACTGGCCGGCAAGACACACGGGCCTGTTGCATCGCACGGACTCTGCTGTGGCCCGCAGCCCGTCTTAGCTCCCTTCCCGCACAACCCCTCACCCGCAGCACTAACTCCCACTTCCTCATTCTTTTACCCCCTCCTCCCCCCAGGCGTCCCTCCCACGCTGCACTGGGCCTGCTCGGCAAGTACTAACCACCACCCTGCCAGGCCGGTGGTCACACTGGCCCCCTTCCTGTCCTGTCCCTCCACACCCCCACCCCCACCGCTCCAGCCTCAGCCATCCCCTCTGTCTGGCACTCGGGCTCAATGCGACCATGGGCACCTCAGCAAGGCCCTTCCCGACCACCCCACCTCTGGCAGCCCCACGCCCTCCAGGGCACACTCGTCTCCTGGTCTGTTGGGGTCCTGCCCCAGCAGGTCCAGGGGTTCCCAAAGGTGTGGACGGAGACAGCGTTCAGTTGATCAGCAGCCTAGCCAGGTTCTGTCTTTTTTCTCCTGTTACATCTGTATTTATACCAGTTGATTAATCCTATCCATTCTATTCCAAAGGTTAGGGCATTTGTTATCTGCATCCCAAGATCACTACTCTATTGTTCTGTTAAGCTACAAGGAAGTAACTGAAGGAGATTATCCTAAGTAAAGATTATGTAGTTTAAGTGTGATTGTTCATAGTTAAGGTGATTAACTACCTGCCTGGCACTTAGTTAAGGAGTTTTACTGATTTATTCCCTTCCTTAGTCCTGTTAATCCCTAACTCCAGGGAAAAAATCCCCACCTGGGGAAACAACCTTTCTCAGAGAGGTGACCTTGGTTAAAACACATAGCGCTAAGAAGGGGAGCAAACATATTAAGAACAGTATGCCATATACGCCAGGTCCCTTGAAACATATGCTGTGCAGATGTTTCTTCCCTGCAGCGACTGTGTCAAGCAGCAAGGATGGACTGGCTTCCGGCACTGGTCTTTACTATTCACCCGTCTCCCCTGGAACTGGCCCTACTGCGGACTCTCAGCTGCCAGTTACAAACCCTTTCTGCTTAAGCCAGTTGGGGACAGGTTTCTTTCACAACGAAGGATCCTTGCTCACTGCTCAATTCCTCACCAGCAAAAGGCCATCTTTTTAAAAAATATGTTCTTATTGATTTCAGAGAGGAAAAGAGGGGGAGAGAGACACATCAGTGATGAGAATCATGGACCTGCTGCCTCCTGCACGCCCCCCACTGGGGATGGAGCCTGCAACCCGGGCATGTGCCCTGACAGGAAATCGCACCGTGACCTCCTGGTTCATAGGTCGATGCTCAACCACTGAGCCACACCGGCCGGGCAAGAAAAGGCCACTTGCCCACACTTCTCCCTCCCAGGCTGGTGGCCAGTGGGAGCACGAGTGACATGAGACCCTATGAAGCACAGGCCTAGGCCTGCAGGGACCTGGAGAGACATTCTGGCAAATGGCTTGTAGGTTTGTTCTTGTTTTCTTTGATTTCTTTAAGGGGGGGGTGGGAGGCGTGTAAGAGAGTGACGAAAGCAAAGGACAGAAGGCTGCCGGCTTCCTGAGGGGCCGCACCCCCAGTTGCCACCCACTCTCGCCATTGATGCAGCCCAGGTCCCTGTCTGTCACACCCACACCCACACCCAGGTCCCTGTCACTCACACACACACACACACACACACCCCACACCCAGGTCCCTGTCACACACACACACACACACACACACACACACACACACAGAGGAGGAGGCCAGCTTTATGGTTTCCTTTTTTTAATGAAATTAGGTCGCTGCTTACAAAACCCTGCACCAGCCCCCGTGCCCATCCCTTCAGTTCCCTGGGCTCAGCCTGTGGTCTCTGGAACTGGAGCCCAGGGCGTGGAGCGGCCGTGCGACCCGCCTCCGGAGGGTGACAGCGCTCCCTCCACGTCTGCTCCCGGGCCTGGAAGCTGCGGGTGAGGGTGGTGCAGGCCGCCAGGGTTCTCAGGCCCCCACCCAGACCTCTGAAATGATGTG
>NW_005357800.1:177247-178517 GCF_000412655.1 Myotis brandtii | reverse complement strand
ACTCTACCCCACCGTCAGAAGGGACAGGGCCTACAGGCTGTAGAACTTGAGGCTCCTGTCCATGCCCGTGGACGCGATGAACTTGGCGTGCTGCCCGAAGGCCACCCCTGTGGTCAGGCCGCTGTGCTCTGCAAGAGACGAGGTGTCGTGAGGCCTTCCCCTCGGGTCTGAGCACTGACCCGATGACACACGCCCCCCCCCCCAATGTGACTGCTTGTCTGGTTCCCCCGGTCTTTACACTCCGAGGGCAGGGCAGGGCAGGGCCCTGGTGGGACCAGCATCTCCCCGCAGGGCCTCACATGGTGCCTGGCTCGTGGCAGGCACGCGAGGCTTTGCCGTGGGCTGAGTGCACAGAGGACTACCAGCCCCCATCCCCGGCCCCGAGCTTCCGGGCAGCTGCGGTCCTGCCCTTCCGTGAGCTGCCCCGAGCCGGGCGGCGAGCGCTGAGCCAGAAGCGGGCCGAGGCTGGCTTTCACTGTGGCTGAGCCCCCCGGTTGAAGTGTCAGTGGTCAGCCTGCTTGTAGCTGGAACAGCCCTCCGCTTGCTCTAGCTCATGGGTTCCAACTCTTAGAGATCCCGGGCCCCTCACAGGGCCTGGGGCGGGGCAGAGGGGCTGGGCAGCACTCCCCCGGGACTCGGGCGTCACTGCATGTTCCTCAGGCCCGTTCAGGGTCACCTGCCGCCAGCCAACTGTCCACTGCAGGCCCCTGGCTCCCACCGGCCTCAGACCCCGGCGTCGGGGAAGGGCTCAGCCACGGCCGCAGTTAGGCCTGGGAGCATGCGGAGGGAAAGTATCCTGCGTCCCGCCCACAACCTGCCACTCACACAACTGTCCACACAGACAGCAGCTGCCACGGAGCAGCAGGCACCTGTCACCACGCACGGCACCCCCACGTCACTGCTGGCGCCACCTGCACAGCAGAGCCGCTCTGCCCACTTTCAAGGTGGAGAGCGACAGCCCTGCAAGGGGCAGTCACGCGCCCAGGCCACAGCTATGGCGGGTGGCGACCTGTGTCCACCGTCTCAGCCCCTTGGACCTTCTTCTCCGGCTCGCCCACGTGCAGTTAGGTGTTTACCTGGGAGTCACGTGCATCCCTCCCTCACCCGACCAGACAGCCCATCAGGGCGGGGGCCTCCTCCCTCGCACTCGGCTCTAACCCCACAACGGACAGGACGCATGTGGAGCACTGAGGGTAGATCCTCCCGACAGGCAGGCCCCGTGCTGACACCCGCTCCTCGGCCCCTGGGACGCACACCCCGCCCGGAGAGC
>NW_005357800.1:174206-177143 GCF_000412655.1 Myotis brandtii | reverse complement strand
CTGCGGCAGAGCCGGCGCGGACAGCCCAGCGCGCCCCTCCCGAGTCCGTCTTCTCAGTCACTAAGCGCTCCGGCCTCGGGCTGGCTCACAGCTGCTGAGGCACATGAGCGCCTAGAAGTTCCTAACCCAGTGAGACCCCCCACTTCGTCCGGCCAGCCCCCCAGGCCCCACCTGTGAAGTGGAGAATCTCCGTCCACTGCTTGCAGATGTAGATCTGGACGTCGGTGCCCCCCAGGGCCAGGTAGGTCCCGCTCTGGTCAAAGATCAGGGACTTCACCTGCCAGAGCCAGGACAGAGGTCACACGAGGGCAAGGGGATCGGGCCACCGGGAGAGAGCGAGGCTGTTCAGATGTTCTGGTGAGTAACTGACAGATGGGGAGGCAAGCGAGATGGAGGGCGGGGGGCATACCTCAAAGTTGTTATCCAGCTGCAGCGTCTTGAAGTTCTTCAGCTTGCGCAGGTCCCAGAGCTTGACGGAGGAGTCGTCGGCCGCCGTGGCCAGGTAGTAGCCATTCTCGGAGAAGGCGATGCTGGTGATGGGGCCCGAGTGGCCAGGGAAGTTGGCCACATTGGTGCGCTCCTGCATGGGGGTGGGGGAGGCAGTAGAAGGTCACCACTGGTCAGGAACGGAGCTCGCCGAACCCTCCCTCTGAGACGTCCTGTCTCTCGGGGAAGGACAGCAGCAGGAAGAGCAGGGGTGGGGCCAGCCCAGGGCCCCCGACTACCCCTCACGGCACACACAGCCCTCTCCCCTCTCGGGACCCCAGGCCGGACGCCACAGGCACACGAGCATCACGGGCTCTGGCTGCGGCGGGTGGAGGCTGTGGGTTCTACCTTCAGGTCCCAGATCTTGATCTGAGAGTCCATGGTTCCTGTCCCAAAGATGAGTCCATCGGGGTGGAACTGCGCACAGGTGAGAGCTGGGGGAAGGGAGGGCATGGTCAGAGCCCGGGGGGACAAGCCCGGCAGAAGGTGCCCCCAGTGCCTGGCACTCAGTGCGTTTTTATAAGAACACGTGAGCAAATGAAACATAAAGATAAACGACAGACAGCAAATGAAGGGACACCACTCACCGCAGCCGGAGGTCTCATCCGTCACCTTGGTGAGCACGCGCCCCGTCTGGATGTCAGAGAAGGCCCAGTACTGAAACACACCAGGCAGGAGTGAGAAAGGGGGTGCCCTCCGGGGAGCAGGGACCCCGTCCGGCAAGCCCTGGTGAAGCCAGCCCCACGGGCAGAGGAAACGCTCTCCATGCTGGGAGCGGCCGGGTGTGTGTGTGCGTAGCTGTCCCTCCTCCCACGATGCTCGGGGCCCTCGGGGCCGCACCTGGTCATCCGAGGAGCTCAGGAGATAGTCGCCAGTGGCGTGGAGGCTGAGGCCCGTCACAGAGCTCTCGTGGGCCCGCACCACCTGCACACAGGAGGAGCTCGGGACCGACCAGATCCTGATGGTGGCGTCTGGGGAAGCAGAGAACACCAGCTCCTAAGAGGACAGAGAGGCGGACACTCAGGGAGAGAAGAGGTGCACCCAACGACCTCAGAGGCTGGGGATGGCCACCCCCGCACGGCTTCTCCTTCGGCCCTGCCTCCCAGGGCCACCGGGTAAACACTAAGATGCTAAATCAAGCAGCATTCGGCCTTGGAGGCCCTGCCACCTAGTGGTGAGCGGAGAACTGCAGCAGATGCAGCATCCCAGGACCAGAGAAGCTGGCCGGGAGATGGGGCCGCATTGCTGAGGCCCAGTACTGAAGGGGCCAGTGCCTCCAGGAGGGGCCAGTGCCTCCAGGCGGATGGCAGGTGGCAGGTGGCGGCCTCAGCACTGGCCCCGAAGGGCTGCAAGGCATGTCCAGCGCATCTAAGGCTCCTAGGAAAGTCTGGGTAGGGAGGGAACTTCTGTAGCATCGCCAATCAACCACTGTGGTTAGAACATTAAAAACGAAGGTAAAACCAACCACCATCTTTTGTCAACGTGATTTCATAAGAGAAATATTAGCTCCAGTAAGAAAGGAGGGCTTTCACTCGGAGAAATTTATTTTTAGGAAAGATTCTCCACGGTATTCTTCTGTTTCTAACTTCCTGAAGGAATAGGCAAAGGCTGGCTGAGCCCCGACTGTCTCAGCGCCAGACCCACCGTTCGAGGCCTGAGCAGCCACACCCACGACGCCAGGGCTCTGCCAGGACTGCCTCTCCCGTGGCCCTCGGCTCATCTATCCTGCCCCACCCGCTGTGACAGGCACCACGTCCCCCCCGACCCCGCCCCCCCCGCCCGAGGACCAGGGGTACCGACTGCCTCGGATCCTCGAGCCCAGGTTCCGTTGGGCTTTGTTTCCTGCGGTTTGTATTGTAAACACAGGGGGCCTTGGTCCTTCTCCTAATAACACTACGTAATGAAGAGGCTTTTGCTGTCTGGTCTGAGGGCCGCCTTGCGGGCCCCACAGAGTAAAGGGGAACAGATGACTCCAAGCAGAGCCCCTAACTGTCCACTCGGGAGAGCAGAGCGCTTCCTCAGGAGGCAGCAGGGGCGGGGCTGGTTCTGGGGCTCAGAGATGAGGGGGCAGGAGCGCACTACCTGGGAGGGGCAGGGGCTGAGAGATGGGGGGGAGCCCACCTGGGAGGGGTGGAACACCACGCTGGTGACCTTCTTGGCGTGGCCCTTGAGGGTGGCCAGGATCTGCTCGGAGCTCTTGTCGAAGACGACGACGTTCTTGTCCGCCCCGCCTGGAAGGACGCGCGTGAGGTCCCAGAGTCGAGCCCTTCCAGCTCCCTTTGCCCTGAGGCCCACGCACAGGACAGACAAGCACCCCCCGTCCCGCCGCACCCCGCGGGCCAGGCCAGGCCAGGCCAGTTCTCACCAGTGAGGATCTTGTTGGTGTCGGCAGGGCAGAGGTCCAGGGCGAGGATCCCGGGGATGCTGGCGCTGTGCAGGCCCTGTCACAGC
>NW_005357800.1:170054-174032 GCF_000412655.1 Myotis brandtii | reverse complement strand
CCCACACCCCCCGGCCCCCGCGCCCAGCCAGCGGCCTGTGTTCCCACCTCTGCACTTGGCCTCTGCCTGGACCAGCACTTCCCTCACCCATCAGTGGCCGGGTGGCTCCAGGCTGGCCCGCCCCACCCGGCCACTCACCACGTGGGAAGACACCTGCCGGTACTTGCTGAGCTCCTCCGGCTTCACCAGCTCCTCAGGCACTGTCTTGCCTCTCTGAGGAAGGAAAGGGCCCGAGAAGGGTCATGAGTGCAGGATGCAGCCGCCCCTGCAGGGGCTCTGCCCGCCCGGCCACCTGCCCCAGCCCCGGGAGAACACGCACCTTCTTACGCTCCGTGGTCAGCACGGTGGCCTTGTCTTGGAGCTGCGGATGAGAGGGAACAGACTCAGTGCAGGCAGGCTATTCGCCAAGACGAGGGGTGCTGGGTGCGGGCACAGCCCTATCCCACAGGTCTGTGTCAGGGGCCGAGCATGAGCCCTTCCCTCGCCCTCCAAGCTGCGGGGCGGGTGCTGATGACGTGGCTGCAGAGGAAACGGAGCCTCGGAGAAGTGGTCACTCGGCCAAGGCCGCAGAGGGGACAACGGCAGAGCGAGGAGACAGGTGCGCAGAGCACCAGGCCCGCCCGGCGCTGAGCTGAGGTGCAAGCTGGGGGCCTGCACTGCTCGTTAGACACAAACGAGCGCATCCTGGGGGGAGGGCTGCAGTCTAACAGCCCCGCCCCGCCCGCTCTGCGCGTGTGAGCTGTGCCCTGGGATCTGTCTCAGAGTCTCCATCCTGAAAAGGAAGATGCTAACTCCTGTCCGGCTCCCTCAGCGCAAAGCCTGAAGACTTGCAACAAAGTGTTTAACATCTCAAAGAACCCCCTAAGGGAAGCGCTGAGTTAGTCTGTCTAACTCCCACACGTCTGTGGAGGAGGCACTGGTTCTCATTCTAGAAGCAGCGAAATGGACACAAAAGAGTTGGTAAGTGGCCCAAGGTCATAAATTTCATAAAAGGCGACATAAACACAGCCGGGCCGTCTGCGCCGCCGCGTCTGTGCTCGGCACGACCCACTGCCTAACAGCCTGGTCCTATTCATACCGGCCTCCAGGGAGAAGCGAGGCCCCCGCTCCCCACCCGAGCGCACCTACCTTCTGGATAATCTCGGGCGTCATTCCCACCAGCTCGCCCAGCTCCATCGGCTCGCCTGCTCCCTGCAGGGAAGACGTGAAGGTGAGGGAGGCCTGGGGTGCCAGGCGCGTGCAGGAAAGGGCAGCGGCGGGGGGGCGGGGCCGACGGCACTCACCACAACACTGGGCTGAGAGCTTGGCACAGCCTGCGGCACAATGAGGCCAGCCTGCGGTTTCAGCGTAGCCAGAGCTGAGAGAGAAGACGGCGTTAGGAACGGGCGTGAGGAAGCGAGGCCAGCCCAGCGTGGGGTGGGGTGGAGGCTGTACCTTCTCGGGCAGCGGTGACTTCCTTGGTGAGACGGGCAATCACCCGGCAGGCGGCATCGTGCTGGTACAGCGCGTGGGACAGCTCCTGGCGGGTCGTCTGCAGCTGCTGGCGCAGAGTGAAGCTGTGCAGCATGACCGCGTCCTGGGGGCAACCACGCGTGAGGGGCAGCGAGGAGCTGGGAGCACCCAGCAGAAGGGTCGGCCGTGGTGAGAGGACACGGCCTCGGTGACCTGAGCACTATGCGCGTGGCCCCGAACGCGCCGCAGCCACCCAGCGCCCGGGCCTGCCCGACCTGGGCACCCACAGGAGCGGGAGCCACTCTCCCCAGCCCTCGCCTCGACCTCACCGGCAAACCTCCTCCCCGAGAGGGACCGAGAATGCTACGCACTGGCCGCCCTCAGCGCCAGGCACCGCGTCAGGCACACCCGTGCCTTCGCTCACATTTGAGAGCACCTACCACGTGCTGGCCCAGCTCCTGGTGCTGCAGATGCACCGACAGATGAAACAAGCCCCTGAAGACATGAATTTAGACCCTAATTCTCCCCACGCCCTGAGCGGCACTGACCACGCTGTACGGGGAGGAACACTAGAGCATGAATGCCAGCGACTCACACGGCCTGTGAGCGCGGAGCTCAGGTGGGACCCAGATCTGTGGGATGTCAGCACCAGGCCCCTCCACGACCATCCTGCCCGTGAATGAGAAAACAGTGCTCCATCCTCCCCCCCAGGCCCCGTCCAGTGAGGACGTCCAGCGGGAGCACCGGTTCTCCCCCAGGGACTCACCCACTCATCCTGGAGGGCTTTCAGAATGGCTGGGATGCTCGTGGCTGAGGGAGGCTTGGGCCGGATTGGGTGAGCCACTGCCGAGAGACGGGGAGCGGCATGAGAACCACCCCCCGGGGGACCCTTCCTCTCCCTCCTCTCCCCCCTCAGCTGCGGCTCCTCCCGCGCACGCTCCCCACCACGCGCTGCGCTGGGACAGACGGGGCGGCCTCCAGGTACCTTTGATGTCCACCAGCTGCTCCTCGGACAGAGGCTGGTTGTTGATGGGGTCGGTGCCGTTCTCGGCGATGTACTTCTCAATGAGCCGCCGCTCGTAGATGTGGTTGGAGACGGGGGACACGCACGGGTGCTCCGGCACCTCATTGGAGACTGCGGAGACGGCGGGCAGGGGACTGGGGTGACGAAGGGACCTTGGGCCAAGGGGACGCCTCCTCTGCTGCTGGCCCCACACGCCCATGTGTCCCCACCCTCAACGAACAGGAGTCAAGACATGACACCACGCCAGCTCTGTCCTGTCCCCAGAACGCTTCCCGGCGACATAACCAGCTCCTCCACGGCCTCCTGACAGCCAGAAGCCCACACGCACTTCCTGCACGGCCGTTCCAGGCACCTGAGAGCAGCCACCCTCCCGCCGCCTCGTTCTGAACGAGATGCTCCCACTCCGGGACATGCAGACACACAGGCCACTGGAACCTCAGTCCAGAGCAGTGACTGCCACCCTCTTTCATCTCCCGGGGTAAACTCATTCCTACAACTCCGTGGCACACTGTCTGTCCGGCTGACACAAAGAAGCATTTACCGTTTGATTCCCTCCACTGGAGGCCAGTATCGTGTTGGCTGCTGCCATTTTTTTGTTTGACAACCTAAGGGAAAGGGGTCCCTGTCCCTGCCTAACAGCCAGGTATTGCGTGTTTTCAAAATTCCTGCAAGAACCAGCTGAACACTGCTGGTCCAGAGCCTGGATGGAGTATCAGACAAAGAAATGACAAAGCAACGTGACAGGTGCTATAAGGATACAAAACAGTCACATGTTGTTTACTAGTCGCCAAGCTCCATAGATTAATTCATCTGCACCATCTCCGGCAACAGAGGCACCATTCCCCGCCTGCTGCTGCTGCTGCGCAGTGCGCATCCCTTGAGGACCGCGCTTGCAGCTGGACTCCCGCAGCCCAGCAGGCGCTCGGTAAACACGGTAAACATGTCGCATGCAGAGGAGGGAAGGGGCGGAAGGATGCTGGGGATATGGGAACGCGCTTCCTCCAGACGGAGAGGAAACAATAAATGCGAAATACTCTGCACACGGTGACTTCTTCAAAGCGAAGGCTTCCTTCTGCTAATCACACTGCCCTTCCTTTTCTTTGCCCAGGAGTGGGGGGCGGGGAGGGGCAATGGGACAGGGGGTAATGGAAAGATTCTAACAGTAAAGAGCTTGAGCGTTAGGAAGCAAATAGAGAAAGGGATGCGAAGGCAGTGACCTGTTGAAGCAGCGAGGATGGACACCTGGAGGCCACGACAAATACCAAAGGGGAGGGCGGTGCATGCATGGAAAACGCACGGATGCGGGATCAGGGAGCCTCGCCGCAGCACCCAGCTCTGCCCCTGGCCGGCTGCGCGGCACTAGAAAAGCCCATCTCCCCGGACCTCACGTCTCATCCGAAACCACCACCACCACAGGCCTCTACTCCCGCTCGGGAGGATTCCTGCGAGGCGGCCACCAGCCCGCTGAGCTGGAAGCCAACGCCAATGCTTTCGCACGGGGT
>NW_005357800.1:169772-170017 GCF_000412655.1 Myotis brandtii | reverse complement strand
ATGATCGCCTTTGCAGGGGAAACGCAAGCCCCGAGCCGCGCACCAGCCCCCCCAGGCGGACCGTGCACCAGCCCTCGCGATCCCGATACCTACGCCAGAGCTGGCTCCCTCCCTCCGTCCGTCCAGGCCTCGAAGCCCGCTGCGTGAGCGAGGTGGCAGGCCTCGGCGATGCGTGCGACAATGAGCTCGAGGCGTTACGTAAACGGTGAGGCGCTGCGCAGATGCATCCCACGCAGAGGGGTGGG
>NW_005357800.1:167803-169595 GCF_000412655.1 Myotis brandtii | reverse complement strand
TCCTGCGACCCTCGATCGGCCGCAGCAGGTACTCACTGGAGCAGATCAAGGACATGGCGCCGCCGCTGTGCTCCGAGGCGCCACACGCCGGGCTCCGGGCTTAGCTTCGGAGCTGCCGCGGGACAGTTCTTGCTCCCCGCTGCTTCCGGGACGCTCCGCGGCGAGCGGAGAGCTACCACCCCGAGCGACAATCGCGCAGCCCTTCACGTGCGACTGCGGCGGATCGCGCGCCTCTGCCTGTACTTAACGGAAACTGCCCTTTCCCAGAACGCCACGGGGCAGGAAAGGGCGCGCCAGGGAACACTCGGCTATTTCCGGACCAACTCGGCTCCTTCCGTAAAATGCTCCCTGCGGCAGGGAGAGGAGAGGTCCGGAACTACACTTCCCATGATGCAGCGGGAATTTTAAAACCAATGTATTTTCGCAACCTTTTTGAGACCCGTGCGCGCTGGGCCGTGGAGCCACGATCTTGCAAACTCTTAAGTGTACGCGAGCATTTCCTAACAAACTTGGTAAAACGCATATTCCTGAGGTCTGCCTTAGAGAGCCTGCTAGTGACCCGGTGAAGAAAGCAGCCACTGGCCGAAGCCGTGCTGGCCCTGCCTGGACTCCCAATTTGCTCTGCGATCTCGGGCAAGTCATCAGCTCCTCTGCCCCTTTCCTACATGACTTCTGTTTCCCTTCCAACTCAGATCGTGTAGGGTTCTTTGTGGATACCTATAAAATACGATACTCCCAGAAATCATGTACTGAACATGTGGTGTGAGCTATAAGGGGTCCAGACCAAGCAGCAGGAACAGACAGGTGTGTCTTCTTCGCCGAAGAGGTGTGGCTGATATGCAGATGGAAGAGAAGCAGCACAGAGGGCGCCCGAAGAGGAGGGACAGCACAAACAAGGGCTGGGGAGAAGGGCAGAAGTTGCAGGAGTGAAGGTTAGTATGACATGGTGCCCAAGAGCCTGGACTCTGAGGTCGGATTGTGTGTGCCCTAATCCCAGCTCCACCCAGCTGGTAAACTTGTGAACTTCTCTACCTCAATTCCCGCATCGGTACAACCGGGGGGGGGGGGGGGGTGACAACAAGGGTTGCACTAACTCAGAGGGTTGTTGTGAGGATCTAATATTCAAAAAGCGCTTTGAATAAATTTGACGCAACTGTTAGAAAGGCTTCTGGAAGGCGAGGCCCAGGATGCCACAGAGTCTGTTGGGAAGAGACCCGTGGCGGAGGGTCCAGAGCACGATGGATGCTCTGGCCAACGTCCGAGGGAAAGAAACACCTGGAAGAGGCGACAGGCTGTTGCTAACTCCTGTGCCGGCGGGTCCGGGAAGAAGACAGAGTTAGAAGGCTGTGCAGGTCAGGGAAAGGGAGTGTGGAGTTTGGGGAACTGCTTTAGTATCAAAGGTGAGCTCCCCCAGGGCAGCCGATGTCATCTAAGCATTGAAACAGCAACTAGGATGTTTTTTAAAAATGAGATCAATTTTGTGTGACTTTATTGTTTTTGTTTTAATCCTCACCCGAGGATATTTTCCCATGGATTTTCAGAGAGAGGGAAAGACGGAGAAACACACCGATTGGTTGCCTCCGGCACGTGCTCCCACCGGTGCCCTTGACCGAATCGAACCCGGGGCCGCAGGGCAATGCTCTATCCACTGAGGCAAACCGGCTAATGCACCTGGGATGCTTTTTAAGTGCACACTGTTACCTCATTGAATTTCCACACAACTGAGACTCAGAGAGATGAAGCCGGCAAGGGGTCACCTCATTCCAAATCCGCCCCCCCCCCCCCATTCTTC
>NW_005357800.1:166097-167328 GCF_000412655.1 Myotis brandtii | reverse complement strand
GGGTTGTGTTGGGGGGGGGGGGGGGTGACAACAAGGGTTGCACTAACTCAGAGGGTTGTTGTGAGGATCTAATATTCAAAAAGCGCTTTGAATAAATTTGACGCAACTGTTAGAAAGGCTTCTGGAAGGCGAGGCCCAGGATGCCACAGAGTCTGTTGGGAAGAGACCCGTGGCGGAGGGTCCAGAGCACGATGGATGCTCTGGCCAACGTCCGAGGGAAAGAAACACCTGGAAGAGGCGACAGGCTGTTGCTAACTCCTGTGCCGGCGGGTCCGGGAAGAAGACAGAGTTAGAAGGCTGTGCAGGTCAGGGAAAGGGAGTGTGGAGTTTGGGGAACTGCTTTAGTATCAAAGGTGAGCTCCCCCAGGGCAGCCGATGTCATCTAAGCATTGAAACAGCAACTAGGATGTTTTTTAAAAATGAGATCAATTTTGTGTGACTTTATTGTTTTTGTTTTAATCCTCACCCGAGGATATTTTCCCATGGATTTTCAGAGAGAGGGAAAGACGGAGAAACACACCGATTGGTTGCCTCCGGCACGTGCTCCCACCGGTGCCCTTGACCGAATCGAACCCGGGGCCGCAGGGCAATGCTCTATCCACTGAGGCAAACCGGCTAATGCACCTGGGATGCTTTTTAAGTGCACACTGTTACCTCATTGAATTTCCACACAACTGAGACTCAGAGAGATGAAGCCGGCAAGGGGTCTCCTCATTCCAAATCCGCCCCCCCCCCCCACTTTATGCTGCCCGTGTTCGGCCGAGATGGGGCCGGAGAGTAGGCGCCCCTCCTTCTCTGCAACTGAACCGCTGGGCGCCACCTGCAGGCTGGGCGTGGAACTGCTCTCAGAGGGAACGGCTGCATTTCCCAGCGCTGCGCGGCTGAAACTGCTCCAACGCCGCTTCCCTTTGTGCCTTTTCAGCGAGAAAAGTTCCTGAAAAGACCAAGGGCTCTGGGGCGCCCCGTCCTTAGGACACTGCCCAGGAGGCACCGCGGCGCTCAGGCACGACAGCGCCCCAAATGCCGAGGCGCTGGAGGGGCGGGTGGGCTTCGAACCCCGAGTTCAGAGATGCAGCTGACCCACCCTGTAGCCCAGATGTGGTCACGCCTTTCCCCTTTCCCGCCAGACTTCCGTTCCCAGCTCGAGCCGCCCACCCCCCGGCGCTCCCGGTGGGAAAGCTCGGGAAAAACACCGTCGGGAGGGGAGGGCGCATGCGCACAGCGCGCCGAG
>NW_005357800.1:158827-165684 GCF_000412655.1 Myotis brandtii | reverse complement strand
CCTCCTGCGGCCCCGCTCCGAGCCCTTTGTGGTACCCCGAACCCATGGGCCGTGCCGGGTCCCTCGCCAGAGACGCCACCCAGCAAGGGCTTGGCAGGGGACACGCTGTTCGAAATAGCACATGCCACTGACACCCTGTCTGGGTAGGCTGGGCCCTGGGGAGGGCTCGGTTCGGCTGGGAAGCTGCCCCTTTGCCTGTCGCCCTGCCCCCAAACAGTTGCTGGGAAGCAGCTGTCGGGGGTGAGCGGGGCCGCCCCCACCTGCCAGGACACTGACTTCATTCCCCTCCGTGGCAGCTTCGCCCCGTCTCGGAGCTTCCTTTCAACACAGGCGGCCCTGGGATGGCCGCTGCGTGTTTGGATCAACTTTAAAAGAAGCCTTCCCCCACCTCTGTCTGCATGGCTCCCCGTTGCTGCCTCCCCTGCACCCTCTCGGCTTCTGGCCAGGCTTCTAATAGTCACCAGCAAGCATGGATGAGCCATTCTGTGCCAGGCGCTGGGGAGCTCGAGAAAAGTTAGTTGTCAGGTCGGGACCAGGAGGTGCTCAAAGCCTAAAGGGGAGGCAGGCGTTTAACCCGTTAAACCCGCTGCAGTGTAGTGGGTAGTATATTGAGTTTGTGTACTGCACATTCCTTTGCTTTGTTTTTTCTATTTTCTGTTATTTTTTCTCTTTGTGCTGTCCCCGCCACGCCTGTAGGTGTGCGCAGTGTACCGAATTCCTGCAGAGCCAGGCTCGCTCCCTGCAGTAACTCGTGGCCCCGCTTAACCCCGGTGAACATTGGAGGAGACTGGACCTCAGATAAAGTCATAGGCAGGCGATAGTGGCTTCTAGTTTGTGGCAGAATTGAGCCTGGGACCAAAATGGAGGTACACTTCCAGGGCTTTGCCTGGAGTATACTTTTCCCTGAACTGCCGACACTGGTTCCGCATCAGAAGTTCCCTAGGAGCTCTGGAAACACAAGTTTGACCCTTCACGGGGAGAGTCGGGGGTCGTTGGCCCCGGTGGCACAGACCCCCTGGCTGTGACGGGTCCACCGGCCATTCTGACGGGCGGCCTGAGCTGAGAACCACGGCTGCCCCCCAGGATGAGGAAGTCAGGGCCCGAGGAGGCACGAAGTCAGCGCCCTCCTGCCCCGTGGTGATTCATAGTGTGAAAGAAAACCAGCCAGAGGAAGGAGCCACCCTGCCTGTCGGCAAACCACACCTAAACGTGGGGAGCTTCCCACCGCCATGGCTGACGGAGCCGTCCCCCCTCCGCTGGGTTTCCCGGCCCTCCCCCAGCCACAGTGCAGTGGCCTGAACAGCAGCGGCAGGTCTGGTCCCAGAGTTGTGCTGTCCTCACCTGTTGCTTGGTACAAACCCTGACCTGTAAGCCCAGCGGGTGGGGTGGGTCACCTGGTGTGTAGCCTTGTCCTGGGAGTCTGGGTGCCCTCTCACTCTGAGCTTGTTGATATTGGGGAGACCTTTCAGTGCCTTGAGGGCAGGGGCCATGTCTTACGGGTGCAGCGCGAGGGTGTGGAATGAGCAAAAGGGCATCTGGAGTCAAGTCCCAGTTCTGCTTTGCGAACTTGAGCAAGTCACCTGACCTCCCTAAGCATGGTGTTCTGAGTAAAATGCGGGGAGTAGCAGTGCCTTATAAGGTAGTTTTAGGAGTTGAGTGGAGTGGTGGGCTCACAAGCACTTTGTAAATTATAAAGGGACACGCACCATGCATGCGTGTGCACACACAGTTTGTGCTCGGGGATGCCTGCTAGGTGAGGCCGGCCGCTGCAGGAGGTGAAGCCGAGTAGACACACTTCCCCTCAGAGCCGAGGCTGCTCCTGCCCTTGACCGTGGCCTTCTTTAGCGAGAAAGTGTGTGACTGAGCCGAGGTGAGGCGGCAGATGGTGAGGGGTCAGGTTCTTGCCGCCTGGGATTAACCTGGAGGAAAAGACGGAGACTCCTATTAAAACAGAAGAGACGGAGCAGCCAGTCCCCTGCACGCTTCTCTGCGCAGGACGCGCCCCAGAGTCCCGTTCAGGTTCCCGGCGCCCCTCAGAGGCCAGTCGCGGGCCACGGCCTCGCTGCGGAGGGTTTATTTCAGGGTCCCCCGGCTCCCTCAGGGGGGGCAGGTGGCCGCTTTTAAGCAGAGGCCAGGGCAGAACTCAGCAGGCTGCCACGGGGGAGCAACTCATGTCTCCTAGGATGGAGAGGTGACATCTGATTCCTGCTGGTGGAGCTCCTGGGATATAGGATCCCACCCACGACAGCAGGCCTGCCCTTTAGTCCCGGGTGCCGGTGACCCAGATAGCTCAGGAGCCGCCAGCTTTCCTCGCCTCGGACCACGGCAGGCAGCACCATCTGCTTCCTGATTTGTGCCAGGAAGAGTAGAAGGCTTCCCAGCCTGGGGCCGTCCCTCGGGAATTGCACACTTCGCAGCCCTGCTTGGTCCCACAGGCCTCGGGAGACTTCAGCAGCGGTTTCAGGGCCAGGAAGTGCCCGAATTCGATATTTTTATAGATAACCCTTTCTCGAACCCTCTTCCTCCCCACAAAGCAAGGAAGGGAACGTCCTCGGTCCCCTCTCCTCCATCCTGTTGGCTCTGATTTCGGGCCAGCTCTCTGCCTGCCCCTGGCTGCTCCTCCCTCGGCCGCCCGGGCTTAGCCTCTGAGTCCTGGGAATGCCCTGGAGCTACAGGTTCCTCTCGGGCCTGGAAGGGGGCTGATTGACATCTCTCGAGCATGGCGGCCCAGAGATGTTGGTGCTGAAAACGGTTCTTGGCCGATCCTCCCTGCTGCAGTGAGTCAGTGCTTGCTGGGCCCTAACTTGCCTGTAGCATCACGGAACACGACATGGAGCACAGAACCCAAGGTGGTGAAGTGACTTGTCATCACTAAGTCACGGAGATGATTGATAGACGCCTACTCCCTTTTAGCTTCCGGATAACCTGCTGTGTGACGTTCTGTATCACTTCTGAAACGTATGTTGGCGGCCATGTGGCAGGGAGGTGTCTGCTGTCAAATGTACCTGGATTCAAGTCCTGGCTTTTCTATTTAATAAATTAATTAATTTTAATTTATTTCAGGGAGGAAGGGTGAGGGAGAGAGAGATAAAAACATCGATGATGAGAGAGAATCATTGATCGGCTGCCTCCTGCATGCCCCACACTGGGGATCGAGCCCACAACCCGGGCATGTGCCCTTGACCGGGAATCGAACCGTGACCTCCTGGTTCATAGGTTGACGCTCAACCACTGAGCCACACTGGCTGGGCTTTTCCACTTCTTTATTTTTAAATTATTCTCAACTGAGGATATTTTTCCATTGATTTTTAGAGAGTGTGGAAAGAAGGGAGAGGGAGAGACAGAGAGAGAGAAACATCAATGTGAGAGAGACCCGTTGATTGGTTGCCTCTCGCACTGACCCTGACTCCGGTGAGGGATTGAGCCTGCAACCGAGGTACGTGCCCTGGATCAGAAATCGAACCCGAGACCCTTCAATCCCTGGGCCTATGCTCTAACCACTGAGAGCAGGACTGGCCAGGGCTCCTCCCCGGCCCGGGCCCTGGTTGCGGCGTGTGCAGGAGGCAACCAATCAATGTGTTTCTGTCACATCGCTATTTCTCTCTGTCTGTCCCTCTCTCTTCCACTCTCCCTAAAAATCGATGGAAAATCCTCGGGTGAGGATTAGCAAAAAACCAAAAAAGATTAGATGAGATAGGTGGTGCAGGGTTAGCTTTTTATTTTTTAATTATTTTTTAAAAATATTTTTATTGATTTCAGAGAGGAAGAGAGAGGGGGAGAGAGAGAGAAACATTGGTGATGAGAATCATTGATCAGCTGCCTCCTGCACGCCCACTACTGGGGATCGAGCCTGCAACCCAGGCATGTGCCCTTGACCAGAATCGAACCCGGGACCCTTCAGTCCGCCGGCCGACGCTCTATCCACTGAGCAACACCGGCCAGGGCAGTTTTCTATTAGGAATAATATCTTTCCTTCAAGGTGGTGCTCTCACCCTTTGCCTCCATGGTGGCTGGGGAGCAGAGGGCCTTCTGAGTCTGGGGTCTCGCCTTCGCACGGTGGAGTCCCCGGGAGCTTGTGGTCTGCGCCTCGGCACCTCCAGGGGACGCAGCACCAGCCCTGGCGAAGCTCCCGGTGACCCCAGGGAGCAGCCGCATTGCAATCCGCTGTGTTGTCTGCACCCCAGCGAGTCTGTGATGCGAGAGCGGAAGCTTAGGTTCAAATCCCGGCCTTTCCACTTGGCAGGGACCCTGGGCTCACACTTCCCTCCTGTCTCCTCCTCTGCACTGACAGGGCGAGGAGGCCAGCGCCCTCCCGCGATGGCCCTGCAGAGCCCGTGCGTGATCTTCCTGCGCGAGCAGAAACCGAGCGCTTTCTTGATGATGTTATATGGGGGTCATCCTGTGTGTGCGCTGTTTTTAAGTTGTTTTTATATTAGCTTTGTCTTAAGTCGATTATAATCTCCATGGGAACAAAGCCTTATAGACTTATTATTTTTTATGCCCGAAGCAGCTAAGACACAGCCAGGCTTTCGGACGTGTAGAGCTGGAGTGAGGGTGAGAGAGCGCGCTCATCCCCCTAAGGCATTGAGCAATGCTCACGGTTAGTTAATATGCGGGGTAAGGGGTGTGAGAGGGTGAGAGGGAGGAATCCCAGAATCGGAGGGTTGTGCCCAGCCTAAGCTGCCAGTCTGCCTTTCTCCACTGACGGGAGGGCGAGGGGTTCCGCGGTGGCCACAGCGGGTTTCCCTGCCGGCTCCCTGCTCACCCTGTGCTTCTCCCCCCGCAGACCCGTCATGGCAGGTTCAGGCAGCACATGGCCATCTCGCAAGCAGCTGTTCCAGGCCCTCCTGCTGGTCCTCGTCCTCCTCCACTCAGCGTTGTCCGAACCCTCCCGGGACTTCGTGCCGCCCGGCAGGCAGAAGAGGGAGGTCCCCGCCGACCTCCTGAGCCAGATGGGCCGGGCCGTGCGGGGGACGCTGGATGCCTGGATCGGGCCGGAGACCATGCACCTGGTCTCTGAGGTGAGGGAGGTGGTCCCTGCTGGGACCGCACACACCGAGGAAGACACAGGAGGAGATACAGGAGGAGACGTTGGCGGCCACTCTGTCTCTCTCGCTCTGCGTCCTGCGTGTCATAACCCTTGGTGGCCTTAGAGTCCACACGATGAAGCAGACATACCTGCCTCTAGCGCTCCCATTGGTTGAATTCCACCTGAAGGCCCTTAGTTCCACCCCGGTCTTTCCTTTGTTCCTGCCTTTCTGGCCAGAAAGGCTGGGAAAGGAGCCATCTTTACAAACCCATGTCACCAGGTCACTATAGAGTCTACATGTGACCTAATGTCGTGAGTTGGCACATCAAGACCTGTATCATTTCTTCACCGTAGAGGTGGGGGCGGGGCTGGCTCAGGGGCTTCAGGCAGGGCTCTCTCCCCCACCTAATGGGATCTGATGCTTCCCCCACATACAGCCACTTCCACAGCACAGTGTCCCAGCAGGTCCGCGGAGTCAGGGCCCAGGAAGGAGGAGCAGCCTGCTGGCCAGGCCCGCGCACTGGGAGGGACCCCCAAGGCCCGGGCGGCAAACCCTGGCTGAGCAGCGGGTGGGAGCCGGTCCTGCGGGCCCAGCCTGGACTGGCAGCGAGGCTTGGAGAGGAGCCTCACTAGTTAGGGACCCATCTCTCCACAGACCACGGCTCAGGTGCTGGGGACCATCTCCTCCTGCCTCTCCGTGGGCTTCTTCGCTCTGTCGGGCATCGCCGCCCAGCTGCTGAACGCCTTGGGGCTGGATGGTGAGTGGCAGGGACTGGTGGGTCAGCTGGAGCCTGGCCCATCACTTCCTGTTGGTGGGAGCTTATCTTTTCAGGGTCTAAACTGTCCCCCAGCCTCCTGCCCCCTCCCAGGGTTCCCCAGAGGCCAGCTTAATAGCAGGCCAGAGACCGCCGCCACCTGCCGGTCAGCCTCCTGTCGGAGCAGCGCCTGCTCAGCCATAGCATCTCCTTTAACAGCCCAGGAATCACTCCCATTTTGTAGATGAAACTGGCTCAGCCAAGGCAAGTGGCCTGCCCAGGGCGGCAGGAAGCGGAGCGAGATTCAGGCTCCCGTCCCTACGTCTCTGTGACCCTGTGGGAGGGGATGTTTTTCCCTTTGCAGGGGGGTTTAAGTCCTCCCTCTCTTTGGGTTTTATCCCCCCCCCCCGCTGGCCCATCACCACTGCAGGCTGCCTGATCCTGTGACTCTTCCCCCTCAGGAGATCACCTCACCCAGGTCCTGCAGCTCAGCCCCAGCCAGGTGCAGACCTTCCTGCTGTGGGGCGCGGGGGCCCTGGTGACCTACTGGCTGCTGTCCCTGCTCCTCGGCGTGCTCTTGGCCTTGCTGGGGCGGATCCTGTGGGGCCTGAAGCTGGTCTTCTTCCTGGTCGGCTTCGTGGCCCTGGTGCGGTCAGTGCCCGACCCTTCCACCCGGGCCCTGCTCCTCCTGGGCTTGCTGACCCTCTACGCTCTGCTGAGCCGGCTCACGGGCAGCCGGGCCTCGGGGGTCCAGCTGGAGGCCAAGGTCCGAGCGCTGGAGCGCCAGGTGGAGGAGATGCGCTGGCGGCAGAGGCGAGCGGTCAAGGGCACCCGGGGCCTGGAGGAGGAGTGAGAAGGACGCCCGGCACCTTCGTCGTCTTCGTACCAAAGAGCTGAGCTGCTTCTGGGCCGCTGGCCCTCCTTCCAGCCCCTGCCCCTCGCTTGCCCTGTCTCTGGACCCTCAGGACTCTTACCTCTGCCCCAGCCCCCCAGCTGAGCGGGAGGGAGACCCGTCCCCTGCTGGTCCTCTGACCCCTTTCTCTGCCCCTAGCCGTCCCCGCAGGGCGGCTTGG
>NW_005357800.1:156893-158735 GCF_000412655.1 Myotis brandtii | reverse complement strand
CCCCCCCCCCCCTGCTTGTGCATCTGCTCTCCGAGCATCACTGCCATCGGCCTCCTGCGACTCTGCGGCCCCCTCGCCTTCCTGCTGCTGCTCTTGCTCTCCTCCTCTTCTCCTTTGCCAAGTTCCAGCTCCCTCCCTGTTCATCTCCTCCCCGCCCTGCGCCCCAACCCACCACTGTCCTTCAAGGCCTGCTCCTTCCCCTTCCTGCCCAGGGCGGGAAAGAGGCAGGGCCGATGGAAGCTGAGGGGAAGGGAGGTGGGGACCTTGCCCCAGTGGGGCTGGGGGCGAGATGGACCTGAGTCTGTTACAAGTGCCTTAATCCGAGCCAGCGGGCCCTGTGCTTGCCTGCTGCCCTATTCGTGCCGTGGGCCCCGTGTGTGCTGTGGGCCCCATGCGTGCTGTGGGCCCCATGCTTGCCGGCTGCCCTACTGTGTGTAGGAACGTGTGCTGTGGTTGCTTTGTGTCCTGTAGAGAGTGGCTCCTCTCAGGAGTCCGATTCCCCTCCAGCCGAAGCAGAGGCTGGCTGCTCCGTTGGGTGCTTGCAAGCAGGCCCAGCAGTGGCTCAGCCCCGGGGGGGGGGGGGGTTTCAGGGACCTGAGGACAAAGGACTTGTCTGCGGAGCTCAGGCGGCCTCCATCTCTCCACTCCCGCCACTGCCACCGCCCAGAGGGGCTGCTGATCAGGCCACTCCCAGGGCCTGGGAGGGTCACGGAGCAGACACACCGAGATGGCCCCCCTTCCCTTCACATGCTCTGCGGGGAGCAGGGAGCCTGCAGACCCCCCTGAGGCTCCTGTGGGGTGGGTACCCTCCTCTGCCTGCCGGGCATGTGACACACGTGACATGGAGAGTGACCACGTGCCAGTTCTTACTGTCAAGGTTTGAGGAGGAATCACGGCTGGAGTGATACGTGTTTTTATCAGCACTTGGTGGTTTTAAATAAAGTGCACGCAGTGTCATTGCCTGGTGCCGCCTACATGCACCCGCAGTCTGGACGGCTTTGATTTCCCGCCACAGCTGAACCCACCCCGTGGTCCCACCCTTTCTCCCGGCGCTGAGCGAGGCTGGGGAAGGGAAGGAGGGAGGGGGTGGGAAGGAAGACTGGTACCAGGTACCCTCCCCTCCGGGAGCGTGAGGAATGCGGGAGGCCTGCCCCCATTCCAAGCCTCCCAGGAGCTGACTGGCACCCCACCCCTGCCCGTCCCTTTGTGCAGGAGTCAGAGGCTGGCCCTGAGCCAGGAGACTTGCGCCTCCCTCCTGGCCCCACAGACGGGTTTCCTGCGCTGGGTTCCTCACCCTGCCCGTAGCTGGGCCCAGTTACTCCACGGAGGGCCTGGGCGGGTTTCCTTTTGTAAGCTTCCCTGGAGGAGCTGCTGTTCAGCCAGGCGCCCTGCTCTCGACCCTCCCAACGGCCTAGCAGGCCAGCCTGGCCCGGAGGCTGCCGGGACCCGGGAGGCTGGGACCTGGGAGGCCGGGACCTGGGTGGCCGGGACCTGGGAGGCAGGCCTTCTCTGGGGAGCAGAGGCAAGTCCTCACACTTCCCGCGCCCACAGGCCTGTCCCTGGGTTGGGGCTGGGCATGAAACTCTAGCCGCCTGCACCTGGAGTCCTCCCTCCCCGGTCAGGGCAGGCCACATGGTTGTCACCCGGCCCCATTTCACCGCGGTCCCCCTTGTCCTTGAATTCGGGTCACGATTCGGGGTCCGCCGCCTTTACAGGTGAGCTGCGTGGGGAGGGGGGAGGCAGAGGGGTGGCCGCCTCCTCGGTCCGGAGCTTCTGAGACCGAGCGCACGGACGCGTCCTGTCCCTCTTGGTGGGCAGTGCTGGGCAGTGTCCAGGGAAGCG
>NW_005357800.1:152548-156300 GCF_000412655.1 Myotis brandtii | reverse complement strand
CGCACCAGCTCCCTCCTCTGCCCTCCCAGAGCTGCACCCCGCTGGCTGCTAGCCCCGTCCCCCACCACCCCACCCGGGAGCGGAAGCTGCCCCTTTGCAGGGACCTTGGAGAAGATATGCGGCCGCTCTCCTTGCCCCAGGGAGTTCCGTGACCCTGGAGTCCCAGGAGATCGCCCCATCCGTGCCTTCCTGGCGCTTAGGGGATCCCCATCCCTGGAGAGGGGCCGCGGCGCCCCTTGGCATGGGCCGCGGCTTTAGGTGGATGATGCCACAGAAGAGGGGGGCACAGTGAGGACCCCCCCCCGCCCCCGCCCAGAGCTGGGATCTGGATGCGGGAAATCCGTGGGAGTCAGGCCTCCAGCATCTTGTAATTATCCCGGCGATGGAGTGGGAGGAGGGAGGGAGGCCCGTGGCTGCCCCTGGAGCCAGTCACTCACCTGTTACACTTGGGGGGCGGGGGGGAGTAAGTGTCTCAGACACAGGCTCATTGATGGGGAGGGTCGTGAGGGAGGTTGAAACCATCAAGGCCCAGCCCAGCAGCGGGGCTGAGCGGCTCTGGGGCTGCTTTCAGCCACCTGCCCCCCTCCCCGGGGACCACAGGAGCCCATGACCCTCTCACAGGGAGGAGAGCCCTCACATCCATTAGCAGCAGCAGCAGCCCCTGCTCCACACGCCACAGTTTACAAAGCCCTCCCGGCTCCAAGAGTTAAAGGACTGGCCCAACCTCCCCCGAGGCCGAGTTAGGGTGCAAATGCACGGCTCCAGGCTCCCAGGACATCTGCTCCGGGGAGAGCGGCCCAGCGTGGGATCCAGGATCAGCCAGGCCCTGGGCGATAAACAGGAAGATAACTAATTCAGAGAAGGCAGCCAGAGCCGCAAATAGCGGAGGGGATGGGTGAGAGTGCAAGCAATCAAGGAGGGCTTCCTTAAGGAGGCGGCATTCTCTGTTGGCCCTGAAGGGGAAGGGAGACCCACAGTCCAGACCAGTAATGGTGAACCTTTTGAGCTCGGCGTGTCAGCAGTTTGAAAAACCCTAACTTAACTCTGGTGCGGTGTCACATATAGAAATTTTTTGATATTTGCAACCATAGTAAAACAAAGATTTATATTTTTGATATTTATTTTATATATTTAAATGCCATTTAACAAAGAAAAATCAGCCAAAAAAATGAGTTCGCGTGTCACCTCTGACACGCGTGTCATAGGTTCGCCATCACTGGTCTAGGGAGTGAACAACATAGGGTGGAGAGAGAGGTAGAGCGGAGGCAGGGTGGTCTAGTGGTTGGTGCCTGGGCTCTGATTCCCAGCTCCACCATGCACCAACTGTGGGACCCCAGCAAGTACCTTAACTTCTCAGCCTCATTGTCTCCATCCATACCATGGGATTAGCCCGGCCGGCGTGGCTCAGGGGTTGAGCGTCGACCTATGAACCAGGAGGTCACAGTTCATTCCCGGTCAGGGCGCATGCCCGGGTTGTGGGCTCGATCCCCAGTGGGGGCGTGCAGGAGGCAGCCGATCAATGATTCTCTCTCATCATTGGTGCTTCTATCTCTCTCTCTCCCTCTCCCTTCCTCTCTGAAATCAACAAAAATAATTTAAAAAATAAACAAACATAAAATGAGATTAACAGTCATAGAACCTTCTCAGTTGTTACAAAAACTGAAAGTTAATACACGTATGTAACGTGTTTTAAATGGTGGCCTGCACATAGCTGGTGTTCTAAAGTGTTAATTATTATTGTTAGGCCTGACTGGTATTGGGGTACACACCGAGTATGGTCTTGGCGGTCCTTTGTCCTGGTTATTAGTACCAGATTCTCTTCCTGCTCCTGTCCCCACCCACACCCCTCCCCCCTCTCGCACTCAGTACCGGGTTGGGATCCCGATAGAAGGGAGCGCGTTTGGGAAACTGGTGCGGAGTTGCCATGGTGATGATGGAGAGGAGAGTGGACGTCCAGCCACGTCTGGCCAGGGCCTAGGGGCAGAGAAAGGGTCTCTACTTCTGCAAAGCTCGCCTGTTACCTGCGGGGCCCTGTCTAGCGAGAGCTGCCCCCACAGATGCCTTGGTGTCAGGGGCAGTTACATAAGGGGTAGGATGGGGGCGGCGGAGGAGGAGGTGCTGCTGGAGGGAGAGAGGCAGGAAAAGGAATGGCCGGGGGCCGGCATCCGGTCCTGGGCTCGGATTCACATCCTGGCCCTGCCTCCTGCTACCTGTGTGATCCTCAGTTTCCTCCTCTGTGCAGTGGAGACCCTCCACGCCCCAGGCTGGGCGTGTATCACCCTCCTTCCTCCGCTCCCCTTGGCGCTGTGCCCCCCCAGCTCTGCAGCTCTTGCCATCTCTCTGTCCCTCTCGCTCCTCAGTGGGCTGTGACCAGGGCCCCCCGGACCCCGTGTACCTGCCGGCAGCCCTGGAGCTCCTGGACGCCCCCGAGCACTTCCGCGTGCAGCAGGTGGGCCGCTATCCGCCCGCCAACTCCTCCCTGGGCTCCCGGTCCGAGACCTTCCTGCTCCTGCATCCCTGGCCCAGGGCCCAGCCGCTCCTCCGGGCCTCCTACCCGCCCTTTGCCACTCAGCAGGTAAGGAGGGGCACGGGGGCTCCCAGGCGAACAGGACTCAGAGCCACGGTCTGCTGTGTGTGGCTCGGGCCTGCCCCAGCCCAGTTTCCAGAGGGGGAAACTGAGGCCCATACAGGCTCTCTCCGGCCAGGCTGGAACTGGAAGCCTGGCATCCCATCTTCCCACATCTTACTCCCCCCTCCCCTGCTGTGTTGAGCACCCCCATTCTCCCTGCAGGTTGTCCCTCCTCGGGTCGCCGAGCCCCACCACAGGCCAGTCCCGTGGGACGTGCGGGCCGTGTCGGTGGAAGCGGCGGTGACGCCAGCAGAGCCCCACGCCCGAGTGCTCTTCCACCTCAAAGGGCAGGACTGGCCGCCGGGGCCTGGCAGCCTGCCCTGTGCCCGGCTCCACGCCACGCACCCGGCAGGCACAGCTCACCGCGCCTGCCGCTTCCAGGTGAGCGGGTGGGCCCCGCCCAGGCCGCCCCGCTGCTGGGCCTGCCGGAGGGGGTCCTGGAGGAGAAGAAAGAGGGCTCGCCACTCCCGGGAAGTGTGGGGTCACGGACCACCTGACTTCAATCTTCTCTGCTGGCTTTCCCAGGACCCTGCGCAGGGTACTTAGGGTGCCTCATGGAGTTCAGTGTAGATGGTTTTGGGCAAGTAACTTAATCTTGGGGACTCGGTTTTCTCATCTGTAAAATGGGGCAGCAATAACCCCCAGCTCATAGGGAGGCGGGATAGAGAAGAGTGGGGTGAGTGCCATGCCTCCAGCAAGGGTTTGCATTCTCGTCAGTGTGGGGTTTGTCACTGCGATCCGCTGCTTTGGGGTCTAGCCCAGGAATCTGCGGGAGAGGCGCGTTGTGGACTTTGGGATTCTGAGAACCCTGAGCTCTGGTCAGGGCGGTCGGGGGCCTGGGTGGGGGAGGCATTCGGGGTCGGCTCCCTTTGGAATGAGACTGCTCCCAAGGGCAGAGTGGCCCGTGGACGCCTTCCGAGACCTCACCCCGCCCTGTCCCTGGTTGGCCGTGCCACCTGGGAGTCGTCTCTGGCCCATGCTGGCCCTGCTTGTCAGCTCCGGGTCCCTGACACGCCAACCATGGCCGTCGTGTCTTTGCAGCCATCCCTGGGCGCCTGCGTAGTGGAGCTGGCGTTCCCCTCCCACTGGTTCTCCCCGGGCTCCTCGCGGGCCGAGCTGGCCT
>NW_005357800.1:150254-152297 GCF_000412655.1 Myotis brandtii | reverse complement strand
GCCAGTGGGCAGTGTGGAGCTGCGCCCGGCGGACCCCCCCCAGTACCAGGAGGTGCCCTTGGATGAGGCAGTGACTCTGCGGGTGCCCGACGCGCCCCTGCGGCCTGGCCAGCTCTTCAGTGCCACCCTCCTGCTTCGCCACAACTTCACGGCCAGTGTCCTGACCCTGCGGTGAGTGCCGGCCCCCAGGGTGTGGCCGGAGGCGGGAACCTCTGCAGGAAGCCTGGGCAGGTGCCCCTCCTTGGGGTCCTCACTGGGATCTTTGACTGTAAAGAACGAGTCCAGCCACCCCTCCAGGCCGAGCACCGTGATTGCCCGGCAGCAGGCAGACCCAGCCGTGGGCACAGCCCTGAACTTGAAGTCCGAAGTAGGACCCTCTCCTCTCCTGGGTCCTGGGTCTAGTGGGCTGACTCACGGGGCCGCTGTGAGGCTCCAGGGAGGGGAAACGGGAAAGGGCTTGGAAACTGGCAGGTGCAGTGCCTGGGGGTAGCGAATGCTCTGACGCCTCAGGAGGGGATTTGCCCCCACCTCACTCACTGGCACGGTCTCCCGCTTGCCGCCCTCACCACGGATCCCTCCCCTTTGCACTGAGCCCACGAGCCTCCACAGAAAGGACCTCCTCTCTGTTCCTTCCTGCAGGAAGTTCCCTAAAGCACCCCCACCCCAGCCCATGACAAGACCTTGCAGAGCGTCCCGGGCCTCTCCCATCTGGGACTTGTGTGTGCCCCTCCCCCGTGGCTCTCAGTGCCTGTCACAGCCCCGTCTCCCGTCCTGTGCTCATTAGATCTTCCCTGGACTTTAAACTACTCCCAGCCCCGTCTCTCCACTCTGGAGAGGGGAGCCAGCCCAGGGCCCTGCTGGCACCACGGGCCCCCAGCGCTAGGGAAGGGGGCAGGATGGGCATGAGCTGGAGCGCAAGCTCTGCTGAAGGGGCACAGTGCGGGGGGGCTGGGGCGGGGGGTGAGGAAGGGACCTTCATCCTGCCGGGCAGAGCTTCCTAAAGGACTGGCATCTGAGTTGCTGGAGGCTGGGAGAACCAGCAGAGGCAGGAAGGAAGGGCAGGCGGGTGGGAGGCCCAGCCTGAGCCCGGCGGAGAGGCACGGCTGGCGTTGCGCATGTGGGCAGGAACGCTGGGTGCAGCGGAAGCAGAGTGATGGAGAGAGGTCACGGCTGGAGATAAAACTGGACCCGACCCTGGGAGGCCTTGGATGCCAGGCTTGGACGTGACCTGTGGCCACTGGGGGTCATAAGTGGCCCTGGGGTGGGGAGAGCGACATGGCATGACCTGCGCTGAGGCCACGTCCTTCTGGCTTGGAGACGGTGAGGAGGGTAGTCAGACCTGAACTCGGGGACGTCTTCAGCCCCGTGTCTTCCCGCCGGATCCCGTCCACAGCTTAGCACCCACCGGTCTAACTGCGCCTGTGTCCCCCTCAGCATCAAGGTGAAGAAGGGGCTGCATGTGACGGCCGCCCGCCCAGCCCAGCCCACCCTCTGGACCTCCAAGCTGGACCGCTTCAAGGGCTCCAAGCACCACACCACCCTCATCACCTGCCACCGCGCTGGGCCCACAGGACCCGACGCCAGGTGGGTAGTTGGCTCCCGCGGTGCAGGCAGAGGAGGGGGGGCTGCGGGCTGATGACGGGCTCCAGGGCAGAGGCTGCGCTCTGCATCGTCTCCCCATGTGAGCAGGCGAAGGAACAGACTCCTTGAAGGAAGCAGTGTACGCAGATAGAGCATCCATTTATTCATCCATTCATTCACTCATTCATTCATCCATCCACCCACTCATTCATTCATTCATTCATTCATCCATCCATCCATTCAGCTACTATTTATCCATCCCCAGTCACATGCCCGGTACAGTGAGTATCCCTGAGTCTTATTCCAGGTGATGCCCAGCCCCCCGTCACAGCCCTCACAGCCACCACCCCACCTCCCCGCAGCACCAGATGGGTCCCTTTTGGGGGTTGTTACTATTCCAAAGCCCAGCCGCACTTCTTTTTTTTTTTTTAAATATATTTTATTGATTTTTTACAGAGAGGA
>NW_005357800.1:146577-150179 GCF_000412655.1 Myotis brandtii | reverse complement strand
CTGCCTCCTGCACACCTCCTACTGGGGATGTGCCTGCAACCAAGGTACATGCCCTTGACCGGAATCGAACCTGGGACCCTTGAGTCCGCAGGCCGACGCTCTATCCACTGAGCCAAACCGGTTAGGGCCCAGCTGCAGCTCTTACCATTTACACTCTTCTTCATGCCCCGAGCCTGGGTCAAGGCCACCGGCTTTGAAGCTCCTGTTTGAATCCTGGTTTTGACATTTACTTGGGCAAACCAGCTCATCTCCCTGCCACTTCCCCCTCCCCCCCCAGCACCAGAGCCTCAGTTTCCCCACTTGTAAAATGGGGATATACTGCCTCCCTGGGGCTTTGTGAAATGAAATAAGATACTGTGTAGCCAACGTCCAGGCGAGTTCCTGGCACCAGCAGGCACTTGGTCCAAGGACGCTGTGAGGCTATTCAGGGGGTCGTGTGCAAGTTGTGGAGCTTGGAAGTGAATCTTCCCTCTCGATAGAAATTGAGCCAGCTGCTTTCTGCCACCCTGGTGGCTGTGGAAGGCAGAGGGTAGAGCGGAGGAGGCCCAGGAAGGTAGGAGAGGGAGCGAGCCTGGGGGTGGGGGAGGGGGAGGGAGCCTCATGGATCCTGCAGGGGCCAAGACTGGAGGAGAGCTTGGGCGCTGGGGCCAGGAAGCTTGGGCTTAATGCCAGCCCTGCCGCTTTCCCTGTGTGACCTTGGGCGAGTTATGTGACCTCTGAACCTCGGTTTTCTCATCTGTAAAATGGGGCTGAGCATAGACCCTCCCTCAGGAACGCAGAGCGCCTGGCTGCCGGCAAGCTCTCAGTCTCTCTCTCCTCTGCCAGCAGCCCCCGCGAGCTGTCCGAGTTCCTGTGGGTGGACTTTCTGGTGGACAATGGCACTAGCGGGGGCCTGGCAGTCACTCGCCCTGTCACATGGCAGCTGGAGTACCCAGGCCAGGCTCCTGAAGCAGAGAAGGACAAAATGGTGTGGGAGATCCTGGTATCGGAGCGGGACATACGAGCCCTCGTCCCACTGGCCAAGGTAAGGGGGGCCCCCTCTGCCCTGCCAGGTGGGGGGCCGCGTGAGGGGAAGAGCTTGGGGCTGAGCTCCTCCTGCACCCCCAGGCCGAGGAGCTGGTGAACACAGCACCGCTGACCGGAGTGCCGCGGCGGGTCCCCGTGCGCCTGGTCACCGTGGACAGCGGGGGGGCTCTGGTGGAGGTGACAGAGCACATTGGCTGTGAGTCGGCCAATGCCCAGGTCCTGCAGGTGAGTGGCACGTGCCAGTCCCGCGTGAGCACACAGTTGTGTGCAGTGAGGCACACACAGCTTTCCTCCCTCCCCATTCAGGTCCCCACGAGGCAGCTCCGTGGCCCCAGGGACCTCTTGTGGGTGCCACAGCTCACCTTCCCTTGTTCCCACCACCTCTCCCCCGAGTCCAGTGGGAGCTGAGTGACCCCCGCCCCCAGCTCAGGCCCTGTCACGGTCATCGCTGCGTTGGCGAGTGAACTGCCGTGGGAGAGAGAACAGCATGTACTTGGGGACCAGAAAGTTTCTGTTTGAAACCCTTGGTGATCAGCTAGCTGTGTGGTTGTGGGCAAATCTCTTAACCTCTCTGAGCCTCAGTTTCCCAAGCTTTAAAATGGGAATGCACTTTAGAGATGTTGCAAGAATTAAAAGCAGCCCAATTCACGCCGTAACCGGTTTGGCTCAGTGGATAGAGCGTCGGCCTGCAGACCGAAAGGTCCCAGGTTCGATTCCGGTCAAGGGCATGTACCTTGGTCATCTGGTAATTTGTTTAACCAATCAAAATGTAATATGAAAGCCGAAACCAATTTGGCTCAGTGGATAGAGCGCTGACCTGGGGACTATAAGGTCCCAGGTTCGATTGTCGTCAAGGGTATGTACCTGGGTTGCTGGCACATCCCCAGTGGGAGATGTGCAGGAGGCAGCTGATCGATGTTTCTCTCTCATCGATGTTTCTAACTATCTCTTTCCCTTCCTCTCTGTAAAATCAATAAAAAAATATATTAAAAAATAAAATAAAAGCAGCCCAATTCAGTACGCAGCAGAACGCAGGGGCACAACCAGCAGGTGCTGTTGCTATGACAGTGACATGATAAAAATAGTGCTGATTCTTGTTGGAGCCTCGTCATGCCCCATAAGATAAAACGGGGGCCGGGCAACGCCGCCCACCTTGACATTCTAAGAGCCTGCGTTTCCTAAATCCTGGCCCCTGAGGGGAGAAAGGTGCCTTCGGCCACTGTTGGTGGCACTTGGTCCATGTGTGGGTGGCTCCTACCTCCCTGTAGCAGGGTGCCAGGTGGCTCCAGCATCGAAGTCAGAGTCCAGCACTCAGGCAAATTTTGGGGTTCAAACCCCCCTCTATCAGGAGAAAGGTTCTGTTGTTGGCAAATAGCCAGTTCCCCCAGCTGAGCCCCCCGTGCGCTTGGAGTGGTGGTCCCTCCAGGGAGGCCGACCTGCCTGCCTGGTGAAGTTTTTTTTTTTTTTAAATATATTTTATTGATTTTTTTACAGAGAGGAGGGAAGAGGGATAGAGTGTTAGAAACATCAATGAGAGAGAGACGTCGATCAGCTGCATCCTGCACACCCCCTACTGGGGATGTGCCCGCAACCAAGGTACATGCCCTTGACCGGAGTCGAACCTGGGACCCTTGAGTCCGCAGGCTGACGCTCTATCCACTGAGCCAAACCGGCTACGGCAACTGCCTGGTGAAGTCTTGCTCTCAGGACAGGCATTCCCCGGGCGGGGTCAGGGTGCGCTCTCTGACTCACGCAGGTCCTCCCGGGCATGGCCCACGCCCTGCCCTCCCACAGGTATCCGAGGCCTGTGACGCTGTGTTCGTGACGGGCAAGGAGAGTCGGGGCGCTCGAGGGGTGCGGGTGGACTTCTGGTGGCGCCGGCTGCGGGCCTCGCTGCGGCTGACCATCTGGGCCCCGCTGCTGCCCCTGCGCATCCAGCTGACGGACACCACCCTGGAGCAGGTCCGCGGCTGGAGGGTGCCCAGCCCGGCGGAGGGGTGAGTGGAGGCCTGGAGACGCTGGCCGGCCTGGGCGAAGGTGCTCGGGGACGGACACAGGGCTCCAGCTGGGGTCTGGAAAACTGCCCGGCTGCTTGTGGTTCCTGCCACCATCCGGGCCCTTCATTGCCCAGCCTCTGCCCATCGTGCCAACCTCCACACTCTCCCCCTTCCCCACCGTCCCGCACTTGGATGGTACAGACCCCTTCTCGTATGTCCTCTGACTCGTCCTGTTTGTGCACGGTCTGCCCCTGCACACCCCTTCCCTAGAATGCAAACCCTTGAGGCAGCTCTCTGCTGTGTCCTCAAAGGCTACCATGGCGCCCAGATCAGTAAAGATTGGGGCTCACACACCAGAGCCCAAGGGTGTGAGGCCTCAGGAACCTGAGCTCCGGGCCCTGCGGACAGTAACCCTGTCTCCCCCACGGGTGGGGCTCTCCTGCAGCCACCACCAGGTTCCAATTAGGAGCAGGAGGGAGGGGGCGGGGAGAGCAGCTTGATGGATAGGTACAGGCACCAATCAGGAATGGGGCCGGCACTCAGCGCCTGCCGGTGGAGCGCCTGGCCCAACAGGTGCGC
>NW_005357800.1:145124-146202 GCF_000412655.1 Myotis brandtii | reverse complement strand
GTGAGCAGCTCCTCCGAGAAGGGTGCAGGCGGCCCCCAGAATGTGCACGGGCGGGCGTGAAGGGTGTCGGAGCGGCTGGGCGGGGGGGCGTGTGTACCCGGGGAGGCCTGAGCCCAGCGGGATGGGACTGGGTGGGAATGGATGGCGGTGGAATGGGGGGAGAGGCTGGGTTGGGTGTGCGGGGACCAGGTCTGGAGGGAGGACGGAACTGTCCCCCACGTGTAGGATTGGGGTGCAGGAATGTATAGGGTCTGGTGTTGGAGCAGGGAGGGTGGGGGGGCAGCCTGTGCGGGTGCTGGGAGCAGACACCTGACCCCTTTGTGGGCTGCTGGGGTCGCAGAGGGCAAAGGCTGCCTGTGTATGCGGACCCCACCGCCGGCCCTTGTCACCCTCAGGTGCGGTCCCCCCTGTCTGACTCCATCCTGGGGGAGCAGGCGCTGGCCGTGACAGATGACAAGGTCTCGGTGCTGGAGCTGCGGGTGCAGCCGGTCATGGGCCTATCACTGGCCCTGAGCCGGGGCACCGCCCACCCGGGGGAGGTCACAGCCACGTGCTGGGCGCAGTCAGCCCTTCCCGCCCCAAAGCAGGTGACAGCTGGGGGTCAGGGGGCTACGGTCAGTATCCCCAGGTGGGGGTTGGTGACGGGAGTGGGAGGGACCGCGACCCCTCACCTCAGGGTTTCAGAATAAGGACTGGCCGCCCTGGAAGGTAGTGAGCTCTCCGTGGCTAGAGGTGGCCAAGCAGCGGCCGGAGTGTGTCAGTGGGAGGTTGATTATGGCTCTAAACTGAGGACCCTCCCGATGGCTCGGACCCTGGGGCCGAGTGGCCGACAGGCGATTGACGCCCGTCCCCTCTCTCCCTGTGTTTGTCCATCTGCCTGTCTGTTTCCTCTCTGGTCCCTCCCCTCCGTGTGGCCTGTCTCTGTGGGAGTGCCGTGTGCATGCGTGCCTGCCCTCGCGTGTCTGCCTGTCTGTGCCCCGCAGGAGGTGGCCCTGTCCCTGTGGCTGTCCTTCTCCGACCACACCCTGGCCCCCGCCGAGCTCTACCCCCACCAGGACCTGGGACTCTCTGTCTCCAC
>NW_005357800.1:144469-144783 GCF_000412655.1 Myotis brandtii | reverse complement strand
GTCTAGTCCTGACGGGTGTGGGGGGCAGCGGGCGTGTGAGGGGCAAGTTTGAGCTGACAGAAGAGGCCGGGCAGGAGGAGGAGGGAGGAGCCAGAAGCTAGGAGGAGGAGGGGGAAGAGGAGGAGATGGTCCCCGCCCCTCGGCGGGTCACCAACCTGGAGCTGGGCATGTACGCCCTGCTGGGCATCTTCTGCCTGGCCATCCTCATCTTCCTGGTCAACGGGGTGGTGTTTGTGCTGCGCTACCAGCGCAAGGAGCCCCCCGACAGCGCCCCGGACCCCGCCTCCCCGCAGCCCCACAACTGGGTGTGGGGG
>NW_005357800.1:143418-143959 GCF_000412655.1 Myotis brandtii | reverse complement strand
GAGGAGTAGCTCTGGGAGGCGGGGCCCTGCGCTGCCCTCTCATAGCGACTGGCGATCCACGCGAACAGCAGGGCCGCGGCGACCTGGATGCCGGCCAGCAGGAAGAAGTACAGGTCCATCCGGCAGTTGTTGATGTTCCCTGGGGGGAGGAGAGGCTGGCATCGGGGCGGGCAGGGCCCCCCTGAGCTGGCAGCGTGGCCCGGAGGCGGATGGGAAGGCCCAGGGCGGGGGGCCCTCTAGCATCTGGCCACACTGGGTCTCTGCACCCCGTGAGCCGGTGTTCTTTCTGGGGCTGAGAACACAGCACAGGGCCAGCGGCCCCTCCCCCGAACGGCCGGCTTCCAGCAGCAGGAAGCCCCGCGAGGCACCGAGTTCCCTGCTTCCCTTTGACAGGTGGGGAAACAGGCCCAAGGAGGGCAGCCGTGCTGGGGCGATTGGCCAACTTCAGCATGAGCCCGTTCTCTGAGCTCAGCCTGCTGCTTCGTTCGGCCGTGGGTCAGAGCACTTCGCCAGGCCGCCTCCTTCCCATGCCTCACCCCCC
>NW_005357800.1:142262-143030 GCF_000412655.1 Myotis brandtii | reverse complement strand
CCCCCTCACCATGGTCCTCGGGGCAGTGTAGCCAGCCCCTGGGCAGGGACAGCAGAGCCACCAGGCTGGAGCCCAACAGCGAGCCCACCCCCGACAGGCAGAAGAAGATGCCCATGATGGCGCCCTGCATGGAGCGCGGGGCCTCCGAGTACGCGAACTCCAGGCCTGCAGAGGAGGGAGGAGGGAGGAGGGAGGGATGAGCCAGGTGGCCAGGCCCCTGCCCACTGGGCCACCCCTCCCCCGGCCAGCCACACCCTGGCTTTCCCTCGATGCCTGACTGCTCCGTGGCCATGACCACGCCCGGGCCTGTCCCTTCTGCCCTGTCGACCTCCCTGTGGACACCCCCACACGGTCCCAGGATTCTGGGTCCCCTCCCCCATCTCTGCCGTCTTCAGCCTCTCTGTCCCCCATCCTCTGCTCACCTTCAGTGTCATCACCAAGTCATTGGATTCAGCCTCAGAACCCTCTCCTCAGTGTCTGCCCCCCTCTGGGTCCCCTCTGCCCTGGGCCAAACCCCAGCGCTCACTTCCGGCCCAGCCTCTGCAAATGCCTCCGAAACTCCCGCCTCCGTCCTCCCCACAGCCAGATGTCGGGGACCTCTCTATGGGGTCCTCCCTGCCCAGGTCCCTCGGGTGGGGTTGTCGTCCTGCGGGGGGACCTCAACATCCAGGCTCCACCCACAAGGACCTGCGCCTGCAGACCCCCCTCCCACCCACTCCCTGCAAGACTCAGCTCCCCGCTGTGCTGCTCCCAGCCTGTGAGGTCCCT
>NW_005357800.1:140062-142105 GCF_000412655.1 Myotis brandtii | reverse complement strand
CCCAGTCACTTCCACAGCACTCCCCCGGCTTGCTGTTCAGGAGACTGACCCCCGACCCTCATCCCACGGGGAGTCCCACCCGCCTCCCCCTGCGCCTGCAGCTGAGTAGGCCCTGTTCCTGGGCTCCTTGGAGAGCCTGCCCAGCCCTGAGCTCTCTCAGCTCACAGCCCAGCCCCGGATGCAGACACACAATTGCATTATTACAGCAGCGTGACCTGTGTGCGGGGACAGGTGATGAGGAGGGGAGGACCCTGTGCTTCGGGCGGGGCATTGGGGGGACCTCGTGAGGGAGATGGCACTGAGGCCCGGAATTGAAGGGGAAACAGGAGTTCACTTTCAATCTGAGGGAACAGCCGCTGGGGACATGGCAGCTGGGAGACGTGTGGAAAGTCCGAACGGGAAGTGTCTTAGTCACCCCCAAATCCCCGTGCCCCTCGCAGTGCCCGGCACGGCCAGGTGCTGATGAACCCCCACTGGGTGCACGCAGCCCCACAACCGGCCCCGCCTCCTCCACGCAGATGGGCTCTAGAGGCTGTGCCGTGAGACCTCTGACCGGGAGGCACCATCAGGCCCTGCCCATTACCGGTGCGAGTGAGCGCGGGGGAGGGGCACGGGGTACCTGGGATGCTGGCAAACATCTCACTGATGCCAATGAGCAGGTACTGAGGGGTCTGCCACCAGATGGACAGGGGTGCTGCGTAGTACACGCTGTCCCCGATCTGCTGGGGCACCGTCTGGTTGTGATGGATGTATTCTAGACGCTTCATCTCCAGCAATCCTGCGTGGGAGAGAAGGACTGCAGCCAGGCCCACCCCAGGCAGCTTAGCCCCTGGCAGAGCGTGGCACACCGTGGGCCTCCACTAAGTAGCTAGTGACTGGGCAGCAGGCAAGGAACGCAATACTGGGCTAGGGTGTGTGTGTCAAGGTTTGGGTTCCAACTCTTCCCTTTTTTGCCTTGGCCGCTAGGAAGCTCGGAGCTAGGTTTGGCGCTCAGTAAGAGGAACAGCTCTTGCTAATTGAGAGCCCGTTGTGTGCGAGGCATTTAATGTACATCCTAGCAGATGAAGAAAGAGAGATTTAGGTTAAGCAACCAGCCCAGAGTCACACAGCTGATAAGAAATCGGGGCTGGATCTGAGCCTCGGTGTGTGGTTTCGAAGCTGGCCCACTGTCCGAGGTATCGCGTGACTCCTCTACGGCAGCATCACCGTAGGGTTTCTAGCCTGGCTTTCAGGTGTCCCTCCTTCCCCTTCACGGCTTAGGAGGCAGCACGTGGAGTTGGGGTCCAGTCCTGGCCCCGCCACCGACTGGCTGTGTGACTTGGGCCAATCACTTAACCTGGCTGAGACCCGGTTCCCGGCAGGGAGTAGGGCGGGAAGTGCCCGCATTAACGCGAGGACGAAACAGGACGAAGTGCACTCAAGCTCATCGCCCGCGAGGAACCTAGTTTGGTTCCATCCTTGCAACACAAGTCTGTTCATTTGTCGCTCTGGCTCCTACGTGTGCCGCAGGCAGAGTGCTGGGCGCTCTGCGGACTTCATCCCCTTTAATCTGCACAGCACTCCTGCGGGCTGCATCCTGTGGGCGGAGCCTCAGAGGCTCCGAGAAACTTGGGGATCGTTAGGTGACCAGTTGCAAACGGCGGAGGTCTGTGCGCCAGCAGGGAAGGCTGCCTCACCTGAGCGCCTTTTTGATAAGTGGCTTCCAATTCTTTTGAAAGGGAAGAAGGAAGAGAATAAATAAATACTTGAAAAAAGATGTCCCTGGTGCTCCTAAGAGGCTGCATGTCTTTGGAAAACCCGACGTGTGTTCAGCGCCCTGTGCAGTGTGCACAGCTGTGAGTGACAAAGGAAAGGATCCGGGCCTCGGCGAGCAGGCGTCCCCCTGGGAACACCTGCTTCCTCTCTCGTCACTTCCTCAGGTGTCGAACGAGGGGGTGCTGGCCCCCCGGGAAGCCTCCCTCCGGGCCCACCCTCTGGGAGGCTGAGATGGCACCGCGGTGGGGGGACACTTGGCCCAGGCCCGGCTTCGGCATCAGCCAGAGT
>NW_005357800.1:138716-139746 GCF_000412655.1 Myotis brandtii | reverse complement strand
CCCTCGCCCTCGCCCTCGCCCGCACGTGGCCCACACACCTGCCACGACGACGGAGGCAAAGCCGAAGAGCATGCCCAGCGCCATCTTCTGCAGAGCCGAGGGGAGCAGCTGGCACCGCAGAAGGCAGGGGTCCAGCAGGCGGTCCTTCACGGGCACCAGGACCAGCAGCACCACCACGTTGGCCAGGAGGAGCCAGGCCTCCGGGATCTGGGCACGAGGGAGCCAAGAGAGGCAGCTGGCAGGCCGAAGGAGCTCGGGGCTGGCGCCCGAGACCGGGACCCCAGACTGTCCCTGAGTGACCCAGAGCCAGCCCCCCCACACCCCCTGCTCCAGGAGGCACACTCCTCAGCTGTGTAACTAGGGGTGGGCAAATGGGTTCCTCTAACTTCTACCCATTGGTAGTGGCTGCCTGCACATCCACCAGCTCAGCATAGACTAGAGAATGTCTGGATTGATTTGTGTCTGCCACGGGCAGCAAAGGGGGTAGGTGGCCTATATGCCATTCTCCTGCCAGCTCTGAGATGCCAAGGTGCTGGTTTGGAAAGTCCTGGTGAAAGGCAGGGTCCCAAGAGGGAGAGGCGGAGCGGAGGGGGGACAAGCCGGGCAGCGAGCCCGCTCAGAACAGCCAGCGAGGGCGGGGGTAGTGCACTGGCCTGAACTCTCTGGAGCAGTTGGGCATCCCAGCAGGGTGGCCAGGCGGTGGCACAATCCACCCACCCTCCAGGTGCGTTTCCCATGCCCCGAGGGCACCCTGCCGGGGTGAGGGGAGCTCAGAGGCCGCTTCATTCCCTCCTCTTCTAGGCGGAAGCCCTCCTGGCCTGACCCGGCTGCACACACCGCGCCTCACCTTGTAGCCGCCGGCCTGGGCTCCCAGCGCCCCCGAGCTGTTGCTGGGGTAGTTTGGGAAAATGTTCGGGATGTGGAGGTGAAGGCCTTGGAGGACATACGTGGACTGCATCTGCAAGAGAGGAGGGGGAGCGGGCAGAGCTGGCCGCCTCACGCCAGCCGGACCCTCGGGCTCCCGGCTCCC
>NW_005357800.1:136976-138479 GCF_000412655.1 Myotis brandtii | reverse complement strand
GGGGGCACGACCTCCCACCCGCCTTGTTCCCCAGAAGTAGGCTTGGCCGTGCGCTGCGTGGCGGCTCTCTTCCAGAGCGGGCGCAGCTGGTGGGACCTGCTGTCTCCAGGGAGGCCCGGAGCAGGCGTGGCCGAGGGCTCCCACACGGGGAAGCGATGACACGCTGTCCCCCGGGCGGGCTCATGACAGAGGCCAAGCAAGTCCCAGGCTGACCCACTGGAGTGGCTCTGCACCTGGTGACGGCGCAGGCTGTGCGCCTTTAGATGCTATAAAATGGAGGGGCCCTGGTGCGCCCACAGGAGGGCCTGGGCCGGGGCGGGTGCTGGCTGCGGGCAGCAGCTGTTTATCAACCGGTGTGGAAGGATGTCAATATCCTGACCAGCAGTACGACTGAGAATCAGCCATGGACACACACGCACACGTGCACACTCACACGCACACACATGCACACGCGCGCGCACACATGCACACATGTGCACACGCGCGCACACACACATGCACGCACACTTGCTCATCTTCGCCGCGGGGCAGTGCGAGAGGCAGAGGCCAGTGTCTGAGCAGCTGATTCCACGAGGCACTCCCCCCGCAGTTCCCTCTCAGTGGTCTGGGGTGGGATTTTATTTTTTAAAAGCTCTGCAGGAGACACTGAGGCACAGCCAGGAGGAGCCACTGCTACAAAGCACTCAGTGCACTGAGCTTGCCCCTCCTTCGCTGTGGGGTCTGGGCCTCGGACGCCACATCCCGGAGAGCTGACGGGGCGGGGCCCCTAGCCTCTGTCCACGCTCTCATTCGCACGAGGCGCCAAGGCCCAGAGAGACGGGCGCAAGGCCTGGCCCCGGAGCGCCTCGCGCCTCGTGTTCCACCACCCCTGGGGGAGGGGGGCTGACTAAGGACCTAAGCCAGCTGCTCACTTTGCAAACCCTCCCCCTTTCCGCTGCCCTGCTTCTCTGGTGAGAAAGGAAACCAGTGAGGGGCCTGGGGAGCCCGTCCCCGCAGAGTGAGGGGCAGGGGTGCTCACCTGGAAGTACACCATCCAGTAGGGCACCAGGGTCACCATGATGGGCAGGAGCCTCACCAGCCCCCGGAAGTTGGCGATGTCCTGCTGGGGGGAAGCGCCAGGCTGGGGCGGCCTCTGGTCAGGCAGCAGCTGGGCCCCTTCAGGGTCTCTGTGGGCAGCGGATAAAGTGGGGGTGTCATCCCTGCATGTGGCCACGGCTTCACCTCCTAATTTAACCCGCTCCCCTGGCCTCGGTAACCACAGCCCCCCTCCGACGCCACCCCCGTCTCCACTCCACCGTTAGCGCCATCACCAGCGCCCGCGTCCTCACGGCCACTGCCTTTGGGAAGGTGACCAGTCACAACGCCGGCCCCTTGAGTGTGGCTCTTCCTAAGCCTTAGGAGGACCCTAATTAAGTTCATAACAATGTACCTACCTATATAGTTTAAGTTTAAAAAATTCGGCTCTCAAAAGAAATTTCAATCGTTGTACTGTTGATATTTGGC
>NW_005357800.1:135192-136363 GCF_000412655.1 Myotis brandtii | reverse complement strand
TAGTTAGCCCATCGCCCATCCCACCACCACCACCGCCGCCTTGACCTCCATTGCTACCCTCAGTCCCAGAGGCAGCCCTGGCCCCCTGGAGATCAGTCACCCTAAAGGGCTGCCAGAACGTGTTGCAACTGGGCCATGACGTCCCCCTCACCCAGAGCCCCCCTCACCCAGGGCCCCCCTCACCTGGCAGCGTGGGGGCACCACAGCCGGGGACAGCAGTTCTGGAGAGCCAGTTTGAGCATGGAAGACACTTGGCTGCCCTCGGGGGGCTTGGTGATGAAGATGGGGGTGGCGAAGAGGAAGACGAAGAAGGCCAGGCCCACGCAGCCCACGGGGAGGCTGTAGCCCACCAGGAAGTTGATGTTCTGCTGGACAAAGGCCACCACCAGCAGCGACAGCACCGCACCCGCGTTGATGCTCCAGTAAAACCAGTTGAAGAAGCGGCGGTTGGCATGGCGGCCAAGACCCATCACCTGCCAGGCAGGGGTGGGAGAGTGAGGGCCCGCGAGGGCCAGGGGCACCCTGCCATGGCGTGCTCTCTGGACCCGCACCCCCTCTCCCTCAGAGGCACGTCCCGAGTCTGTGGGTGGGCATTCCGGCACTTTCCCTAATCCCAGGGCAGTAAGCAGATGCTCAATAAACATTTGGTGACTGCGTGAATTAACCCTTTTGTTGGGAGTCACCGGTTAGCGATCACTTGGGCACGGCTGCTTCTTCATGCCCATGACGCACGTCGCTTTTTTATTGTCGCCGAGCAGTGCACAGAGCAGATGTCTGAGGCCACTTGTTCCTGTCTGGGTGATGTATCCCTTTGTCTCTGACTGGGCACCCTACACTACCCACCAACTTCATAATCAGAAAAAAAGCCCACGATTGTAATAATGTCCCACGTGATTAGACGTGATGCATGCGTGTTACTGCGGGAGCGGGGAGGGGTCTCACAGAGAGTCCCCCACCGCTGGGAGTTGCAGACTTTTCCACGGTGGCCCAGCCCTCCATCCGGCCTCGCCTCCCTCTGACCTGTGCCTCAGGGAGAGCAGACACAGCCCCCAGGTGGGAGGGGAACGGAGTGCAGGCCCCAGCCAGGGCAGAGGCTGCAAATCTTCACCCAGGATTCGAATCGATCGCAACAGCCAGGCCCCAGGCCCTTCCGGTCCTGCGGGCCCGGGGA
>NW_005357800.1:134532-135070 GCF_000412655.1 Myotis brandtii | reverse complement strand
GGGGCAGCCGCACTGGCGCCCCCGCCCGCCCAGACCCTGGTCCCAGAGGCCCGCTCAGCAGGTCTGGGCATGGCCTGGGCACCTGCATTTCTAAAAAGCAGTGAGGACTGGAGGTCGCCCCTCTCGATAAACGGTTCTGTGCGCTGTCAGCCCCTCACCCGCTCAGGGACCCCGCACCTCCAACGCCATCGCTCTCCTTCTATCCGGAGAGAGACTTCCAGAGCGAAGGTTTTGTCAAGCTTTGCTTTTGCAGTTGCATTGGGGGAAAGGTATGCATTTTATTCCTTTTCCAAATGTGAACTGATAGTCCACAGAGGGGCCTTTAAAGCTATACTCCCGCCCGAGCTGGGCTGGCTCAGTGGAGCGAGCGTCGGCCTGCGGACTGAAGGGTCCTGGGTTTGCTTCCGGTCAAGGGCACATGCCCGGGTTGCAGGCTCGATCTCCGGGGGTGCTGGAGGCAGCCTGTCGAAGATTCTCTCTCATCATTGATGTTTCTTTTTCTTTTTTAAAAATATATTTTATTGACTTTTTACAGAGA
>NW_005357800.1:133649-134430 GCF_000412655.1 Myotis brandtii | reverse complement strand
CATGACCTTGACCGGAATCGAACCTGGGACCCTTCAGTCCGAAGGCCGATGCTCTATCCACTGAGCCAAACCAGTTAGGGCTCATCGTTGATGTTTCTATCTCTCTCTCCCTCTCCCTTCCTCTCTGAAATCAATAAAAATATATTTAAAAAAAATAAAATGAAACTACTCCCTTGGAGATTCTGAGCGATGGAGGGGGACGGGCATGCCCCCTCCTGGGGAATCCGTGCTGAGGACTTTCAAGCAGAAAATCGAGTAAGTCCCATTATGAGCAACCATTTCCATGGCTGAATGGGATGTAAATGAATCTGACAATTGCAGCTCTAAGGGGAAGAGCAGGCAGCCGATTCGGGATACAGACGAACACTTGTCGGGAATGATGGATGGCCCCTTCGGAGACCAGCAGTGTGTGAACACGTGGGTCCCGGGCAGAGCTGTCTGCCTGATGGTGCCAAGCCCTCCCACCCGCACGCCCCGTCTGACTGCCCCCCTGGATTTGCAACAGCCTTCACTGCTCTGCTGTGCCCACTCCAGTCCCTCCCAGCCACGGAACCAGGGCCACTTTAAAGAACGCACATGCAAGGTGTCCATCCGCCTCAAGTCACGTCAGGCTTCCGGAACTGTCCTGGGGGTCAGGCCCAGACCCCTCAAGCAGCCTCCAGCGTGGCCTGGTGCCCCCAAGTCCATGCCCAGAGCATGGGAGAAGGCACAGGAGCTGCTGTCCCTCCTGATGCCACTGAAGGCTCTGCCCAGTAGCCTGGCCTCCGGGGACAGTTCCACT
>NW_005357800.1:132455-133580 GCF_000412655.1 Myotis brandtii | reverse complement strand
GGATGGAGCGGGGAGGGAGATAGGATGGCTGAGGCCCTCTGGAGGCTGATGAGGGCAAGAGCACAGGTTAGCCACACCTGGGGGTGTCCTGGAAGCCAATGAGGGAGAATTAAGGGAAGATGAGTTCCTCTCGCAGATAGTGGGGTCTCCTGGTCGGAAGGAAGGTCAATGGCGGCTCAGAAATGGTCAGGGCTGCTCTGGGGGCCCCGAGTCCCCATCATCAGAGGAACCCGACGGGCTGATGAGCAAGCCCTTGGCAAGGACCCTGGGAACTGTTGGGTGCCGGGCGGTGGGTGCCAGCTGGGTGCTATGATCCCGTTTAAAAAAGGCCCCTTTTATGGCTGCCGACACACAGCTGAAGACGCTGAAGAGCAGGGACAATTAGGAAAAGCGCAGTCAACGCAGTGACGGGATTACCCACTGGTAGCAATTTGGCCGGTTGTCCCCTGGGTTGGTGCCGAGACGTTTTGCCCGGCGGTGGTCACGTTCTGCACGCGCCCTGCGTCTGCTTTTGCTCATGAACGCCGCCCGTGGCTCTCAATCATATTCCATGTTATTTAAAAGTATCGCCTAATATCCCACTGAGCGGAGCGATTGAAACATAGTCACGTGGTAAGGCCCTTTCTCCTCCATTTAGCAGATATCTATTGGATGTCTCCCGCGTGCCCTGCTCTGCCCAGAGGGTCCGGAGAAGGCTCAGAGGTGAAGGCATTGCCCGAGGGCCCTGGCTAGTGAGTGGCAGAGCTGGGCTCGACAAGCTGGCCTGACCCCACCTCTGGCATAGCTGGCAGGAAGGCCCGGACCCCCAGACCCTGTGACACGTAAAGGTGGGGCTCACCGTGAGGCCTGGAGTCCACCACCCTGCCCCCCTCGGCCTGCTCTCTGCGTGACCTTGCTCAGGGCGATTAACAGGAGTCCACCACCCTGCCCCCCTCGGCCTGCTCTCTGCTCCTTGCTCAGGGCGATTAACGTCCTGAAACCTTACTGTCCTCATCTGTAAAATGGGCACAACAATACCACCCGCCTCCTGGCTAGTCAAGAGGATGAGATGAGTTGAAACACTGAGAGTGGCACCGAGAGAAAGACGGACAACTGCGGCTTAATGACTATGGTCGCGGTGCCCTT
>NW_005357800.1:129755-131272 GCF_000412655.1 Myotis brandtii | reverse complement strand
TGTCCTCTCTGCCCGCCTCTGCTGTGCCCAGGTTTCCCCTCCTCTCTCTCCTCCCCCTCCCACCCCCAACTCTTCCTCCTTTTCCACCTGGACTCGCTCTTGCTCCCCCTCCTCCGGCCCTCACCCCCTCCGCCCAGTGCTTCTCAGCCCCCCTTCCTTCTAGCTAATGGGTCTCCCCCTTGGCCCCTTCTTAACTGTGCCCCCTCCCTTGTGACTGACACCTGGCCCTCTCTGGGGAGGGCCCTCTGCTGTCCCCTCGGCTGCCTCCACCTCCCCTCCAGGTCCCGCCGGCCTCTGTCCAGCCCTCTGCGCTTTGAGAGCCCGTCCCCTGGCTTCTTCCCCTTTCTGGCCGAGGTGGCCGGGCTGCGTCACGTGGTGCTGCGGGGTGTTTAGGAGAAATGAAAGCCTGGTCACAGGGTCCCAGCCGCCCAGCTTTCGAAAAATTTCCCTTCTGCCCTGCCTGTCCCCCGCCCTCGCGCCCCGCCCTCCGGAGGAACCGGTCCCTGCTCCCTGTCCTCTCTGCCCGCCTCTGCTGTGCCCAGGTTTCCCCTCCTCTCTCTCCTCCCCCTCCCACCCCCAACTCTTCCTCCTTTTCCACCTGGACTCGCTCTTGCTCCCCCTCCTCCGGCCCTCACCCCCTCCGCCCAGCGCTTCTCTGCCCCCCTTCCTTCTAGCTAATGGGTCTCCCCCTTGGCCCCTTCTTAACTGTGCCCCCTCCCTTGTGACTGACACCCCCTCTCTGGCTGGGGAGGGCCCTCTGCTGTCCCCTCGGCTGCCTCCACCTCCCCTCCAGGTCCCGCCGGCCTCTGTCCAGCCCTCTGCGCTTTGAGAGCCCGTCCCCTGGCTTCTTCCCCTTTCTGGCCGAGGTGGCCGGGCTGCGTCACGTGGTGCTGCGGGGTGTTTAGGAGAAATGAAAGCCTGGTCACAGGGTCCCAGCCGCCCAGCTTTCGAAAAATTTCCCTTCTGCCCTGCCTGTCCCCCGCCCTCGCGCCCCGCCCTCCGGAGGAACCGGTCCATTTTCACTTTCATTTCCCCCTGAGCTCACTCTGGCTGCATCCTCTCCCAGCCCTCATCCAAGCTGGAATGATGCCCCGGAGAGGCCCTGTGCCACTGGGTCCCGCCCGCCCACTTTGCAAACAAGGGAGACTGAGGCCCGGGGGAGGGGGAGGGAGGCAGGATGAGGGGTTATGGGAACTGAACGAGTGGGAACCCTTGCCCGGCCCCTGAGGGACAGGGAAGCTCTCGAAATGCAGTTCAGATTGTGCAAGTTTCCCCACCAGGAAGGAAGTCGCCATCCCCAGGACGCATGTGGCGTCATCGTTACCCACAGGCGGGTTGAGATTGAGAGGGACCGGACCTCAGACGAAATCAGAGCCAGGCCTCAGCACTCCCCTGCTCAGAGCCTGCAGGGCACCTGGGGGAAGAGCCAGCCCTCCCCCGGCCAAAGCCCCGCGAGACTGACCCCTGCCCTCCTCCAGCCTCCAGCAGCCCAGGTCCACCCAAGTCCAGCCACACCG
>NW_005357800.1:125487-129736 GCF_000412655.1 Myotis brandtii | reverse complement strand
CCCCCGCCAATGGGCCAAGCTCCTTCCTGTCTCAGGGCCTTTGCATCTGCCGTTTCCTCCTGGCCTCTGCATGGCCGGCTGCTGCTCTTTATTTAGGTTTCAGCTGAAATGCCTCCCCTGATCGCCCCAAGTAGCACCGGGTGGATTCTCGCACCGTCTCTCGGCCGCGTTGTCCTGATTTAATGTCTTCAGGGCACACAGTGCTCCTTCAATGACTGGTTTATTTCCTCCCAGTAGAACAGACGTTCCATGGGGTCTTGTCAAACTTTTTAAGACTTTATCTTTTTAGAGCAGTTTTAGATTTACACCAAAATTGAGGGGAAGATACAAAGATTTCCCATATACCCTGCCCCCCGCCCCGCGCCCACACACACAGCCTCCCCCCTTCTCAACGTCACTCACTCACCTGGATGGTAGTTTCTTTTCCCATCATCACCCGAGACTTCACGCTTGATGTTGTGCATCGTGTGGGCTTGGACAAAGGTATGGTGACACGTATCCATTATAACATCATACGGGCATCTCCACTGCCCAGTGACCCTCTGAGCTCTGCTAGTCTCCGTCCTCCCCGCCCCTCCGGCCCCCATCCCCACTGCAGCCCCTGATCCTTTCACTGTCTTGCTGGTTGTGCCTTTTCCAGAATGTCACGCAGCTGCGGTCCCGCCAGAGGCAGCCTTTGCAGACTGGCTCCTTTCCACTTAGTGCTGTGTACCCGAGTGTCCTCCATGTCTTTTCATGGCCTAATTTTTCTTTCTTTCTTTCTTTTTTTCAAACATATTTTTATTGATTTCAGAGGGGAAGGGAGAGGGAGGGAGAGACAGAAACATCAGTGATGGGAGAGAATCATGGATCGGCTGCCTCTTGCACGCCCCCTACTGGGGATCGAGCCCACAACCCGGGCATGTGCCCTTGAGTGGAATCGAACCTGGGACCCTTCAGTCTGCAGGCCGACGCTCTATCCACTGAGCCACACCGGCCAGGGCTGTTACAATTTTTAGAAGGGGTAAGAAGCCACGCGGTGAGAGATGGGACAAGCCCCTGCAGGGCCGGGCGTAACGCAGGTGATGAGAAGGCAGAGCTGTCCCGAGCCTCTGGGTCAGCCACCGCGGGCAGGGACCAGGGCTCGGGAGGAGGTGGGCGGGCGGGCCCCCAGCTCGCCTGCTGGTCCAGCTCAGCCGACTTGGCCTCTCTCGGGAGGAAGCTCAGGGTCCCCAGGGTGTGGTGACAAAGTGCACATCACGTCAGACACAGCTCTGTCCTCTCTTGGCTACGGCGCCAGGGAGGTGGGTAGGCCACCTGCCACCCAGGGACCGGGCCTTGCCAATGGGAGTGCTAAGCTGCTGCCGGGGACCTGCAGGGCGCAGCGGCCGAAGGGAAAGTCTCTCATAACCACGTGGGCAGCAGAGGGAAGGCCAAAGGAAAGGGGAGCGCGGTTTCCTCCTTTCGGTCCAGCCTCTGGCCCCGAGCTGTGGGGCCCGGCACCAGGCGCGGTGGCTCGGGAAAGTCCTGGGGACCTGCTTAGCCGGGGAGACCCGAGGGCGGTGTGCCCCTGCGGGGAGGGAGCAGCATTCTGAAGGGAGATGTAACTGTCACCCAGGCACGAGTGTGACACTGAGGGCCAGTGGGGGGTGGGGGGGCCGGAGAGCGGGAGTTTAGTTCTGAGGAGGCCCAGAGCGGGGGGGCCCTGACCACAGCCCACGGACATGGGGTCTGGCCCAGACTGCATTTGGCCACATGGCGTGAAGTGGGTGTTCTTGTTTTCGTTATTGTTTTTTAATTAAAAGAAATTATATATATATTTACTGATTTCAGAAGGGAATGGAGAGAGAGATAGAAACATTAATGATGAGAGAGAATCATGGATCGGCTGCCTCCTGTACGCTCCCCAATGGGGATCAAGCCCGCAACCCAGGCATGTGCCCTGACAGGGAATCGAACCCAGTTCATAGGTCAACGCTCAACCACTGAGCCTCACCAGCGGCCTGTTTTTTTAATTTTAAAAATTGTTTAATCTTATCACATCCCTGCCACATCACCCCTGGCCATGCAGCCACTGTGGCCTCGCACATGCACAGCCTCATGGCAATTCCACAAGGACCGCCAGGGTGTGGCCCCGCAGTGTGGCCGAGCTTGTGTCCCAGGCCACCAAGGCCCGCCACACGCCAGCGGGGTTTCTCTTATACCTGCCCCCCCCCTGCACCTGTTGGGGATCCTGGCCTGGGAATAGGTGGAAACCATAACATGGACCCACCAGGATGAAAGCATCATGGCCATGGCGTGAGAAGGACAGAGCCCTGGCCTCTCTGGGCGGCTGCGCAGGCAGGTCCACCCACACGGCTTTCTGTGCGGGGCGAGGGCTCACTCCCAGCATGCCCTGCTGCCTAGCAGGTGCCCCACACACTGGACTGACCAGCAGCGGATGCCCATGCAGCCCTCCCATTCCCGGGGAGGCGCGTAGTGGCCCCAGAACGCCCTCGCCCGGCCGTGCTGCTGCAGGACAAGCTTGCGAACTGCTGTTTGATTCCCTCCCATGACCACCAGGAGAGCCAGTGCCTTTATTTATTTATCTGTTTATTTAAAATATGTTTTTATTGATTTCAGGGAGGAAGGGAGAGGGAGAGAGAGATAGAAACATCAATGATGAGAGAGAATCATGGATTGGCTGCCTCCTGCACGCCCCACACTAGGAATTAAGCCCACAACCCGGGCACGTGCCCCAACCAGGAATGGAACTGTGACCTCCTGGTTTATAGGTCGACACTCACCCACTGAGTTGAAAAATATGTTTTTATTGATTTCAGGGAGGAAGGGAGAGGGAGAGAGAGATAGAAACATCAATGATGAGAGAGAATCATGGATCGGCTGCCTCCTGCACGCCCCACACTAGGAATTAAGCCCACAACCCGGGCACGTGCCCCAACCAGGAATGGAACTGTGACCTCCTGGTTCATAGGTCGACACTCACCCACTGAGTTGGGTGAGCCAGACGCCTTGAGAAGAGCAGAACAGAGCAGACGCGGGGAGAGGCCGGGGACAGGGTCTCCCAGAGGCCCCGGCGGGAGGGCAGCTGCTGACCCTCGTGGAAATCGGTTACAGCAGCCACAGGACGCGAGTACAGAAGAGAGAGGTCATGAGGGAGTGCGGTTTCACTATTGAACGCCATCGTCCAAGACTCGAATTCCCGCCAGAGAACTTATGAAAGAGACCGTTGGTGCGGACTCGGCTGGCCCTGTTTGCAGGGCGCACGGAGCTGGAAGGGTTGGTAAACACTCTGCCCGGGGGCTCCAGGCCCAGAGGACACCACCGCAGGCAGCTCCGTGCGGGCAGAGTGGACAGACCCGAAGGCCAGGCCCTCTTCGCGGGGCCTCCAGACCCACCTGGAAGGGACCAGCAGGACGTGCCTTAGCGGCAGCAGGACCGAAAGATCCGAAAGATCCGGGGGCTTTTCATCAGCGGTGGTTCAGGATGAGTCACATCGCTCAGGGCCACCCTGGGCCACAGCATCACAGCGGTTGCCAAGGCGATGAGATGACTTTGTTCCTCTCCCTAATTTTCCCGAGTTCCTCTAATGTGGTTCTGAGGCTGCGATGATCACACGAAGGTCAAGTTTGGTGTCGGGTATCGCTGCTCGACTCCGGGCCCCACAGGGAGTATTGGGTTCAGCGGGGACCACACTTAAAGGTTCCACGGGGCGTGGCCAGGACGGGGAAAGGCCTTGAACGCCTACCCATGGGAGGGAAGAGACAAGTGACAGCGTGTCCCTGCTGTCAGATCTCCCCTAAGCTGCCCCTGGGAGAGGGGTCTACGTCTCGGGCAACGCTGAGGGGAAGAGCGGGACCCAAGATGCCGGGGCTCAGCTCTGAGCGCCGTGGCCCTTCCCTCGGAACCGCCGGTGCTCACCTGCGGTCCACGGACCGTTACGAGCTCCTGACCCCCTCAGGGATCACTGAGGCCAAGGCCTTCTCTTAACAACACAGTAGGAAGATGGAACTTGTGGCCCCAAAGCAACGGTGGTGAGACTGCTGGTGCCGGAGCCCGAATGGAAGCACGGGCACGAGGTGGTACCAGACGCCCTGGGGTCCATCCCCCCAGCACCCGGGGTGGGAGAGGAGAACGAATCGCCTGTTACGTAAAGGCGCCCTCACCGGAGCAGGGACGTTACTAACGTTGTGAGCCGCGATCCTCGCGTGCCTGCTCCTGAGCGTTCTACGCGACAAGACGGGAGCCCCACTCGGCACTCTGAGTCCGG
>NW_005357800.1:125037-125273 GCF_000412655.1 Myotis brandtii | reverse complement strand
GGAACGAGCTGCTGTTTGGTTTCTGTTCCTCCGTCTGTGTTTCTCCACGGAACACCACCTACACCGTCTTTCCTCGAAGCTGCGGTGACGGGGCTCGATCTGGGCGCCCCGGGGGGAACATCCTCCGGCTTCCCGAGCAGAGTCACGCCTGTGAGGCGCGTCCCATCAGGTCCCCACGAGGCTCTAGCACAGCGCCTGCCCCCACGTGCCCTGTGCCCTCTGCCAGGACAGCTCTG
>NW_005357800.1:121570-124946 GCF_000412655.1 Myotis brandtii | reverse complement strand
CGCCCGCCCGGCGCCCACCTCCACCTGCCGAGACCCGCCCGTCCTGCTGCTGGTCCCGCCTCTCATGTCATTCCTGTTCCTCTCCCGCCTCCTCCTGGCGTTAGAGCGGGCTCCCCCGCATTCCGTTTTACGGATCTGCTAGTTTAATAGGTGCACTGCCCTTAACAGAGTCAAACGTTAGCCACTGTTTTGTGCTCCCGCCAAGTAAGAGACCCTCTGTACCCACCACTCCTTACCAGCTGGCTTGTTATGGTTTTCTGGTTCTTTGCTTTGATCTTTTCTTCTAACCCCACAAATTAGAATTGCTTCATGCCATCCGTGCTCACGCAATGCGTCTCCCTGTCCCCATGGCGTCTTGCTCGCCGTTCCCAGTTGGGTCTTACACTTCCTTCTGGGATGGTTTTCCTTGTTCCCGAGGATCCTACCCGGAATGTCTCCGGGGCCTGTTGGTTGTAGATGCTCTCAGTTTGTGGCTGGACCTGCACCTGTTCAACCTCAACCTGGAAACATTGCAAAGTGGATGTTCATGTTCACCAGCACTTCGAGCTGTTCTTCCACTCTCTTCTGGCTTCAGCCGTCGAGGTTGAGAAGTCGGCCGCAAGACCAGCCCAGAGTTCATCCGCCTTCTCTCGAGTGGTTGGCAGCGTTGCCACCGTAAGTGCTTGCTGTCGATTTCTTCCTATTTATCGTGCGTGGTTTGGGGGAGCGTCCAGGACCCGAGGATTGTGCCTTTCATCCGTTCTGGAAATTTTCCAGATCGACCTATTCAAACCCTTGTTTCATAGTTTCCATCCTTTGTGTCTCTGTGCTGCTGCATTCTGGGTCAGTTCTCCAGGTCTTTCCTCCTGCTCACTAGCTCTGTCTTCAGCTGTGTTCATCTGCTGTTCTATCCATCTTTATGTTGTTAGTTTGGAAGATTATATTTTTGGTTGATAGAAGTACTACTTTTTTTTTTCCTTTCAAATCTTCCTGGTCATTTAAAATAGTCTCAGTCCTTGTCTGTACCGGGGACGACTAAATTTTTCTTCTTTAAGCCTGTGAAGCATCCTTACGTTCTATTACCGATTCCATAATTCCATCGAAGGGTTTTGAAGGTCCAAGTCCATCATTTACTGCTCTGTGCGGTTCTCACTTCAAATGACTTGCTGTGATGGTGAATGGTACGTGTCCACTTGACTGGTCACAAGGTGCCCAGACGTTTGGTGAAGTAAGATTTCTGGGTGCGTCTGTGAGGGTGTTCCTGGGGGAGATATGCATTTGAACCAAGAGACTGAGCAAAGCAGATGCGCTCCCCTAAGCGGCGGGCCTCGTCCGCTCCCACGAGGTCTGGGTTTTATTGTTTGCCACTTTGCTCAGGACTCGAGGCTTCGTCCCATCCAATGGAGGCTCCCGCCACCTGGGTCAGCAGGTGCCTCGGGGCACGCTCAGCTTCCGCTCTCCATGGCCCTCTGGGTCTGTGCTCTCCTCTCATCTTTGGTCGCTGATAATTATCCGCAATATCTTGCCTACAGAGAGGAAGGGAGAGGGATTGAAAGTTAGAAACATCGATGAGAGAGAAGCATCGATAAGCTGCCTCCTGCACACCCCCCACTGGGGATGTGCGCGCCACCAAGGTACACGCCCTTGACCGGAATCGAACCCGGGACTCTTCAGTCCCCAGGCTGATGCTCTATCCAGTAAGCCAAACCGGCTAGGGCTCCTCTCATCTTTGGTCGCTGATAATTATCCGCAATGTCTTGCCACCTCAGCGATGCATTTCTCAGTATGTTTTTAGATTTTTTTTGCCCAGATTTTTTGTTTGTGTTTGGTTTTGGAACTTTTCTGTGGTGTCTGCCATATTGCTAGAAACAGACTTCGAGCCGTCCTTCCTGGACTCTCCAAACGCGAGTCTCTCCAGACCCTGCCCGTCAGCAGACCCCCAGCGTGTTCCCCTCGCCCTGGCCTGCGTCCGGCCCCCTGCACTGTGCCTACATGCTCCCCGAGGGCAGGCGGGTCCCCCCACCTCCCTTGGAGCCCACGCCAGACCTCCTCCCACCATGGCTCGCTGAGCCTCAGTTGAATGAAATGCAATCTGGAGGCTGGAGGCACCCATCCTCCACCTGTGCTTCCAGCGACCTCCCACCAGGGGGCAGCCTCAGCCGGTGCCTGAGCCTGAGCCTTTTCTACCCGCGGGCACGGGAGGGTCTAGGTGGGAGGAGCCTGGCCTCCTGTGGCTCCAAAATCTGCAACATCACAGGCCCTCTGGGTGGGACCCCACCGAGAATCCACCGTCACAAGTCATTTGAAGTGAGGACCCCACAGACCAGGAAATGGGAGACGCTGGCGGGGAAATGAAGGCGCGGGGACAGGGGAGGGCCGGGCCAGGCGGACCTGAGATGGGGGACACAGGGCCGCCGGCCGGAACCTGGGACCGTCTCCTCACCCCTGCAAGGGCTCTGCTTGGAGAACCCACTGGGTGGTCTGCTCCTCTGCCCCCTCAGCCCCTCAGGGAGCGCACGGGAACTAACACCGGTGCCCGTGCCTCCTTCCCAGTGTCCAGTGCGGCCCAGCTGGACATCCCTGTGTTCCTGTCCCCCCCACCCCCCTGCTCCCCCTGCTCCCGCCGGCCCGAGGCCTCCGCCAGCCCTACCTGTTGGAATCCGGCTCAGCCTCCGGGCCCAGCTCCTCAGAGGGATGACGCCAAGCTGGGGGCCCAGTGTGTGGGGGGCACCGGCCTCGCCAGTGCCAGTGCAGGGGTGCTGCGGCCTGCACCGGGGTGGGGACAAACCATCTCTCAGGCCTTCCCGGTTTAGGCTCTGCCAGGACACCGGAGGCTCTCCCTCCCAAAGTGCCGGCCTCACCTCCCTCCCTCTCGCCAGCCATCACTGCCCCAGGGACAAGGCGACTCTGGGGACGTAATCCCAGGAGAGCCAGGTTCCACGGAATGGGACACGCAGTGGGTCCCTCGTGCACCTTTCCATCAGAGACCAATTGAACACCTACTATGTGTCAGGTCTCCAGACACGAGGCACACCGTGTCCACTTTCGATTTCCTTAATGTGTGTGCGTGTGCATGGGTGTGTGCATGTGTGTGTGTGTGTGCGCGCGCCTGGGTGTGTGTGTGGGTATGTGCATGTGTGTGTGCGTGCATGAGTGTGCACATGTGTGTGTGTAAGTGTGTGCGTGTGTGCGTGTGTCACTGTGACTCCTGGGTCCATCCAGGCTCAGTGGGCTCAGAGCGGAGGCAGTGGGGCCTCCCACAGCCCCTGCAGCACCGGCCTGGCTTCCTGGAGAACAAACCACAAGCAGAGGCCGGGGCTGAGGCTCACAGGCTGGGGCGCCGCCTGCGTGCGAGGGCGCCCGCTCCTGCGCAGAGGGAGGGACCAGCAGGCCCAGC
>NW_005357800.1:119488-121393 GCF_000412655.1 Myotis brandtii | reverse complement strand
GCGGCCTGGAGGACGCGGCTCTGGCCTCTTGGCCGCTTCCTAACTGTTCTCTCCATTTGCCTTTCTGGGGCCTGGTCACCCCAAGGCTGTGCTCCAGCACCAGGGAAACCCCCCGCCCCTGTTATGCCCACAGTCTCGGGGCCTGGAGAGGGGACGGGATCCCCCGGAGGGGCTGGGCTGGGCCTGAGGTCGAGGTCAGGAACAGGGTGCTGTTGCCAGCGGGCTCCCAGGCCCTGGGGGGAGACGCCTCCCACCGCAGGCTCAGCAGCCCCCACCCCTAGTCCTGCCGACTCTCAGGAAGGAGCCCTTGGCCTCCAGAGAGAGGACCCACAGTCTCGGGGCCTGGAGAGGGGACGGGATCCCCCGGAGGGGCTGGGCTGGGCCTGAGGTCGAGGTCAGGAACAGGGTGCTGTTGCCAGCGGGCTCCCAGGCCCTGGGGGGAGACGCCTCCCACCGCAGGCTCAGCAGCCCCCACCCCTAGTCCTGCCGACTCTCAGGAAGGAGCCCTTGGCCTCCAGAGAGGGGCCCAGCCACAGCCGAAGGTGGGCTCCCCTGGCGGGGCCACTCACAGCAGAGCCGTCTGGGCAGGTCCTGGCAGCTGGGGAGGTGAGGGCAGCCAGTCGCTGGGGGCCTGGGCACAGCCGTTTGGGGCAGTTTAGGACACAAATGACCAGGAAAGTTCTTGGTGGCCACCTCCCTTTTCTTCTGAACTCGCCCGGGTGCCAGGGCCCTCACGACCGGGCCGGCCATCGGGTGGCCAGGAGGCTTGGGCGCTGGGCCATGGCCATTGGAGGCTACTGGGGGTTTACGGGTGTGAACACGGAATTCTGGGCCGAGGGAGTCTGGGTCCACCTGCAGCGGGGCACCAGGTGCTTCCAGTTTGGTGCGAGGGAGGCCCATGGGAGGCCCACGGGAGGGATCCGAGGCAGCTGGGAGCCTGGGAGCTCTTTCCTCCGCCTCTCCGAGCTCCTGCCCTCACGCTGGGTCCGGGAAAGCGTTCAGCTCCGGGAGCGGGCACGTGAGGGCCTTCAGCCGTGCGGGTCAGCCCGGCCCTCCCGCAGGACCGGGAGCACCTGGGCTCAGCCGCCTTCCGCCCTGAGCTGAGGCGGATGGTCGGAGCGGCCCCCTTCCGCCCCATCTCCGTCCTCCCACTCTCGGTTTTTCTCCGAGAGGCCCGACCGCCGGCCTTGGCCCAGAGGCAGTCTGAGTCTGAAGGTCCGTGGTTCGGTGCTCGGGCCGGAGGAACCGACCTTGACCGATGCCTGGCGGGCAGCAGGAACCCGGCCTGGGCAGGGCTCAGGCGGTGAGCGAAGGGGTCTCGGAGCCACGTTCCCTGCACTCAGCCCCAGCTCATCCCGATGCTCCTGCCGGCCCCTCCGCTCCTGGACGGGGACTCGCTGCGTGTTTTTAAAACCGCATTTGTGTTCGCTGGACTCACCTGGGACTAAGCTTAGTTTTGAAAGGAAGCGATGTCGCTGTTGCAAATGGAAAACCGACATCACTCGCCATAAGTAAGAGGTGAAGGTGGGCGGAGGAGCAAGTGGTGGTGAAACCAAGTTCTCTCCACGAACCGTGAAAAGGGTGGGAAAGCCAGGCACCCGGAGCCCACCCACCCTGGCGTCTGCTTAAGGGGAGCGGAGGGACTGACAGAGGCGCCTGCCTCCACATTGTGGGGGGACTGAACCCCTTTAAGCAGGAAGCCGTCCGCTCGCTGTTTGGTTTAATGGCGTTAAGTGATGCTCCCTGACTCCTCCGCGGGCCCAGGGTGTCTGTCCCGCTGCTGAGACACACGGTGGCAGGAAGGGCCTCCTGGGCGAAGGAACTGTGGGCCTCGCCCCCCAGGAGGAGAGGCCAGCGGAGCCCCTGGTGTGGCCAGAGCGGCTGGCGTGGGGGAGACGTGGCCGG
>NW_005357800.1:117397-119299 GCF_000412655.1 Myotis brandtii | reverse complement strand
GCCGTGGCCGTGGTGCCCAGCAGGACTCCTCGGTCCTGCTCCCCTTCCCAGGCCCAGCTCTCGGCTCCATCCGGGCCTCACACGGCCGTGTCTCTGCCCAGACTGGCCTGGGCTCTGGACCGGCCTCTCGTCAGGCCTGGGTTTCGCTGTTGATGAGTGACCAGGGCGGGGCCTGGGGCCTGGAGCACCACTTCCCAGTCCTCAGCTGGTGCGCCCTGGAGACCTGGGGCCCCTTCCCTCCGGCTCTGTGCCTCAGTTTCCTTTTTGTGTGTCTCTGTTTTCTGATCAGCCACCTGGGGATGAAGAGGCAGAGGGAATGAGCTAGAAGCCCATGACTGGGAAGACGGGGTGGGGTGGGGCAGCCGGACGTATTGCCGGGTCCGGGCCTCTGGTTCACTGTGTGTTCCTTCTCCTCTCCGGATCTCGGGGTTCCTGCCGGTGGAATGGGGTGCTTTGGTTAGACCAGTGGTCGGCAAACTCATTAGTCAACAGAGCCAAATATCAACAGTACAACGATGGAAATTTCTTTTGAGAGCCAAATTTTTTAAACTTAAACTATTATTAACTTAATTAGGGTACTCCTAAGGCTTAGGAAGAGCCACACTCAAGGGGCCAAAGAGCCGCATGTGGCTCGAGAGCCGCAGTTTGCCGACCAGTTTGTCTAACCGTTAGACAATCCCGAGGGCTTGGTCAGATCTGACCTCTGCCAGGCCGTGGTGCCGAGGCCGGGGCGCCGGGGCCTCTGGACTGTGGTCGCTGAGGTCCCCCAGGGCTGCCGGTGTGCGCGGCCAGGGCGATCTGTGGTTTCTTTGAAAAGCCATTGTGGTTTCTTAGCAATTTTTTAAAAAAATCTATTTTCCTTAACTTAGAAGTCACCATACCAATCTCATTGCGTAGATCAGCCCGGCCATTTCTACCAGCGATTCTCAAGGGCTCTCTCCTCTGTCAGTCACTGCCTAGGGCTGGGGATCGAGCCTGCAACTGAGGTCGGTGCCCTTGACCGGAATCGAACCGGGGACCCTTCAGTCTGCAGGCCGACGCTCTATCTCGAAGCCACACCGGCCGGGGCTCATCTTTATTTTTAAATTCGAATTTTTGAGGGCTTCCCGTCGGCGGGGCCTGGGGTTGTCTGGATCTGGGTGGAGTTTCCATCTCAGCGGATGGAGTGAGGTCAGCCTTTAGGTTGTTTTGCCAAAATATAAGGCGTAACTGTGACTGCTGCATGGCTGGCGGGCACGCAGTGCCTTGCCGAGAGCCCATGTCCTCCCATGGGGCTGCCCCTGACCCATGACCACTGGATCCAAGTCATACAACCTAGTCTCTCGGTCTGCCCGCCCCCACCCCACAACCCCCGCTTGGTTGGATTAAATTACAGCAACGTGTTTACTATCCTAGTCTCTTTTCTTCACGTTCTCCCTGCGTTTATATATCCATACGGACGCCCGCTGTCTCACACTTCTCCGGCTTAGCCTGGCTCTCTGGTCATAGGCCAGCGGCTGGTGGGGACGGGCAGCTGTCTGTCTGTGGTGATGTGGGACAGGGGCTACATGTCGAGGGTCACGGGGATCCGATGGGGAGAAACGCTGCCCACGCCCCCTCCCTCAGCCTGCGTTTGCCGAGGCCCGCTCCACGCCAGCCTCGTTTCCTCGTGGGGGAGCCCAGGAGTGGAACTGGTCTCCCCGATGTTGAATGCAGAGGAATAAGCAGGTGGGAGAAGCCGGGGGCCCCAGCGGAGGCTTCAGGACAGGGGTTTGCAGGAAAGGACCACCCGGTTTGAGGCCACCTTCCCTCTGCCTGGACCACAGCCGGGAAACCGCCAACTAACTAACGCCAACGCCGGGTGCCCGGCCTGCCCTGGGCGGACAGGGGTGGGCCTGGGATCCCTGGGCCACCTCCCTCCCC
>NW_005357800.1:116942-117205 GCF_000412655.1 Myotis brandtii | reverse complement strand
TCCTGCCCTCAGCCCCGGCCCTGGCCAGGCTGCGGTGCCGTGAGTGCCCAGTGTTAGCTAGAGCTGCCATCTTCCCTGACGACTTACCCAATACTCTTTCTTAATTGAGTTGAAAGTGAAAATACAGTTATTTTTAGGGGGAAAAACCTTGGTAAAGATGAAGCCAGTGCAAACCACCTTACGGATAGCAATGGCGACAATAGACGTAATGGAGACAGAACCAGGCCGTTCGGTCTGGCCGGCGCTGGCTGCCTCCCTGGAGG
>NW_005357800.1:109878-116154 GCF_000412655.1 Myotis brandtii | reverse complement strand
GTTCCGACTCCAGCCTGCCGAGTAACCTCGGGCCAGGTTCCTTCCCTTCCCTTTCGGGTCTTAGTTTCCTCGCTGCGAAAATGAGCCGGTTGGACAGAGACCCAGCCTGGGACCCTGGGCCTCCGTGTGCTCCTCCAGACCCTGTGGGCGTGGAGCAGAGCTGTTAGAACCAGCCGGGTGGGCGCGACACAGAGACCCCAGCGCCAGGCCGCGTGGGTTCCCCATCCAGCTCTGGGGGGACCGGGAACTGTTGCTTGGCCCCCTGGGCGTGTTCGCTGCAGGGAAACATCCCCGCTCGCCGCCCTCCCACGGGGAAAGGCCGCTTGGCTGAGGCGCCTGAGGATGCTGAGCAGGCAGCGCCCTCCAAGTGTCAGCTCACACGGCTGTGCAGCGGGACAAGGGCTCGTGCCCCGGGCGCAGGCCTGGTGGTTAACAGAGCTCCTCTGCACGTTGAGCTCGTTTGCCCACATGACAAACCCATTGTACAGATGAGGAAACTGAGGGTGAGCGAGGCTGAGAGACCTGCCCAAGGCCTGTCGCTAGTACGTGGCAGGACTGGCGCTCAGGTCTCCTGACTGGCGCTCAGGGCTCTTACCACGTGTCTGCGTGGGCCTCAGTTTCCCCAGCTGTAAGTCGGGTTGATGGCCAGCTCCAGGGCCCAGGCTGGGGTGGGGCTCCATGAGGCGTGGGCTGTGAGGTACGTGGGGGAAACACAGGGCTCCTCGGGGTGCTGGAGGGCCTCGTAATCACCACTGCTGCCGGGTGGGGCCGGGGCAGGAGCTCAGGAGACAGCAGAGGGAGAAGCGAGGCCTCCCGGGCCATCTGCAGGCAGAAGGCAGTCGGGTCTACAACATGTGCAATTTCTTTAACTTTTTAAAAAGTATATTTTTTGTATTGATTTCAGAGAGGAAGGGAGAGGGAGGGAGAGAGAAACATCAATAATGAGAGAGAATCACTGACCGGCTGCCTCCTGCACATCCCCTGCTGGGGACCAAGCCCACAACCCAGGCATGTGCCCTTGGCCGGAATCGAACCCCGGATCCTTCAGCCTGCTGGCCGACGCTCTATCCACTGAGCCACACCGGCCAGGGCTCTTCAACTTTTTATTTCAGCGTAATTTCTCACATACGGAGAAGTTGTAAGTTCCATGTGTTTTTCGCTCAGTTCCCCAGCTGTGAATGTCTTACCCCCATCACGGCATCACTTTCTGTCTTTCTGAACCGATAGCGAGTAGGTGACAGGCACGGTGTTCCTTTCTCCTAGCTACGCCGTGGGCAAACTTTTTGACTCGAGGGCCACAATGGGTTCTTAAACTGGACCGGAGGACCGGAACAAAAGCATGGATGGAGTGTTTGTCTGCCTCCTGCACATCCCCTACTGGGGACCAAGCCCACAACCCAGGCATGTGCCCTGGGCCGGAATCGAACCCCGGATCCTTCAGCCTGCAGGCCGACGCTCTATCCACTGAGCCACACGGGCCAGGGCTCTTCAACTTTTTATTTCAGCGTAATTTCTCACATACGGAGAAGTTGTAAGTTCCATGTGTTTTTCGCTCAGTTCCCCAGCTGTGAATGTCTTACCCCCATCACGGCATCACTTTCTGTCTTTCTGAACCGATAGCGAGTAGGTGACAGGCACGGTGCTCCTTTCTCCTAGCTACGCCGACGTGCCTTAAAATGATCTTACATAGCGCAGCACCCGTATCAAGAGCAGGCGGTTAACGTGGATGAGATCTCTCAGATAATCACAGCCTTTTCCCGATGTTGGCAACTGCTCCAACGACGCCCTCGAGGGTAAAAGAGAACCCGTGAATGTGCCGCGTGCCATCCGAGCCCCTTCACGGTCCTGTGCTCCAGGCCGCCGCTCAGGGCTCCTTTCTCTCCCGTCGGCGTTGCTCCTTCTGAAGGGAACAGGCCAGTGACTCGGCAAAACGTCCCTCATCCAGGCTTGTCTGCTGATGCCCCGCGATCGGGTTTAAGTCGTGCCTCCTGGGTCCTCCGGGCGTCACATGCAGAGGCACCTGGGACCAGCTGGGAAACTTACTTAAAAATAAAGGCCAGCCCGGCCTGTGTGGCTCAGTGGTTGAGCATCGACCTATGAACCAGGAGGTCACGGTTCGATTCCTAGTCAGGGCTCATGCCCGGGTTGTGGGCTCGATCCCCAGTGTGGGGCGTGCAGGAGGCGGCCGATCAGTGATTCTCTCTCATTGTTGATGTTTCTCTCTCTCTCTCTCCCTTCCTCTCTGAAATCAATACAAATATAAATAAATAAATGGCCAGAGTGAGAGGCCACGGGCATTTATTTGAGATTCCAAAGAAAAACTACTCATGAAGCAGTAATTCAGAGAGAAACCAGGCCCCGGGTAGGAGGCGAGGGCCAGGGGCACGTGTAGGAGGAAAGGGTCAGTGGGTGCAGAGAAGCTAACTCGGCCACCCTGGCTCTAAAGCGTGCTTTTCCCGCTCAGTCCGGCGGCCCCCACATCCGCCCTCCCGCGATCTTCACAGGTAGTTGTCCGGCAGACACTGCGCTAGGCCGGGCCCAAGGCTCCTCCACTCAGTCCGAACGTTCCACAGGTTTGAGGAGCCAGACCCGCGGGGCAGTCCCTCTGGGAGGACAGCGTGGACTCCGTTGTAAAGGGCTTAGTTCCTGTTGTTTTTATTTTATTTTATTTTTTTTCATCCCACAAGAAGCCATAACTTTATTAATGATAGAAACAGCTTTTCATTTCATTCCCTGCACCTGCGATTCTCTCTCATGTGAATGAGTCTACTGCCCAACTTCATGGAACCCACTCTTTTTTTTTTTAAATATATCTTATTGATTTTTTTACAGAGAGGAAGGGAGAGAGATAGAGAGTTAGAAACATCGATGAGAGAGAAACATCGATCAGCTGCCTCCTGCACATCTCCTACTGGGGATGTGCCTGCAACCCAGGTACATGCCCTTGACTGGAATCGAACCTGGGACCTTTCAGTCTGCAGGCTGACGCTCTATCCACCGAGCCAAACCGGTTTCAGCGGGGTCCTCCTTTTTAGATGGCTACATGGTTGATTCCATAATAGCATTCGCAGTACCATGACTGCTGCTCTTCAGGGCTCGAACTGCCTTTGCTCTCCACACATTTGCTTGTGACACGGCCAATTCTATGTCCCTAACTTCCACACCTGTTTCACCAGCCTCTTCCTCTTCGCTCTCCTCTTGTACAGTGGAGCCTGTGTGTTTCCTTGAATGTTTGAGACAGCTTCACCTTGAACTTTGAACTTCTCAGCAGCTGCTGGCTGTGTTTGCTGAGCTAAATCCTCGATCTTGGCTTCCCCAAACACTATGTAGGTATCGAAGCAGGGCTCTTGTAGACATCTGGCTTTGTGAGGACAAAGAGGATGTTCTTAGGTTTCCGATGGTGACCCTGGTGACCCCTGTAACCTGTCGAAGACCCAGTTTGGACACAGCCTTCCGTGCCTTCCTTCCACTCCGGCTGTTTTGCTTTGCCGACTGGTTCTTCATCGATTCCAGCCGCCGCCAGCGGGGCTTGCTGTGTGGTGGCCTGTGTGGAATTTTGTTCTCCGAGCTCCGGTCCTGACTCACCCCGTCTCAGCCTGGGGCTGTGGCAACCCCTGCTCTGTAGCAGGGACGGTTTCTGCGGCTTCACCGGGCATCTTGTGCGGGGGACGCGGAGCCAAGATGGCGGCAGAAAGAGAGCGAGCGACAGTGCGACCCGCGCCTGTTGCAGAAGGAAGCCCCGTGTGGTTTCTCACAGCTGGGCCCGGGCTGGCGTCCCGCTGGGACTGTGTGGCCGGTCCGGTCAGCTCGGCACAGCTGCCCTTCCTCCTGTAAGTGAGCCTGTGGCCTGTGGCCTGTGGCCGACTCCGGAGACCTGCCAGCGCGGTGCCTCTCCAGCCTTCCCACCAGCTGTCACCCTGGTGACCCGCGCTGTGACTCCGTGTTCCCTCCCCCGTTCAGTTGCTGCCTTCGCTGCTGGCGTTCCTGGCGGCTCTGGGCCTTGATGGCGGCTGACGGGCCAGGCGCGGGCTCCCTGCGGGATGAGCTCGGACAGGGCAGCCGGCATCTCGCCTCCCTCAGGTTCTGGAACTTGGTCGGGCTCCTCTCTGCTGCCAGGGCCGTTCTCCCTCCATCTTTAGACTTTTCGCCGTTTGCTTGTCGAGCTGCTGTTATGTGTTGGGCGCTGGTTTCAGGCATTGAGGACAGGGGACAAGGCCCCGGACTTCACTGAGCTTATATTCCGACAGGCGAACAGGCAAGCACATCCTGGAAGCAGCCTCATTTCAGAGGAATATGTGCAACCGGAAAACAGCAAAGAGAGGAAGACGGAGGGTGGCTGGGGTGGGGCACAGGTGAGGCCTCCGAGGACGTTTGAGGTCAGATTGATGAGATGAGTCGGAGGGCGAAGACCCGGGGACAGGCCATTCAGGACTGAGGGAACAGCAGGTGCAAAGGCCCTGGGGCAGGGGTGAGGCTGACGCCCTGGAGGAGATTACAGAAGGAGGGGCGGGGCGGAGAGGTTGGCCAGTGTCAGGGACCACAGGTCCCCTCAGGGCTTGGAACGGATGCAGGGCAAACGGAAAAGCCCTTGGAGATCTTTATGCGTAAACGAATGTGATCTGATTTGCCTTAATGTGTATCCTATTATTTAGCAAATATTTTTTACAACCAGCTCCATTTTCAACATACGTTTATTTAAACCGCGAAACCTTCCATTGCTATCCCAGCCCTCAAGCCAGTGTGACTTCAGTTACTAGAATAGATTCCCAGAAACGAGTAAGACGCTGAGGACGGCGTCACCCACCAGCCCGCCCGCCAAGACCCTCAGCGCCCTCGTTAACGGGGTTAGGGGTCAGAGGCTGAGCGGCACCGCCCGTGAGCTCGAGGGCCAAGGAATCAGAAAGGGAATCTCGTGCTTACGCTGCGGTTCAGTGCTGTTAGCCTGGAATCCTTACAGGTCCGCTCGCCGCTGGGGAGATGAGCCGGGCGGCGCAGTGGGGGTGGTGCTGGGAGGGAGGCGAGCACAGTCTGGCCCGCAGCCTAAAGTCAGAGGGCCTCAGAGGGGAGGCTCCGCCCCCCGCCCCCGCCCCCCGCAGTCAGACCTCCACTGGCCCACCTCACCCACGTACCAGGGAGAAACTGAGGCCTTGAAATGGGGCCGGGACTTACCCAGGGTCATAGTGAGAGCTGGTCCCGGCTCTGTCATCTCTCAGGGTCACTCCCACCCGCTTCCCGCTGAAAATGAGATGTGACGTCAACATTAATCATCCTTATTGTAAAAGTGGGGCAAGAACCACATTAAAGAAACCCTCCCAGCGCCCTCAGAGCACACGGCCTCTCGTCTTGGAGGAGGGGGCGGGCATGAGGTTCTGGAGGGAAGCACGCGACACAGACCGAGTCCTCGGTAAACGGACGCGGATCGCGCCCCCTGCCCAGGGGCAGGTGCACAGGCACCGTGGGGTTTGCGTTGAGCTGCTCAGGCCCCTCTGAGCCTGGGGGTCATCTGACCACCTGGCAGCTGCAGAGAAGGGCTAGTTCGCCGCGGGAACCTGAGCGAGCCTCGGGCCAGCACCACAGGAGCCTGTGCTCAGAGAGGGACTCCTGTTTCCATGGCAACTACCGTCCACCTCTCATCTCCTGGACCACAGGGCCCAGTGCAGAGCCCGGGAAGGGACTGCAGGTTGAGTGGGGGCAGCTCTGCTGAGGCTCCCAGGAGGGGGGGGCAGGAATGGCCCCGTAGCCTCAGAGGACGGACGGACGGTTTATGCCTCGGGTGGGAGGAAGATGCAACAGGCCCCCGAGCAATAGGGGTTTGCACTGCCGGGGTCCACTCATGCGTGGATTTAAAAAAACAAACGCTATGCATTTATTTCCTCTTCCTTACGGTTCCCTTGATAACAGAGTCTATTCTCTAGCTTGCTTCATTGTAAGAGCCCAGTAGGTGATACACATAACCTACAACATGCGTGTTCGCCGGCTGTGTATGTCAGCAGGAAGGCTCTGGTCAGCAGGAAGTTATCCGTGGTTAAGTTTAGGGGGAGTCAAAAGTTCTACGTGGATTTTCGATTGCGTGTGGGGGGTTAGCACCCCTGACCCCCGCGTGGCTCAAGAGTCAGCTGTGTGGACAGCGGCCAGCGGCCTCCCTTTCCTCTCAGGACTGGGCAGCGGGGAGCAGGGCAGCGCCTCTCGTGGGGCAGGAGGGGCAGCTGCCGTGGACCGTGAGCTAAGCATTTCACAGACAGTGTCCACGCGCCCCCAGAGCACGCGCCGTGGCCC
>NW_005357800.1:108431-109838 GCF_000412655.1 Myotis brandtii | reverse complement strand
GCTCCGGGCTCTCCCGGGCCGCACGGCAGAGGCAGCTCGGGTCACTGCGTCTTCCCCGCGTCTCCATCCTTAGTCACGAAAGAGGAATGTCCCAGGACCACGCTGTCTGGCCGGGCACCGGTTTCTGTCCCTCGGCCCCTTCCTCATTTGTGAAGAGGGGGCGCTGGCCCGTCCTCCCTGCGCCGGGGAAGGTAAACGCGCTGATAGATGTGAAGGCCCCACGGTCGGCCCCAGCCAGCGCTGACCCCCCCGCCTGGAAGCTCATGCTGTCCACGGCTCGCAGCCCAGGAGCACCCGCTCCCCGAGGGCCTGGCACGAATCTCCCACACACATTCTCCACCAAAACGTTTTTCTAAAAATAACGCCATTTTCAAGCTGCTGCTGCTTCTTTTTTTTTTTTTTTTTTCAGATCCTCACCCGAGGATATTTTCCCATTGATTTTTAGAGAGAGTGGAAGAGAGAGGGAGAGACAGAGAGAGGCATCGATGTGAGAGAGACACGTCCATGGGTTGCCTCCTGCACGTGTCCCACCAGGGGCCGGGGCTGGGGAGGAGCCTGCCACTGAGGCACGTGCCCTTGACCGAATCGAACCCGGGACCCTTTGCAGGCCGACGCTCTACCCACGGAGCCAAACTGCTTAGGGCTCCTGCTTCTGTGGTATGTCAGGTGTCTTACAGAGATTGTACCCGTTCAGCCACAATATCTTCCTGAGCTGCTGCCAGCGCGTTGGGCTCTGGCAGGGAGAGGGACCGGGCTGGCGAGGGTCACTCGCGGGTGTGTGGTCCGGCCCCACCGCCCGGCCCTTCCTCTCTGCTCTGCTGTGGTTCCCGAGGACACACGCACTTAACATGTCACGTGGCGGACGCTGTGGCTCTGAAGCCTGAGACTTCCCCTCCCCTGGGGGAGGCGAGGGCACCCCAGGCCCAGGCCCTGTCTTTCCGAGGCCTCATCAGCCACAGCGGCTCCAGCCAGTGCCCCTCCTGTCTCTGTGCCCTCCGTGCCCAGTTCTTTCACCCACTGAGGCTGCTGCTGGTTGGTTTCAGGTCACCCGTCACCAGCCCCATCCGGCCAGCCCAGCCCCAGCCCCAGTCGTGCCGAGAGCCAGCCCTTGGAGCCAGGTGAGGACACGGCCTTCGGGGCCCTGGTCAGCGCCCGAGGCCCAGCAGGCGTGTCTGGGGGGACAGGAAGGGGGCATGGACTTGTAGGCTGCCAGGGAGGCTCCCTAACTTCAGACCACACCCTCCTTCCTCGCCCAGTGCCTACAGGGCCTCCTCAGGTTCCCTGGGAGTCTGAGAGCCACCGTCTGAGGGGCCACTGGGAAGTCACATCCATGTGGCCAGGGTGCGGGGAGCATCTTAGGGGATCTGCTGAGAAGAAGCTGAAAAGCCTTGATGGGTGGGGGTGGGG
>NW_005357800.1:107504-108204 GCF_000412655.1 Myotis brandtii | reverse complement strand
GGGGGGGGGCACCCACCAGGTGGGTCCTAGGTGAGCTCCACAGACATTTGTAAAGGACCCACTCTGTGCCAAGCTGAGCGCTAACACTGGGGGTGTGATGCTGGGAGGCTCCCCAAGGAGGGGCTCTGGGGGAAGGAGAACCACCTCACACCCCATCACCCTGTCACCCCATCACCCTGTCAACCCATCACCCTGTCACCCCATCACCCCATCACTGCCCCACCCCGTCTGCCCTGTGGGTTCCCGGTAACAGGGGCCTCCACTGCGGTCAGTACCCTCAGGACAGAGAGGCCTGGGGGCACCCCCGGCCCCGCAATACCAGGGGCCTCTGAGCCCAGAGCCCTGCCCTTCCTCACACAGGGGTGCCCCCTGGGTCCCAGGCCCACTTCTCCTTCACCCCTAGAGTCACCCTCAGCCCCTCCTCCTGACCTAAGAAGAAGCAGGGGTCAGGCCTAAGGGGGCTTGGGATGACCAGTCCAGCCCCTGAGGCCCGGAGTCAGGAGGCAGGAAGGGGTGGGGCCCTGGGAGCCGCTGCCCCCCTGCATCCTGGCACCAGCAGGGCCTGCGGGGCTTCAGCCGGGCCTGGTGCTTACAGGGCAGCGGCTGGAGGTCCGCCTGGTGAACGGCAGCAACCTCTGCAATGGGACCGTCGAGGTGCGGGCAGGAGGGTCCTGGGAGCCCCCGTGCGGTGCGCTCTGGA
>NW_005357800.1:97193-107297 GCF_000412655.1 Myotis brandtii | reverse complement strand
CGGCCTGTGCAGCAGCAGCAAGTGGCAGCTCTGCACGGTGGAGCAGCACCCATGTGACCCCGACGGGCAGCCGGCCCAGGTCACCTGTGCAGGTACAGCCATGTGGGGCCCAGACTGCCTGCCCCAGCCACTGCCTTCACTGCTGCCCCAGCCCTGGGCACTGCTCCCAAGCTGCCCTCCGATGTCCAGCCCCACCCACCACCATCGCAAACACAACTGGTGCCCACACCCATGGACACAGCTTAGTCTCACGTCCAGCTCTGAGCCTGTCCTCAGATCGGCCCCCCCACCCCCAATCTCCCACTGGCCTGCTTGGTCCTCAGCTCGACCCCTAAGTCCCCAGTCCTCATGGCATCTGCAGGCTTTACTCACGGTCCCGCCCCTCATCCCTCTCTGGACCTCTGTCTCCTTTATCCCCACCCCTGACCCCAAAATACATCAATATGCCAGGTTCCCAGGGTCCCTTAGCACTGAGCTCCCAGGCCTGGGCCCTGCTCTTCAGGGCCCGCCCACTAGTTCGCTCCAGGTGCCTAGCCCCTCCCACTGGCTCCACAGCCCTGTCTGCAAAGCGTCCAGCTTTGCCCACTGAGTCCCAAGTCTTGACCAGTCCCCCCACCTCTGCTCACCAAGTCTCCTGCCCTGCAGGGCTGCCCCGTCCTGCCCGCAGGGTTACAGCCCCTCTCACTGGGTCACAGCCCTGCCCACCACGACCTGGCCCTGTCCCTACCCCCGACCACCCTCCCTTCCTCTCCCTCTTCCCCGCCCTCCCCCATAACTCCTCCCTCCCACCCACAGAGAACCGCGACCTGCGGCTGGTGGATGGTGGCAGCCCCTGCGCTGGCCGCGTGGAGATGCTGGAGCACGGCCAGTGGGGGTCTCTGTGTGACGACACGTGGGACCTGGAGGACGCCCACGTGGTGTGCAGGCAGCTGAGCTGCGGCTGGGCCATCCAGGCCCTGCCGGGCTTGCACTTCGCCCCCGGCCGAGGACCCATCCACCGGGACCAGGTGAACTGCTCCGGGACCGAGACCTACCTGTGGGACTGCCCGGGGCGGCCCGGAGAGCGCTACTGTGGCCACAAGGAGGACGCTGGCGTGGTGTGCTCAGGTCAGTGGGTGACGCCTCTGCACCCCCGTCCTCCACCAGCACTCACTGTGGGCCTCCTGGGCGCCAGGCCTGGAGTTCGTGCTGGAGAGATTGTCCCTGTCCTTGCATGGTCACTGTCCAGGAGGGAGGATGAGACCAGACCAGCATAAGCCCAGGCAATGAGTGGTAAACGCCCTCAGAGAGAAAGCCAGGGGAAGCTTAGAGGCAGCGGGCAACCCAGAGCCGGAGGGTTAAACCCGCCCACATCTTAGGGGGAGGCTCTTCCTGAGTGGGAGGTAGTCACCTGGTCAGAGCAGCACGGGAAAACAGAGGCAGGGAGGCCCTGAGGAGGCTGCTGGCCCAGAGGAGGCCATGAAGTTCTGGTTCAGCCAATGATTCTCTATAATGTGCACAGGAACTGGGGGGAAGGAGGGTCTCGTTAAATGTAGATTCTGATTCCATGGTTCTGGGACACGACCTGAGATTCTGCATTTTTCACAAGATCCTGTAACCAAACCCAGGCTCAACTGCCTCTTTCCACAAAAGCCGAACTTGCGAGACAGGTGCTGGTGAGAAGGAAATAGGTTTATTCAAGTGCCGGCCACCTGAGAAGATGGGGGACTCTTGTCCCAAAGCCCATCTTAACATCTTTATAAGGAGGGAGAGGGAAAGCAGGAGTGGAGGGTAGGGGGTGGGGCCTGTGGACAGGCAGGCAGTGTCCCTGCTGGTCCCAGTATGGGTGTTCATTGTCAGTGTCCTCGAGTGGCCATCTGGTTTTCTGAGGCCCTGAGGTCAGTTGCTCCTTAGGTTCCTGCAGGAACCGACACTGCTGATCTGTAAACGATACTGAAAAAACTTTAACATGCAGACTCCAGTGCTGATAGAAAAGTCAGGTTAGAGTTACCAGCTGGGTTTAACGTGTACTAAGATGATAGAAGTAGAGCGTATTCATTGCCCACAATCCAGGTGACGCTGATGCTACTGGTCCACGGACTACACTTTGAGTAACAAAGACGTAGGAGCTAGAGCAGACGGGGCAGAGGAGAGGGGCTTGCAGACGCCGGAGGGAGAGCACGCGCGTGGAGACTGACCGGCCGTGGGCTGTTTCGGTTGTGGGTCTGGGCTGGTGGGGCTTTGGGCCTAAAGGATCCTGACCTGACTCTCTCTCCCCCCTCTCGCTCCCCACAGAGCACCAGACCTTGCACCTGACGGGGGGCACCGACCGCTGTGAGGGGCAGGTGGAGGTGCACTTCCGTGGGGCCTGGAACACGGTGTGCGACAGCGAGTGGTACACATCGGAGGCCCAGGTGCTCTGCCGGGCCTTGGGCTGTGGCACCGTGGCCGGAATACCCAGGGGGCTGCCCCACTCCCTGCCGGGCCGGATGTACTACTCGTGCCAGGGAGACGAGCCCACCCTCTCGGACTGTTCGTGGCGGTTCAACAACTCCAACCTGTGCAGCCAGTCGAAGGCAGCCAGGGTCCTCTGCTCAGGTACCGCCCCCCGCCCCCCACACACAGGTGTGGACCAGGAATTCCACCTGAATCCACAGCCTGGGAATGGCAGCCCCAGTCCCACAGCGTGGACTAGTTGGGGAATGATACGTCCTGGCATTAGAGGGACCACCTCGCCTCCGGGCCCCGGCAGACGCCGCTAGCTAACCAGGGCGTCTCTCCCACAAACCCCCCACGCAGCCGCAGGACCAGGCACCGGATCTTATGATGCGTTTTCTGTGCTGGTCCGTGGTGTCTGTGGGCTGGGCTTGGCCCAGGAGATGAAAGCTGGTGATCATAGTAAAAATCACAGTAGGAGACACGAATAGTAATAACAGCACTGACCGTGCCTGGAGCCCTGATCCTGGGCCCGGCCTCGCCAAGCGCTGGGTCTGTCTTATTTTGGCGAAGACTCACACCCACGTGGGACCTGGGTCCTACTGACCTTTGACAGCCCCGATGGCCGCGAGAGGGCACGCCGTCGCTGTCGTATGCGCCGTGACGGACAAAGTGCCGCCCAAGTAAACTCTTACGTGTCATCAGTTGTGATGATTGACGCCATCACCCCGATTTCAGGGAGTTAAGGTGAACACGCGGGAGGGTTAGACCTGAAGAAACGCGGTATGAGTGTGTCTGGGCTTCAGTTTCAGGCCAGGTGGATCTGACGCTAGCCCCACCCCGGGTGGCTGGGAAATCCACCCCCCCCCCGGGGATCTTGGGGTCGTGCCCTCCCTTACCTGCCAAGTGCTTATGATAATGACGAGGGTCAGCGTCCCCCTCCTGAGGCCCCCACCTCCCCCAGCAAACCCACCGAATGGGAAAGGGATTCGTGGTCTGCAGCAGGTTGCACGGAAGGGGGAGCGCGCTGTTATTGGCCCCACATTCTAACCAAGGGGCCTTCCCAGCATGAAACCCATGATGCTCTCCTTAGTGTGTGTGTGGGGGGAGGGAGGAAGGGAGGGGGAAAGACGGTTTCCTTAGCCACATGCCCCCTGGGACTCTGTCGTGGCGCACAGTAGGTGCTCCGTCACATGTGCGAGCGAATGCGTGGTGCTCCCCGACAGGTTCCCGGAAGCTGCTCAATCAGTCCACGTCTGACCTTCTTACCAGCGCACAGCCGGTCACCATAGGTGAGTCCTCAGACTCGGGGACATAGGTGCACGTGTGTGTGTGTACATGTGTGTGTATGTGTGTACGCATGTGTGTGTCTGCATGGGTGGGGCCTGATCGAGGCTTGTCCCCACCTCCAGACACTGGACTTGCCTCCCCCAGGCTCTCGGGGTGCCTTGGGGCCCCCTCACCCCCCGCCCCGCCAGCTCCACAGCTCCCTGAATCCTGCTGCTTCGGGGCAGGAGTCCACTCCCCGCTCCCCTGCAGCTCTGCTCAGGCAGGAGGCAGCGCTGGGTCTGACATGGGCCAGGTGGGGGGCGAGGTGAGCGGCCAGGTGTTTATCGTGTTCCGGGCACTGGCCCAGCACTCAGCGGTCCTTGTTTCCCAGCCTTTTGTCCCGCTGCCGCCGCCGCCCGGAGGGGTCTCGTCCGAACCCTTACGCGGAGGGAGGAGGCCAGGCTCAGGGGGTGAGAGGGCAGCAGCCAGTGGGGCTGGATTTGCATCCAAGTTCTGAACCCCAGACCCACGCTCGGCCTGTCGCCAGCGGCGTGTAGCGTGGCCGGCGTAGGGCAGACTCCGAGGCGGAACCCCAGCGGGGCCTCGTGCAGCCGTGTGACGGCGCAGGTCTCACGCTCTCCGAGCGCAGGCCCTTGGCTGGGAAGTGGGGTGGGTAAGCGTGGCACTCGCCCAGTGTTGCTGGGAGCCCCGTGGATGAATTTGTATGAAGCGCGTAGAATAGAGTGGGGAGCGGCCTCGTCAGCACTGTCTGGGCGTCGGCTGCTGTGATGGCTGAGTCCAGCCTGGAGCCCGCACGCGCACTGCAGGGGGCTCACTTCCCTTCTCTGGGAGGCCAGCCTTCCTCCCCCCACGGAGAATCAGGTGCCCCTGGCAGGGCCTCGGGCCCCCAGTCCCCACCGTCCCTCCAGCAGAGCGGGCCCCTCACGGTGTTGGGCTGAGTGGACTGTGGATCACCCCGCTGGGCAGAGGCCTGGCGGCCTGGGCACTGTGGTCACGCAGCGGGCGCTCAGTAGCAGCTGAGCAGAGAGCTCCCGGGGGCGGGGTGGGGGGGAGGGGCCAGGAGAAAATGTCACCCAGTCGTGACTCATTCAGGATGCGTTTGCGGAGGCACCTCCAGGCCGAGGAGAAGACATGTTTTAAAGGGCAGAGGAGCCCTGGTTCCACGAAAAGAAGGTCCACTGCAGGCAGGACGGGGAGGCGAGGAGAAGGGCGAGAAGTCTGTGTCCGCCGCTCTCTCTCCCTGACTTGGGGCTCTGGCTTCCAGAACCGTCGGTGACTGTGCCAACGGAGGACTGGACGCCTCGGGAGCTGATGCTCCTCATCCTCTGCTTCGTCCTGGGAACCCTCCTGCTGGGCGCGCTCATCAGCATCTTGGTCCTCCTCTTGAGAGTGAAAGGGAAATACGGTGGGTGCGGCGCCCCGGGAGCCGCGGGGAAGGCCCAGGCCCGGGGTGCAGCCCTTTCGGGGGGAGGGGAGCTTGGGGTGGCCCAGCAGAAGTAGCAGTGATTCAGCCCTGGACTTGGGAGAACCTCTTGATGGGAAGGATTTTCCCAGCATGCCCAGCAGAAGTGGACCAATGTGGCCCCATGGGAGGACCAGACCATGTGTGTGTGCCTTGTTGGGGGCGGGGACGGGGGGAGTGCGGAGGGAGACAGACAGAGCCAGGCAGACGGGAAGGGAACCAGCGATGACTTGCAGGGTCTCTGCCCCCTCCCTCAGCCCTCCCTTCCTCGGTGACGAACCAACGCCGGCCCACCGCTCCATCCGGGGTCAATAGCTACCAGGAGGTCCCCAGCACCGTCCCCAAGGAGGAAGGTAGGATGTGACTCCCTGGGGTGGGAGGCTGGAGCGGACAGGAAGGGCTCCAAGCAGGGCCCCAGCCGGGAGGAGGCCTGGGCCAGCCTCCGCCGGGCCTTGACGTGGGAGCTTGCCGGGCCATCATTCTAGGCCCCTAGGCCCGTGGTCGGCAAACTGCAGCTCGCGAGCCACTTGCGGCTCTTTGGCCCCTTGAGCGTGGCTCTTCCACAAAATACCACAAAATACCACAAAATACCACATGCGGGCGAGCACATACAGTGTGATTGAACCTTCGTGGCCCATGCGCAGAAGTCGGTATTTTGTGGAAGAGCCACACTCAAGGGGCCAAAGAGCCACATGTGGCTCGTCAGCCGCAGTTTGCTGACCACTGCCCTAGGCTTCCGAGTTCGGGACCCACACAGGACCTTGCTCCCCCCAGAAATCTCTGCTCTGCTAGTTGGCCAGTAGGTTGTGATACCATTTCCTCTCTTTTTAAAAAATTTATGTTTTTATTGATTTCAGAAAGGAAGGGAGAGGGAGAGAGAAACATCAATGATGAGAAAGAATCATTGGTTGGCTGCCTCCTGCACGCCCCCTATTGGGGATCGAGCCCACAACCCAGGCACATGCCATTGACTAGAATTGAGCCCGGGATCCTTGAATCCACAGGCTGACGCTCTGTCCACTGAGCCACACCGGCCAGGGCTGTCATTTCCTCTTTCGGTGGCTTGTCCACTCAGCCTCCATGCAGGGCCCCTGGGACTTCGCTTCCGAAGGCAAACACTTGGGTCGTCACCATGCTTTATGCACACGGGCCGTACCTCTCGGAACTCGGGTCACAGAGCTGGAGTCTAAGCGCATTGTGTTGTGACTATCGAATCGCCTTTGTCTGCAAACCAGGCGGAGCCCAGCTGGGCATTAATAACATGCCCTGCAGCGCCCATATGTGAGCATGAACACAGATCCTAGCAGGGCTGGCTCAGAGCGGCCACTCACTGAGCATGAGGTCGAGGGGCCGGGTGAGGGCCTCTGTGCCTCAGTTTCCTCAGCTGCACAATGGGGCACCGACGGACCCTACCTCCCGAAGCTGCTGTGAGGACTGATGTAGCCCCGTGTTTGCAACGGGCGGAAACAGCTGGGAAAACCCAGGCTGTGGTCTTGTGCCAGACGGGCTGCCAGGCGCTCTCTCCCTGCCTCTCTGCCTCCCGCCATCTACGCTGTCTGCGCCTCTCCCTGCGCCCTCCGCCCTCCGCCCACCACTTGCCCGTGGCCCCCACTCTGTTCTCTCCCCAGCTCCCAAGCTGCCCATCCAGGTCCAGGCCCCGCCCCCCGCGGACTCGGACTCCAGCTCCGACTCAGACTATGAGCACTATGACTTCAGCGCCCAGCCTCCCGTGGCCCTGACCACCTTCTACAGTGAGTGCCGGGCCCAGGCCCAGGGCCCTCTTGCCTGAGCCAGGGAGAGGCCCGGCTGCCCGGGGGCCTCCAGTAGATCCCACCTGGTGACCCCTGCACAGCCGGGGTGGAAGCCCCCTTGTTACCCACCGGGTCCACTGTAGGTGGCCCCGCACTGACGTTTTCAAAGTGCTCTGCGGCCCTGGAGGCCTCTCCATGCTCCAGGCATTTCCCGTCCCCGCCTCCTTCCCGCCCACACTCGCCTCCGGCCACCAGGGCCTTCAGGCCGGTCCTTCGCCACTCGCCCGAAGGTGGCTGTGTCTGTGCGACACGAGGGAGGCAGGGAGACACAGTCCAGTCGGCTTCCTGCACGCTCACACGCTCACACGCTCACACGCTCACGCTCACACGCTCACACGCTCACACGCTCACACGCTCACGCTCACATGCTCACACGCTCTTTCTGTGCCCCACTCTCCCTAGCAGCCTCCCCCACCCCAACCCCCACCGTGAGCCCAGCTCCTCCTGCTCTCCGGCTCCTGCGGCTCTCCACTCTGCCTTCCGGGGTAGCAGGGCCTGGGCAAAGCTGGGGGGCTGAATGAGAGCAGAGACTCCCGCACCCACTGAGGAATCCCTGGGAGCTTGTGGCGAATCCCCGAGCCCCGCCCCACACCTGCTCTATCAGTGAGGGTGACAGTTTGCTGTGTGTGACGGAGACCTGAGGGACAGTGTCCTCAGACATTGGCCCAGGGCCCAGGCTCCTTCCCTCTCATTGCTCTGCAGTCCCTAAGGTGTTGCCCCTGTCCACGTGGCCCAGCATGGCTCACCTCCATGCCCACGTCCCAGCCAGCAGGAAAGGGGGTCGGAAGGTGGGGCGTGCCCTCCCTTAAGGCCGGAGGTGCCTACGTGGCTCCCGCTCAGGGTTCGCCAGCGGGACTTAACCCACCAGCTGCAAGGGAGGTAGGGACACGGAGCCTCTGTCCTAGGCCACTGTGTGTCCAGATCAAGGCCCAGGGCCTCCCACGGCAGGAGGGGAAGTGGATATTGGGGATGCCAGGGCCTCCGGGATGCAAATGGCTCCACTTCTTCTGTTGCCTGTACTGGTGTTGGGAGTGAAGAGCCTGAGCCCAGGCCTCTAAGCCGGGAGGCCACGAGTTCAGGGGTCCCAGGCTCGAAAGAGCCAGCAGCAGATTCAGACCTGCGTCCTCGAGCTCCTGTGGGCCTGCCTCCCCTGGGTTCTGGAGGAAGGAGCGGGGCCTGTGGCAGGTCCCAGACCCTCCAGCTTATGCTCTGGGTGCTCCTCAAGGGCCGTATCTGCCGTCTCCTACCCAGATCTGCCCACCGGCAGGGAAGGCCCGGGCCTCGAGGTTCTCTGAACTAGCGGGAGGGGCACCTGGGGACAAGGGGTACAGGCCAAGGGCTTCTGGCCAGAGGCAGCCTGTCCCCGCCCTCGTTTCCTGGACCAGGAAGTGAGCCCTGGACCGTCCCTCCTGCCCTGGGGTGGTCCTCCCGCTGGTCCAGCCTCAGGCCCCCCTCCAGGCTCAGGGGACAAGGAGATGGAGCCTCGGCCCCTCCTCACCGCCCTCTGCTTGCAGATTCCCAGCGATACCGGGTCACGGAGGAGCAGGCCCAGCAGAACCGGTTCCGGATGCCCCCCCTGGAGGAAGGTGGGTTGGCGGGGTGTGGGGGGCGGGAGGGGGTGATGCAGCTCAGCCCCCCCGGGCAGCCCCAGCAGCCCCCTTAGCAGGCCCTTCCTGGTGTGAACATCTCCTCGTGGTGGTCAGTTCCTTGCCAAGTCTAAGCCAAAGCCTTCGTCCTTCCTCGCCGTCCTCCCCTCCTGGCGGGGACGTGAAGAGGCGTGTGCCTCCAGGTCCCCCTGCCAACCCTGGGCCCTGTGTTGCAGATCCCCCCAGCCTGGGCCCCCGGCAGCCCCCCCGGAGCAGCAGCGGGTCCAGCACGTCGTCCGGGGAGGGCTACTGCAACAGTCCCAGCAGCAGGCTCCCCCCGTGGGGCCCCCTCCCGGAGCAGCCCCCGCGCCTGGAGCTGGCTGGCTCCCAGGGAACCTTCTCAGGTAAGCCAGGCCCGGAGGGCTCTGTGTGCCCAGCCTCCCGTCCTGCGGCCAACCTGGCGGAGAACCCATCAAGCTAGGAGCCCTGACCAGGCTGGGTGCAGGCTTCCGGTTCCAGCTCCGCAGACACGAGCTGTGTGACCTCGGACAAGTGTCCTCCCCTCTCTGGGCCTTCATCGCCTCACTCATCAAACTAGAGGCCTGACTCAGCGGAGTCCTGAGGCCTCCCAGCCCCGGCCGGCCGTGTGCGGGCGGCTGCCTCTAGGGAGGGTGACTAGCTCTGGGGTCTCCTGCAGGGCCCTCGGCTGACGACAGCTCCAGCACCTCCTCCGGGGAGTGGTACCAGAACTTCCAGCCGCCGCCGCTGCCCCCGCCCCCTCCCGAGGAGCCGTTTGGGTGTCCAGGTGCCAGGGGCAGGGGCGGGGGTCCTGGGAGCGGGGACAGAGAGGGCTGGGGAGTGGGGCACATCTGGCTCTGTTGGGCCCACCAACCCAAGGAGAAAAAACAAGAGGTAAAGGGATTAGAGAGAGAGAGAGGGAAATGGAGGTGGGTGGGACAGAGAGATTGAAAGGGGCTTGGACGGGGAGTGAGCTCCCCGCTGGGGGAGGCATTCAAGCGGAAGCAGTGGTTGGCCCCGGGGGAACTGGGGTGGCCGAGGGGCTCCCAGCTTCCATGGTCCTCGGGGTCTGGGGCCGCGGAGCAGGACAGCCCTGGACTCAGGTCGGGCTCTGCCCTCTGGGCGGGCATCCGGGCGAGGGAGATGCAGAGAACAGAGGGCCAGGTGGGATTCTTGTCCCCCTCACCCACAGGCCCACGGGGAGGGGGGTGTGGACCCCATCACTCAGCTCTGTCCCGTGGGGCAGTCGGGCACTGGCAGGGCCTCCCGCTGACCTGAGCCTCCGGCCTCGCAGGGTCCCCCAGCCCCCAGCCTGCTTCCACCGACAACGAGGACTACGATGACATCGGGGCAGCTTAGCCGGCCAGAGGCTCCGGTGGCTCTGCCTGCGCCCTGTCCCGCCCTGTCCTCCCGGACCTGACCATGCTCCTGCCCTGGCGCTGAGGGCCCCCCTGAGAGAGGAGAGGAAGCCACCCCCGTCTCCGTCTCCGTCTCCGTCCACCAGACAGAACCTGCTGCACCG
>NW_005357800.1:95827-96705 GCF_000412655.1 Myotis brandtii | reverse complement strand
CCAGCGCGGCTCCGTCCCCGAGGGCGAAGGCGCAAGGAGTCGGCCGGGAGGGGCCACGTGCCCGTCTGTCTGCTTGGGCAGGTGGGAGCCTCCCCGACCAGCCTGTGAACATGCAGCGCCAGACCCAGAGCCCTGAACACACACAGCCTCCACAGAGGCCGGGGCAGCCTCCACAGAGGCCAGGGCAGCCTGGGATTAAACTAACTGCTGAGTGAAAGCAGGCATGGAGCGACCAGTCCTTGACCTCCTATAGAACCCAGGCTGTGCGCGTGTGTTGTTCATGTATGTGTGCATGTGCGTTGTGTGTGTTGTTCATGTGTGCATGTGTGTGCATGCACATGTGTGTTGTGCGTGTTGTGCGTGTGTATGTGTGTTGTGCGTGTGTTGGTGGGCGCAGGTCTATCCATCGAGGCAGCTGGGAAACGCACTGTGGCCGGTGCCCTGACAGACGCTGGGGATGCAAGGACAAGGCCCAGGCCTGTCCCCCGGAGGCGGCGGCTCAGAGTTCAGCAGCCACCGGGCTCCCTGGCCTGCCCAGCCCAGCCTGGCGCAGGGGACTGGGCTGTGGGCTGAGTGGGTCCTGCCTGGGGCAGTGCGAGGGGTTTCATGCTCAGAGCTGCCTGGCGAAGACGTTGATCCAGGCCCGGGCTGGTGGGGAGGGGCTGTGGCCATGGAGGGGCGGTGGACAGGGCTCAGAGGAACTCCCCTCCAGCTCAGGCGCTGGCATTTCAGCCGGCTGCTGTGGCCGGTGCCCTCCCTCAGCCTTGAGGGTGAGGCTGGGGCCCAGTGTCCTCTGGGCCGTCCCAGGCAGGGGTGCAGGGGGGCTGGGTGCAGGGGTGCAGGGGTGCAGGGTGCAGGGGTGCAGGGGTGCAGGGGGG
>NW_005357800.1:93810-95610 GCF_000412655.1 Myotis brandtii | reverse complement strand
TGGGGGGCTGGCGGCGGACCTGCTCTCGGGGCAGGGGGCCTGTGTCTGTTCACCTGCCCCAGAGGTGGAGCCGCTGGCCCCCCCAAGGCAACCGTCACAGGATGTGGTTGCCGCTGTGATGGGCCCCTCCCCAGGCCGAGGGGGATTCCTGGGGGAGGAGCCAGGGCTGGCGGGCGGGGCAGACTCCCAGGGCACTCTGTGGAAACCTCTTTGTGTCCGATGGCCTGGGTTCAAGTCCCGACTCCACCCTGTCCTGGCTGTGTGGTCTCAGGCAAGTCACCCAGCCTCTCTGAGCCTTTGCTAGGAAGTTTGTCTGTAAAGTGCGCACACAGGAGCAGGCGCCACAGAGGGGACGGCGAGGGGCGGAGGCTCGGTGATAAGTGCTCCCTCTCGTAGTGAACCAATAGGTGGGAGGTCTCCGTAGAAGGAGAAAGGGGAGCCCGCCCGGCGGGGCTCAGAGGCTGAGCGTCGACCTGTGAACCAGGAGGTCCCTGTTCGATTCCGGGTCAGGGCACCGGCCCGGGTGGCAGGCTCAGTCCCCAGTGAGGGGCGTGCAGGAGGCAGCGGATCACTGATTCTCTCTCATCATTGATGTCTCTCTCTCCCTCTCCCGTCCTCTCTGAAATCAATAAAAATATTTTTTTTTTTAAAGGAGAGAGGGAGGAGACAGCCGTTCATGCTGGAGGCATCGGGGACCTTTCCAATCGCCAGATCAGAACTCTGAGGCCTGGCCGGGGAAGGCCTGCTCCACGGCCACTCAGAGAGTTAGCAGCCAAGTCAAAATTCAGCCCTCCCCCTCCCCCCCAGGAAGATGGTGACACCCTTTTCTCCCCGAGTTCTCCCTCGTTTCTCACCAAAGCCCCGCCCCCCACACCAGCACGAGAGAACTGGGGCTCCTGAGACGTGACTCCCTGCCCCTCCAGCCCCGGGCAGCCCGGAGGCCCGGGGAACACGTGGCAGGGGCCATCCTGAGGGCTGGTGCCGGCACCTGCCAGAGCCAGCCCCCAGGTGGGGTGGGGGGCTGCTCACAGGGAGGCCCCCAATGTCTGTGCCTCCAGGGGACTCGGACCGTCCGCCTGAGGGAAGTCACAAGCACAGCTGCAATTTCAGGGAGCCAGGGGGCATACTGAGCCTCGGGGCTCTGGGAGGGGAATGGAGGTGCCGCTGAGCCCCAATGTCGGGCATCCACACGGGGCGGGGCGGCACCCGAGAACTGAGGTGCTGCGGCCGACTCACAGCTGTGCGAGCGCCGGGAGAGGATGGTGTGCAGGGAGTGAGGGGCCCGGCTGGAGAGAGGCCGCCTGGAAGGCTTCCTGGGGGGTGATGCCCTAGTGGGGTTGTGAAGGCTGAGTAGGAGTTCGCGATGGACGGAGAGAGGGAAGGGCAGGCCAAGGCCCGGGAATGGCCTATCAAAGACCGAATCAGAAACCTGGGGGTTCGCGAGGTCAAAGGGGACCAGCCTAAGGAGAGGCTGAGCACGGCAATTCTCAGACGACCAGTCCCGAGCGGAGGAAACGCCCAGGGAGGTGAAGTGAGATGCCCGCGGGCACAGCCTAAGGATTGGCTGAGGATGGCAATTCTCAGAAGACTCGTTCCGAGGGGAGGAAACTGGCCCAGGGAGGTTAAGTGAGATGCCCGTGGGCACAGCCGCTGCGCCCGCCCTTTCCGGGCACCACATTCCCAACGCAGTGCTGTTCGTACGTTAGGGCGGGGGGACCAGGCCGGACATTCAGAGACGTTCCCGGGGTCGGCGGGCGAGGGGCGGGCCTGGCTGCTTTCACGCAGCCTCCCCATGAAGGC
>NW_005357800.1:90895-93169 GCF_000412655.1 Myotis brandtii | reverse complement strand
GTGAAGGTGGGACGGAGGCTCCACACGAGGAGGAGCAGGGAGACCCATTCAAAGTGGCCTCAATGGAAAGTTCATCTCCCACCACATCCTTCAGCTGTTTACCAGTTTGACGGGCTCTGCATCCTGACATGAAAAGAGGCTCACCCCGCACCAGCATCATCGAGGAAGGACCGAAATAGCAACAGAGGAAGACAAAGGAGAGACAAAGGGAGGGAGGGAGGGGGGGAGAGAGAGAGAGAGAGAGAGAGAGAGAGAGAAGCTAGGCCACTCGTGCCTGGGCAGACGTTGGGAGAGGCAGCAGGCCCGGCCTGAACCCCTGGCGTGTGCTCACTCAGTCCTCCCACCCTCAGGGCAGTGAGGTGGCCGAATCTCTGTCGCCTTCTGTCTGGGTAAGAAAAGTGAAACCCAGCCCTGAACAGTGTGGCTCAGTGGATAGAGCGTCGGCCTGCGGACCGAAGGGCCCCGCGGGTCAAGGGCATGTGCCTCAGTTGCAGGCTCCTTCTGGGGCCCCAGCCCTGGTCAGGGAACATGCAGGAGGCAACCAGTCGATGTGTTTCTCTCACGTCGATGTTTCTGTCTTTCCCTCTCTCTTCCATTCTCTCTAAAAATCAATGAAAAAATATCCTCGGGTGAGGATTTAAAAAAAGAAAAGTGAAGCCCAGATAAGTCACAGACTAGGGACACTCAGCTAGGACCCTGGGAGCCAGACACACAGTAGGGCTGCACAGGGCAGGCAGGAAGGAGATAGAAGGGGAGCAGGCGCAGAGCCAGCAGGGGAGGGTGGGAGGCCTCCTTTCTTCGGGGAGGGTAGCCACGCTCCCCCGCCTTCCCCCTGTCCCCCCAGGACCCAGCCCCAACCTGGCTGAGCAGGTGCCCCTTCCTGGCTCCCGCCTCCCGGGCCCACGACCCCCGCCCCCCAGTGCGGAAGGAGGAGAGGCAGCCAGGCCATCCTGCGCCTCCAGCTGCGGGGACCCCCTTAGCGTCGGGGGTGGGGGTGGCCATTCCGGGCGGAATAACGTTGACTGACACCACACCTCAGGTTTTGTTTTTTCTGTGGACCATCTGTTCTCTCGCCCGCTTAACAGCTTTTCTCGCAATGGACTCATGTGTTTCAAAACTCACGTTTATTGTAAAGGAGACTTGAGCCATTTTACAAAATACCTTCAATGGAAGTATTCAGGAGCGAAGGGACAGCCACATTTTTTATTTTTAATTACAGTTTACAGTCACTATTATTGTGTATTAGCTTCAGATGTACAGGGACAACCTATTTTTAAATGCAGGGTGTCCCCCCGAAATGTATATGCCCCGTAACAGCTGTAGCTCAATGTTGAAAATGAAATGTATTTTAACAAACATGGCCTTTGTAATTATTCAAGGGGTGTGTACACATTTTTGGGGGGACACCCTATAGTTCAGAAAAAGAATCTGGGTGTGTATGGGTGGGTAGGTAGGAGAGCGAGACAGAGGGAGGGAGGAAGGGGTACATTATTATCAAAACTAAATGTATCACCATTGATTATTGGTACAATATTATTGACTAGATGTATCACCATTGATTATTGGTACAATATTATTGACTAGATGTATCACAATTGATTATTGGTACATTATTCTTGACTAGGTGTATCACAATTGATCATTGGTACATTATTATTGACTAGATGTATCACAATTGATCATTGGTACATTATTATTGACTTCGATTCCCGTCAAGGGCATGTACCTCCGTTGTAGGCTCCTCCCCAGCCCGGGCCCTGGTCGGGGCTCGTGCAAGAGGCAACCCATCGATGAGTTTCTCTCACATCGATGCTTCTCTCCGTCTCTCCCTCTCTCTTCCCCTCTCCCTAAAAATCAATGGGAACACATCCTCAGGTGAGGATTAGTTAATTAATAAACAAACAAAAAATATACCAGGAAATAAAATAGAAAAGAAAACAGAGAAGCAACACAACTAATAAATTCTTGGGGAGGGAGGGAGAGGGGACGGGTGCTCAGGGCTTTGGTCCAGGGCCTTTCAAGCTTCCGGCCCCCTGTCCCTCACACACAGGCTCCTCTACACACCCTTCGGGGCTGAACCCAAATCGCCCACCAAAGGGGTGAAGGAGCCTCAGCGCTCCCGCTGCCCCTCCGCCTCCCGGGCCTGCTGGCTGCGTTGCTCGGACACGACAGGAAACATCATCCTGTGGAGACGAGGGACACGCCGGGGCTGCAGGGAGGAGAAGAACAGGTTGCACCACCCAGAGGCCATGGAGGGCGGCGGGCCCTGCCCCT
>NW_005357800.1:87249-90437 GCF_000412655.1 Myotis brandtii | reverse complement strand
CACGAAGCCTCATCCTGTGGAGACGAGGAAAACTCGCAGGGCGGGTGGGGCGCAGGGCCCTGCTCGGCCCTGGGGAGGGGGATGTGGCGGCTCTTGCTGTCGGAAGGTCTTCGGTTGGTTCTGTCTGTTGAGAGGTGGCCCTGCTCTTTGGCTGCGCGTCTATAAATAGAATCCGCCGCAACCTGAACATCTGTGTCCCAAAAAGGCTTTTTGAAAGGTTGTGAATGGTTGTCACTGTCATCCCTCGCTTCTGCCCCAATTTAAAGCCGTGAGGGGGCTCCGCCGGGCCCTGCGCGGCCCTGGGGAGGGGGATGCGGTGGCTCTTGGCGTCGGAAGGTCTTCGGTTGGTTTTCTGTCTGTTGAGAGGCGGCCCTGCTCTTTGGCTGCGTGTCTATAAATAGAATCTGCCGCAACCTGAACATCTGTGTCCCAAAAAGGCTTTTTGAAAGGTTGTGAATGGTTGTCACTGTCATCCCTCGCTTCTGTCCCAATTTAAAGCTGTGAGGGGTGGCTGCGTGTCTATAAATAGAATCCGCCGCAACCTGAACATCTGTGTCCCAAAAAGGCTTTTTGAAAGGTTGTGAATGGTTGTCACTGTCATCCCTCGCTTCTGCCCCAATTTAAAGCCGTGAGGGGGCTCCGCCTGGCCCTCCCCTGTTCCCCCTGCCCCTGCCGACGCCCCATGGAGCCCCCATAGGGCGTGCCCCGGTTTCCTGAGGGTCCCAGACACCTCCCCCATCGGTCCTTGCTGGGTAGTGAGCCCCGTGCGCGGGGAGCCCAGGCCCGGGCGGTGGAGGCCAGCGGAGCCCTCACTCAGCACAGAGCCCCCCGTGAGAGGGGTGACACCTCTGCACACCACAGTCCCTCGTATATGACTTTAAAATAGACATTTGTATCTTATTGATCTCAGAGAGGAAGGCAGAGAGCAACAGAAACATCCGTGATGAGAGAGGATCATGGATCGGCTGCCTCCTGCACGTCCCCAACAGGGGATGGAGCCCGCAGCCCGGGCCTGTGCCCTGACCGGGAATCAGACCGTGACCTCCTGGTTCCTAGGTCGATGCTCAGCCACTGAGCCACGCCGGCCGGGCTGTATGTGACTTTCTAATGAAGCAGGAAGAAACGATGAAACACCGAGAAAGCCGGCCTCAGGGCCCGTGGTGGGGTCATACCGTCTTCCAAGAGCAGAGACATCCGAAAACACGGCCATTTCCAAGCCAGGAAATGTTCGCGAGGACTGCTACACACATGCACACATGCACACACACACACGTGCGCACACACACACGCACATGCTGCCACACACGTATACACATGCACACACTGCCACACACATGCGCACATGCACACACTGCCACACATGCATATACACTGCCACACACATGCGCACATGCACACACTGCCACACATGCATATACACTGCCACACACATGCGCACATGCACACACTGCCACACATGCATATACACTGCCACACACATGCGCACATGCACACACTGCCACACATGCATATACACTGCCACACACATGCGCACATGCACACACTGCCACACATGCATATACACTGCCACACACATGCGCACATGCACACACTGCCACACATGCATATACACTGCCACACACATGCGCACATGCACACACTGCCACACATGCATATACACTGCCACACACATGCGCACATGCACACACTGCCACACATGCATATACACTGCCACACACATGCGCACACACTGCTATACACACACACACACTGCCACACATGCATATACACTGCCACACACATTGCTACACATCATCCGAAAACACGGCCATTTCCAAGCCAGGAAATGTTTGTGAGGACTGCTACACACATGCGCACATGCACACACACACACGCGTGTGCACACACACACACGCACATGCTGCCACACACGTATACACATGCACACACTGCCACACATGTACCCACACGCACACACTGCCACACACGTATACACATGCACACACTGCCACACACGTACCGCTACGCATGCACACACATGCACACACTGCCACACACGTATACACATGCACACTCTGCCACACACGTACCGCTACGCATGCACACACATGCACACACTGCCACACACATGCGCACACTGCCACACACACATGCGCACACACTGCTATACACACACACACTGCCACACATGCATACACTGCCACACACATTGCTACACACGAACACACATGCAGACGCTACCATACACACACGCACATGCACACACTGCCACACACATGCACACACATTGCTACACACATGCACACACACGCACACTCGCGTACAGCCTTCTCCCTGGGAGAGGAGCCTCATAGCCCTGGAGAAGTCTGGGCCGGTCCCCGAGTTTGTAGATGAAAACATCCATGCTCAGCCCGGCCGGCGTGGCTCAGTGGTTGCGTGTGGACCAAGAACCAAGAGGTCACCAGGTCGGTCCCCGGTCAGGGCTCCATCTCCAGTAGGGAGCGTGCAGGAGGCAGCCGATCAATGTTTCTGTCCCACTCTCCCTCGCCCTTCCTCTCTCTAAAATCAATAAAAAATATAATTAAAAAAAATCAAATCAGTGCTCAGAGGGCTCCAGGGACGGGCTGGGGGCCACACGGTCGGGGCCAGGGTGAGACCCAGTCCCAGCCGGGTCAGAGGTCAGCTTGTCCTTCCCACGGGCCTCACCCCGGAGCCCGGAGCCCACATTTCACCTGCAGCCGCACGTTTAAAATACGTGTTTATTGACTTCAGAGAGGAAGGGGGAGGGAGAGAGAGAAACACCCATGATGACAGAGAATCATGGATCGGCCGCCTCCTGCAGCCCCCCACTGGGGATGGAGCCCACAACCCGGGCCTGTGCCCTGACTGGGAATCGAACCGTGACCTCCCGGTTCATAGGTCGATGCTCAGTCACGGAGCCACGCCGGCCGGGCGTCTGCAGTGGCACTTTTCAAGGCCAGTCGATGTTTGTTACATGAGCTGCCAACAGGTGAAAGTCAGATTTCGTATGCACGTCCAGATTTCTGGTTTCTTTGGAAAAATTGGAAATTTTGGCAACCCCAGGCCTAGAACCCCGATGACCGGCTACAGTCGGCTGGGGCTGGAGCAGGAGAGACGGGGCAGCCCTTGGAGGTGGCCCCGGCAGCGTGGCACCCAGGCTGGGGACCCGGTGGCCCTGGGTCGCACCC
>NW_005357800.1:86938-87209 GCF_000412655.1 Myotis brandtii | reverse complement strand
AAGCCGCCTGGCCATGGTGGACCCACAGGAAGGGTGGCGGCCCAGCCGGGGAAGCGGGGAGAGGCGGAGGGAGTCCCCGAACACCCAGCCCTCCCCTCCTTCCGTTTACTGTGCCCCCGAGTGGGTGGGGTGGCTCCGTAACCACCCCCCCCCAGGGCGCCTGGAACACGGGCCTGCGGGGTGGCCTGTCCCTGGCCTGGCATCTCCACGGCTCCTGCCAGCCCCTCACGAGGGGTGAAAAGCAGACGTCAGCCAGCCTGGCCCTGCGGGG
>NW_005357800.1:83834-86345 GCF_000412655.1 Myotis brandtii | reverse complement strand
TGCCCGGGGCTGGGCTGCGGCCGTAGACAGCGGTGACCCCGAGTCGGTGTGCGCCCACCCCGCTCCTTCTGGGGCCAGAATCGGAATTTCACACCATTTTTATGCCACAAAATAGTCTTCTTGTTACTTTTTCTCCAACCGTTTAAAACTATGAAAACATTCTCGGCTCCTGTGGCCATAAGACTCTGATAAAAAAAATTTCCCTCGAGATTATAATTATTACAATGACTATTAGCAACCAATTAAAATAACACGGGTATTGCCATTTGGATAAGCAATTACTAGCCACAAAGGCTACATTTCACAGGAAATGCCTCTCTCTCTTAATGTCCCCCCTCCCACCCCCACGGCCTCACTCACGGCCACGGTCCCCAGGAGCCGCAGCCGAGCCTCACACGCGTGCACGCTGTTGCTAACCCGTGTCATCAGGAGCCTGGTGGGGCAGGATGTGAGGCACCGCGTGCATTCAGCGCCATGGGCCGCAGACTGACATTTTAGAAGAAGACAGTTACCTCCTCCTTTAATGGAACCTGGGGGTGGAATTTGGATAATACCCACCCTCGGCCTTTGTTGTTATTTGTCATTTGTTTGTTTGTTTTCAAAATTGTTCATCGTGGTGACATACACACAACCCAGAACTGACCGCCTGAGCCGTGTGTAAGTGCGCCCAGGGGTGACGCTGCCTTTGTCGTGTGTGCGGCCATCCCCGCCTCCGTCTCCAGGACCCTGTCATCTTGTCGAACGGAAACGCTGCCCGTTTAGCAGGAACTCCCACTTCCTCACCCTCAGCCCCTGGAAACCACCATCCCACCTTCTGTCGTGGCGACTTTGCCCTCAGCACCGCATGTAAGCGGGAGGTTAGGGTGCTTGTCTTTCTGTGCTGGCCTGTTTCACTCGCCTCACGTCCTCGCGGGTCATCGTGTTGTGGCGGGTGTCAGAATCGCCCGCCTGTTCAAGGCTGGATAACATTCCGCTATATGGATCGGCCATGTTCAGCTTACCCACTCACCCGTCATGGGCTGCTGTCACATTTAATATATATATATATTTACTGATTTTAGAGAGGAAGGGAGAGGGAGAGAGAGAGATGGAAACATCAGTGAGGAGAGAGAATCATGGATCGGCTGCCTCCTGCACGCCCCACACTGGGGATGGAGCCCGCAACCCAGGCATGTGCCCTGACCAGGAATCGAACCCCGACCTCCTGGTTCATAGGTCGATGCTTAACCACTGAGCCATGCTGGCTGGGCTGCTTCCACATTTTAGCTACTGTTCATGCTGCTGTGAATGTGGGTGTTGAAGGGAGGCAGAATGAACCATCCCCAAACATGCCCCTTTGGCAAAAGGATTAGCTTGAATTAGAGCAGTGGTCCCCAACCTTTTTCTGGCCACGCCCCACCTAAGCGTCTCTAAAATCCTGAAGCCCCCCCAACTGTGAATGTGGGTGTTGAAGGGAGGCAGAATGAACCATCCCCAAACATGCCCCTTTGGCAAAAGGATTAGCTTGAGTTAGAGCAGTGGTCCCAACCTTTTTCTGGCCGCACCCCACCTAAGTGTCTCTAAAATCCTGAAGCCCCCCAACCCCGTGACATATCATTCTTATTATTCAAAAAGCGAACCCCTATTCACGTGGAGGAAGCCTACAAGGCCATGAACTTGGTCTAAACCAGCTTCCCAAGAACATGGCATCCACGAAGGAGAAAAATAAAAGAACGAAAGGACGGTGGAAGTCCTGGGGAACAAATCGCTAAGAAATTGTTAAAAAAGAACCCCTATTCACGTGGAGGAAGCCTACAAGGCCATGAACTTGGTCTAAACCAGCTTCCCAAGAACATGGCATCCACGAAGGAGAAAAATAAAAGAACGAAAGGACGGTGGAAGTCCTGGGGAACAAATCGATAAGAAATTGTTAAAAAATTAATAATAATATGAAGTGATAGGAAAAAATAGCAAATAAAGTTTCAAGACATATACTAGAGACCGGAAATGCATAAATGTGTCACAATATATATTTATATGCTGTATATGAGGCCCTAGGACCATAAGAAATGCAAAATGCTCACTGTGAGTAACTCATTCTCAAATTGCCCCCCTTAAAAGTCACATCGCCCCCCTCCCCCGGTGTTAAAGGCCCCTGAGAAACAGCAAATACAAGAAAAACACCCCGACCTTCCTTTCTCCTGAAAAGCAGGAGAAGAATTCCCACATGAAAGATGCCCTTGCACGGAAGGGAACTCCCGCGAAGGCCGAGAGACTGCGGCGGCGAGAACGCTGTGCCAACAGCCCTGCTAAATGAGTCCTCGTCCTTCTTAGCCTCCCACCCAGTCCCGTGCCTTTTCCACAATCGCCGCTTCCTTCAGCCGCCAGAAAAGCCCCGAGGAGCCCATTTCTCTGGGTCTCTGGGTGACACTCATGCCAACGGGCACGGCTTCTCTTGTTAATCGTCTCCTGTCAGTGCATTTCTCCGGCCCAGGAGAGACCCAAGCGAGCCGCGGTACAAGCGTGTCTCCC
>NW_005357800.1:79229-82412 GCF_000412655.1 Myotis brandtii | reverse complement strand
AGCGCTCCGGCATCGCCGCGGCCGGTGCCTGTGGTTCCTGCTCCTCCCGGGCTCCCCAAGCCGCCGCCGTCTGTCCCCCTCGCTCACGGCAGGTTCGGCTGAATTCGGTTTCTCTGTAAAACCCGCCACCGTGGTTTCAGGAAAGGGAAGAGGACCCTTTGCTCTTCTTTCTCTGTTTGTGGTGAAAGGCTGCTCTGTGATGGGAAAACCAGGCGTTTCGTGTGACTGTCTTTGTTTCCCTTTTTTTTACCTGAATGGACTGATCTTGTCCTGTGGGTCAGCCACGTCTCACAGCAGCATGAGCGGGACCCCCGCAGGGGCCCAACGCAGAGAGGCCCACAGCCCCTCGTGTCCCCGCAGGCCACGGCGCCCCGAGCCTGCCCCCTCCGGTCCTGCTCCGTGTGACTCAGTTTCCCAAAGAACATGATGCCACATCATGCCACATCATGCCACATCATGCCGCATCATGTCACATCATGCCATGTCATGCCACACCCCGGGACTCCCCTGGGCTGTTCTGCCGCCATCCCTCCGGCTTGTCATTGTGGACGGCGCTTCATCCGAGCGGCCTGTGGCCCTTCCTTTGTCGCGTCTTCGGCGGCACGGTGGCCTGCAGTGGGCATTTAAACGCACAGATCGCCCCCTTTAAATTTCGTCCTTAAAGTTAGTGCATTTACAACAACAAGTGCGCCCTAGCCGGCTTGGCTCAGTGGATAGAGCGTCGGCCTGCAGACTGAAGGGTCCCAGGTTCGATTCTGGCCAAGGGCATGTACCTTGGTTGCAGGCATATCCCCAGTAGGGGGTGTGCAGGAGGCAGCTGATCGATGTTTCTAACTCTCTATCCCTCTCCCTTCCTCTCTGTAAAAAGTCAATAAAATATATTAAAAAAAGAAGTGCAAGCACACTCCCCCGATTTAAATGTCACCCACAGCTGGAGGAGATGGAAGGTGCCGTGCCTAGGCCGCTTTGGCAGGGACATGGCTTTGAGTTGACAGCCATGAGCTCTGCTCGCTCCTCTTTTCTACCTAAAAAGGAGGCCCAGCTTCCCCCGTGACGGGCTGCGAAGTTGCATCACAGAGGTGCCTGCCCCTCCCCCACCAGGAAGAGCAGGAGTTTGGACCAACTCCATCTGCAAGAAGAACTTCACTCCATTGCCCTGGGCCCTTGTCCGCCTCGAGCTTCCCCCCCACATGCTTACTTCCCCAGTTTCCCCTGAGGCCCCTGGAGCCTGCCTCCCCCTCCCGCCCTGTCTTTGCTCACAGTTTATTGCCCTTTGGCTCAGTGGATAGAGCGTCGGCCTGCGGACTGAAGGGTCCCAGGTTCGATTCCGGCCAAGGGCACATGCCTGGGTTGTGGGCTCGATCCCCAGTGGGGGGCGTGCAGGAGGCAGCCGATCGATGATTCTCTCTCATCATTGATGTTTCTATCTTTCTATCCTTCTCCCTTCCTCTCTGAAATCAATAAAAAATATATTAAAAAAAAATAAAATGGTATAGAACAGCGGTTCTCAACCTGTGGGTTGCGACCCCTTTGGGGGTGAACGACCCTTTCACAGGGGTCGCCTAAGACCATCGGAAAACACATACATAATTACATATTGTTGTTGTGATTAATCACTATGCTTTAATGATGTTCAATTTGTAACAATGAAATTGGGGGTCACCACAACATGAGGAACTGTATTAAAGGGTCGCGGCATTAGGAAGGTTGAGAACCGCTGGTCTAGAAGCAGCCAGGCTAATCTCCCCTTTGTGTTCTCACTTTTATAAATTCGTGCAAAACAAACCCTTTCTCCCATTAATCTGTCCTTTACCAGCTTGATTCACAGGCCCAGGCACTGGACCTAAGAGGATGGAGGAAACGTGTTTCCCTGTTACCCTTCCCTGTACGGTCACATGCTAACATTTTACAAACGCCCCGACACCTAAAAACATTCACTTGCCCAGACGCAGGCTCTCCACCCCTGAGGAATGGGAGGCCTCCTCCTCAGCATCGTCTTTGCAAGTTTCCCCTCGTTTCCTGACCTGCGCGATGAAGGGGGAGAAGCAGAGAAATGGCCGCACCAGGTTGTGAGGGTTCGACAAGACAGCAAGGGCCGCTGAGCGCCCCGGCCCACCGAGGAGGAGCTATTCAGGTATAAACATTCGTTTCAGCAAATAATCAGCAACCGGTGTTTTTAAGTTGAAATTATATTTCCACGTTGCACATTCAGCATTTTACAAGTTAAAAACGCAAAGTTAAAAATGACGGCTTAAAACGCGCGGTCACTCCCCCGCCAGCTTGAGGGTGCCCCTCCCAGGGGGCCGTGTTTCCGTCCTCACACCTGGCACGTGGGCTTCAGGGCGGCGATGCCCCCTCCACAGCCCTGCAATCTGAGCAGCTGCGGGGACCGGCGGCGGGAAGAACCCCGAGAGCCCGGCGCCAACCTCAGCGCGGCCATTCCCCACGGCTCCCTCGGCCTCGGTAAAAGCTCTGTGAACGTGGCTGCCTGCACGTGGGGCCTCTGATTCCTACCCACCAGCTCAGAGGAACACATCGTGCCTGGAGGAAAGAAGCACTGAGCATGGCCACGCCCAGCGCTTGCACGGAACTATTCTCCTCTCCCACCTGCTGTGCCCGCGCCACCATGCCCGGCCTGCTGTGCCCGCGGCCACCATGCCCGGCCTGGGACAGAATTCGGAAAACTCGAGGCTGGGGCAGGCCACGCTGCGACCACAGTCCCCCCAGCTCGGGCCGCAGGCTGCTTTCTCTTCCCTGGTAACAGCCTCGCGTTGGCGGATGTAAAGGTTAAATGGGTTAACGATGCAAGTTGCTAGGTAGGCGCCTTGCCCACAGCCATGTGCTCAGTGCGGGCAGCTCTCCTCACCCTCGTCCTCGCCATGATTATCCCGCAGCTCAGAGGAGGCCGCGGGCAGACAGCGCTGTAGGCGCGACCCGTTCATCACGATGCGGAGGGAGGCTGAGCTCAGAGCACACAGGACCCTGCTGTCCGGCCCGGCCGGCGGCTCCGGGGCTGAGCACGGACCTACGTACCAGGAGGTCTCGGCTTGATTCCCAGTCAGGGCACGTGCCTGGGTTGCGGGCTCGATTCCCAATAGGGGGCGTGCAGGGGGCAGCCCATCCACGATTCTCTCTCATTGATGTTTCTCTCTCTCTCTCTCTCTCTCTCTCTCTCTCTCTCTC
>NW_005357800.1:78793-79013 GCF_000412655.1 Myotis brandtii | reverse complement strand
ATAATTTTTAAAAAGAATCCTGCTATTTGCGGCCACCTGGCAATCCTGACTTAATTGGTTTGGGGTGCAGCCTGGACAGAGGGGTTTTCTAAGCTCCTGGGAATTCTGACCAAGGCTGGGGGGGTTGGAGTGGGGGGGAGCTGGACCTAACAGGATGCAGGCTGGGTCTCAGGCTCCTCACAGCTCGGCCATGTTCCGGTGCTTTCTGGGGGCGGCCAGC
>NW_005357800.1:70607-78671 GCF_000412655.1 Myotis brandtii | reverse complement strand
CCTGCGACACCGCGCTCCTGAGCATGCGGGTCCCTCCCCTGCCCATCACCCCGTTAGTGAGGGTGCCCGCCGGGGGCCTCACCCGCCTTAGACTGTGACCTGCTCCCCACGGCCCCCGCTAACCCATTCCGAACACTCACACCAGCCCCGTGGGATTGACGATGTTTTCTTTTTTATATATTTCTATTGATTTCAGAGAGGAAGGGAGAGGGGGAGAGAGAGAGAAACATCAATGATGAGAGAGAATCACTGATCGGCTGCCTCCTGCACGCCCCCACTGGGGATCGAGCCCGCAACCCAGGCATGTGCCCTTGACTAGAATCGAACCCAGGACCCTTCAGTCGGCAGGCCGACACTCTATCCACTGAGCCACACTGGCCAGGGCCTATTAACGATGTTGCTAGAGGCTGTGTGCTGTGTGGTTTCTGTGCATTCTCTGGGCTAGTCCCCAGGCCCAGGCTGAGAAGGAGCTGGTACCATTACGCCCCTTACGCAGATACGAACACTGAGGCTCACAGAGGTTAAGTTCGAACCTGGATGGAACCCGGGTCAGACAGACCCCAGAGCCTGTGCTCTTGGCAACAGCATCACGGCTCCACCCCCACCAGTGGGACCACTGCCACCCTCCTCAGGTTCACCTTGAACCTGACAGTCCAGGGGAGCGGGTGGGGAAGGGTTAGAGCCTCTCCCGTGGACCCTCGAGAGGAGCAGGCCTGGCTGGACCGAGAGGCCGTGGCGACTGCCAGGCACAGAGCCCAGCCCACAGGCCCTCCGGGTCCTGTTAGCTCCGCCCGCCCGTGGCGGGTGGAGCTGGAGTGCGGTCACTCTGTCCAGAGCAGACACCTGTGGGCACGGCCGCCCTGTCTTTGGTGGCCTCTTGGAGGAGCAACGAGGTGGCAGTGGGAAGAGCACTGCCTCTCAAGGACCCCAGCCTTGCCCCTCGGGGCAGAGAGGACCTGAGCGCAGGGCTGGGCCCCTCCGGGTCCATCCGTGCCCAGCTGAGAGGGGACAGGAGGGAGGGGTCCGAGATGGCGGCGGAGTGAGCGAGCGGAGGTGACACCTCCTCCCGGGACCAAATCGAAATTGCAACCAAATTACAGAGCAACCAGCCCGAGTAACCAGCTGAAGACCAGCCCAACACAATGTTCTCCTGCGGGGACAAGGGTGCCCTGCCCCGCGCCCCTCACAGCCAGCGTGGTCCATTCAGGCCCGCCTGTGGCTCGTGTGGCACCAGGGGTGCAGGGATGTGGCTGAGAAACCCCAGCGAGGACCCAGCCCTCCACACCGCTCTCCCTGCCACGGAAGCCGATGGAACGCATGTCACAGTGAAGCAAGGACTATCCAGCTGCCATCTACTCAGGTCCTCCGATCTGATTCCCGTTTGGGGTGTTAAGCAAACACTTTTCACAGCAACTACAAACGAGGTGAACACATACACCCCTAGCGGGGCCCTCTCCACAGAGGAAGCCGAGACTCTAACAGTCCACGAGCCGGTTCATCATTACTCATCTTATCGAGGCTCAGGGTCAGGGACAGACCAGGCTTTATCAGGCCGAAGCTCCTATCGTTTGGGATCTAAGAGTAAACAAATGAGATGTGATCGAGGGCCGTGAAAGGACCCCTGCAAGCGAATGCCTCTGAGGTCGACCTTCGCCGACTCCAAGGTCAATCTGCCTGGAGCGTGGGGAGTGGGAGGAGGGGCAGCCACTGGCAGCCACCACGTCTCGCCCGCTCTGCCCCAGGACCTGTCTGCACACCGTCCCTTTAATCCTATATCACAGATGCCTGAAGACTTGGGGTTCAGAGAGGTGGGGGGACTGATCCCACCACGTTGTCCGGGAGGGACCAAGCCCCGTGGACTCTAAACCCCACATCCTCTCAGCCGCACCAAGCATCTCTCGAACATGTGACCCACCTGATGAGTGAGGGTCGTTGGCAATGATGCATGGGACACAAGTTTGGGACAAGTGTCAGGTTCGCCCCATGCACGGGCCCCGCCTGACTCCTACCAGAACTCCTGAAAATCACCAACACCCGGCCCGGACCCCACACACAAAAAGTCCCGGGTCATAACCGTATGCGAGTAATGGAAAGTGAGAACGCAACAAACCTCCATCATTCCCAGCAAAGACTCCCCAGGGCCCTCGCCGGCCCCCCTCCTTCCCACGGGCCGCTTCCGGCAAGCGCCTGTTTGCGCCGCGGCGAGAAACAGGACTCGTGTGATCTGACTGTCTCCCCCCACTCGCCGGCTCCCTTGTGATGACAGGCAGTTCAATGGAGTTTCGCAGCCTCCAGAAACGTGCCGGAGTGGGCTGGGCTCAAAGCACATCTTGGTTGACCACAGAGGGTTTTTGTATGATTTTTCTTTTTTTAAAACATGAGCTCAAAGGGGAGAAGAATTAGTCAGGGCTCAGAGGCGCAGGAACACGCCTGCCTGGAACCGTCACGGCGCTGTGAGGCCCACAGCCCAGCCGCCAACCTGGCTGGGAGCAAAGAAAACTCCCAGGTACTTTACCCGGCGAGACGAGCCGCGGCCCACGGGGACACAGTCATTCGGCGCTCCAGGTCCTCGGGCCGTAGTAACGGGGCTTCGTGCTTTTGAAACGGAAAGATGATCCAGAAAAACCTCCATGACACACGGTGACTCACGCCCGCCCCCTCCCACCTCCGGGGGCTCGTCCCTTTCACTCACACCTGGAGTGAAAGGGGGCTGGTCCCTGCCTGTCAATTTCACTTCCTGTGTCTTTGCTTCCAGGCCCAGGGCTGCTGCTGGGAGAGAGGGAGGTGGTGCCCTGGGGGGCCCAGCAGCCTCACCCCTGGCCTGGCTTGTCACCCCCAGTTCGCCAGGCCTCCCACCCCCATTCGCTCACGGCCCACCCCCCGTCATCAGCCTCTACAGCGGCCGCCCTGGCCGAGTGGGAAGACACAGCTCCCTCCCCAGGTGCGCCCAGTCCAGGGTGACGGAGAAGCCAGGCAGACGGGTGCGGGGATGCGGGTGCACAGGTGCTGCAGGGCCAGGGGAGGGGGGCGGTCTGTCCTCAAAGAGTCTGGGTGTTGCGGCCAAAGGTAAACTGAGTTGGGGGGTGGGGTGGGGTGAAAGGATTAAGGAAAGACAGACAAGAGAATGAAGGCTGGGTCTCGGTGGGACGCTGCTCCCTGATGAGGAGACGGCACCAGCGCCCACAAGCCGTGTCTTTATTTGATAGCAGATGCCACGAGGCAAAGTAGGGGCGTGATCACGTTGTTTACAGCATTCTCGTGAGTTTCAACCTCACTTAACTACATGCACCCGAACTCTAGCACAAGGCACGTGGGGCTACGTGTTTGGGCCATAGGTTCAAGCTTACAACCACAGCCGTTGGCTATGATTGTGCTGGGAGGGCCCTGCCCTCCAGCTGGGACTTGCACGTGGCAATGAGAGGACCCTGTCCTTTCATTAGTCCGAGGCTTGGACCTGGCCAAGACACTGTAGCTGCGCCCCATATCTCCCCCTTTACTTTTGTTTTTAAACACACCTATTTACATTATCCAAAAAACTCTAAACAAATTATTCAAAACATCACAGCAAACTTCTGGCTGTTAACAAAACCACAGACACAGCAATGTTAACAAGAGAGAACAAAACTCCGGCTAATAACAAAGCAATACCCATGCAAAGCCAAACTACAAACACGTTAACGTTTTCAGTTTGTCTTACTCAACGTCCTTAGATTCAGCTCCGCAAGATTTTACAGAAAGCTGACAGTTCACCAACGCTAGCATAGCTTCCGCTTGCTTCTCTAACATCTGCTTGGCCTCAGTCACCATCTTCTTCAGCGGACTCCATGCTGATATCTCACCGATGCAAAGGTGTCGCCGATGTAAAACCAGTCCCCTGGATCAGGCTGTTTGGACGGTTGACCTCGTCACGGAGTCGGCACCAGTCCCAGTCAAACCAGCCCTGTCCACGCTGGTGGAAGTCTGGTCCCTTCTCAGCCTCTTTCTTTATCCGCGGCTGCATGGCCTGCAGAGCTGGAGACTTCCAATTCTGAGTCTGGCGTCTCACACAGACCCAAAGTCCCAGGGAGCTATCAGGTCGCACAAGCAAAGATAACCAAAGCCTAGAAACAATGCAACTGCTGCAAGAGCTTACGATCTAGGTCTAACATAAAAATTACTTCCTTAAACATCAACCACCACAGCCATCTTTCTGCTTTACAGTGGCTTAAACAAAGCCTAGGAGATTTCTGCCTTATTTTGTATCTCCTAATTACTTATTTTCTACCGCTTTTTTTCTACCGCTTATTTCTACTTATTTCTCTATTTCTACTGCCTATTTCTATAGCTTTCTCTACCTTATTTCTTGTCTATTTTTTACTTATTCTCTCCTTAAGAAAATTTTTAAAATGCTTATTAAGCATTGCCCTGTGTTTTACACCGAGCTATTACCAAACCTCGGCTCCCTACCTTACTTTCTGCTTTTAGCCTTACTTTCTGCTTTTAGCTTAACTTTCTGAACTTTCTGCTTTTAGCTTAACTTTCTGCTTTTAGCTTAACTGCTTATTTTCTTATTTTCGTTTCTTTAAGCTTACTCTCTGCGCGCGCCTTGGAGCCTCCTTTCGCCTGACCACTTTTAAATTTCCCCCGAACTCAGTCCTGGGTCTACCACTTTTAAATTTCCCCCGAACTCAGTCCCGGGTCCGACGCCACTTCTTACAGCCAAAACTCAGGCCCTGGTGATCCTGAGCGGAGCGGGGCGGGGGATGAAAGGATTGAGAAAAGACACACTTCGGCTCCCTACCTTATTTTTGTTTTTTGGCCTTCTTACTTTTACTTTTTAAGCTTACTCTCTATTTTCTTACTTTTGTTTTTTAAGCTTACTCATTGCGCGCGCCTTGGCGCCTCCTTTCACTTGACCACCTTTTTTATCTCCCCCGAACTCAGTCCCTGGTCGAGCGCCATATGTTGCGCCCAAGCTCAGTCCCTGGTCGAGGGCCATCTGGGAAGGCTTCTCGGAGGAGGTGACCGCCAAGAGCAGAGGTCAGCTCACCCTGCTCAGCACCTACACTATGCCAGGCGGATGCTAACGGTCACAGGTCACCAACTCACGTGACCTTCCCTCACTCGTGGAGGGAGCAGGTGCCTTTGTGATCTCCACCTGAGGGAGGAGGGACCTGCGTCACCAGGATGTGCCCCCATCGGGCCCAACGTCCCAGAGCGGGCGTGAGCACAGCAGGGGTGAGGAGGACACGCTGACCTGCCAAGGTAGCGTGGGGACCAGGCCGCGGGGAGCCACGGAGGCGAAAGAACGTGGCATTCCCGGGACTTGCCCCCATCTCGCGAGCGTGTGGGTGTGCGGCCCACAGAGAGGCTGGGCTGGAGGCCCACGCAGTGCTTTTTAAAAAGATGAGTCGACACTTGCAAAGGGGGAGATTTCATAGACACTCTATCTCCCAGGTTGTGTTGAAAATCGGGATCTGGGAACACGGGGCCTCTGTCCTTCTGTGGCCACTGTCAGGCTGGGTGGCTCTCCGCCCTCCTGCCCCAGCTCGCCGCAGGCCCCACCCTCCCTGAGGTCTCCCCTGGCTGGCCCAGCTAGTTCCCTGATACGACCTGCGGGGTGTCTAGGACGCGAGGGGCTGGAGAGCTGGGAAGAGGGGTGTGCAGTGTGTGGGGCGGGCGGTGGTGATGGACGGGGTCCTGCTGGACGGAGCTCCCGGGCGGCTCCTGGAAGGAAGGCTGGCCAGAGCGAGCGGGGAGGCGGGCCCGGCCAGGAGGCCAGCTCTGCCCGCCGGGCCACCCTGGGGAGAAAAGCCTTTCTCTGTGTTCTCCCTGGGGTTCGGGACACGCCTCCCTAGGGAGCAGCTGGCTTTCCTGTGGAGCCAGAGGCCCACAGAGAACTCCAAACAGCCCAGAGGAGCCCGGTGGGACGGCAGGAGGGTGCGCTCGGAGTCACCGTGCAGGCCCCGCAGCACCGAGTACGCGGACTCCACCGCAGGGGGAAGGACGCAGTGGCAGGGGCCGGGCCGTGGGGTGCTCAGCAGCCTCGCTTCATGGTCAGCCCCCAACCCTCCAACCCCCGCACCTGCTCTGATTTCAATCAGAGGCAGCAGGGAACCAGGAGCTGTGGGAAAGCCTGGGTGGACGCAGGGAGAAGGCCAGCCCCCACCGGAGAGGCGACAGGGCCGAGCCCCCCTGGCACCACCCGTGAGAAAGACAGATACGTCTCCACTTCGCCCGTGCCACCGACGGGCACAATTCTGGGGCCCAGTCTGCAGACAGGGCAGCAGGCACAGACAGCTGGCAGTCTAGACCAGAGTTAGCAAAGGGGTTTCAGTTAGAATCCCCCATCTCGTGGTAGGAAACGCTGTGAGCGCTGGGAATGAATCCGAATTCAGCAGGAAAGTGCCGTGATCGACTAGTGATGTCTGTTATGGGCACAGGAATGCAGTGGTCCTATGTGTGTCGTGCATTTACTACCCGTGTAGACAACACATGCAGCCCCTTTCCCTCTGGACCCCCCGGATAACAGACCGTGTGGGCCGCCCCGGAGTATGAAGGCAGGCGATCCAGGGCCGCACACAGGTCCCGGGTCTAACGTTCCCACCCAGCGTGCGCTCCATCCCCCGTGTCTCTTGGCTCTCGGCCGAAAGCGCCCTGTCATCGCTCACGTTTCCACGCAGGAAGCAGCAGCCTCACAACAGAAAAGAAAACCAAGATCCCATTTGCCTTGAAGGATTCATTTCGATACAACTTCACTCAAGAGCCAGCCGCTTCCTGATTTCACATTTCACCATCAAAGGCCAGGCCGGGCAGGGCTGGGCCCCTCATCAGCCGCCTGCCTGGCTGAGCGCGGCTTCTGCCTGGAGGAGCGATTCTGGGACGGCAGCGGGGCCCTGCCAGCCTGTCCCTGCAGCCGCCAGCAGGCGCCCACAGCCGACCGTGGCAGCACCAGTGGGCAGAAACCCCGAGAGAACCTGGAATGGGACGAAGCCAGACCGCTCGTGCCGACGAGGGAGGCCAGGCCCAGAGAGAGCAGTGGTGTGGCCGCGGTCACACAGCAGGCCCTAGCATCCGGTCTGCATCCTGCCTCAGCTACGCGTGGTGGGGTGCCCCCTCCTGTTCCCAAGGGGGGGACCGAGGGCTCACTTCAGGGGCTCGAGCAGCCCCGGCCCAGGATTGAAACAAGGGGCTGGGGGTCTGCCGTGCCCGATGGAGAGGGGACACGCACACACGGAGCCGGAGGGAGGGACAAGGACGGACGCCGGGCCCTCCTCCCGGAGGTTCCCATGAGCAGCTACTTGGTCCTGGACGGGTCCTCCCAGCATGGCCGAGAGGGGGCCCACCAACGGGGTGACCACACACTGTGCGGTGGGGTCCGGCCCTGGCCGATGGCCCCTGGAGGAAGAAGAACAATTCGTTCATTTATGGGACAAACTCGGTGCCAGGCTCACGCGGGTTCGGTGCTGAGAAAGACACAGCGTCCAGGCCTCCATGTTGCTTAGGGCAGAATCACGCACGTTAAACAAGCGAGAGATGCAGGCAGTGGGTCACGGGGCAGCGAGAGACACGCACACACCACGCTGCACGCGAACACGTGAGTGAACTTCACGGCATGACCGTGAGCGAAAGAACTGGACACACGAGAGCAGGCGCCGGACTCCACGCTCGGGAAGGGGCAGCGGGCGGAGCTAATCCACCGCGTCGGTGGGGCTCTGTGCGTGCGCTTACACACAAAAGCTAAATCAACGTGGTTCTTTCAAACTCATTCAGCGAAAGAACTGGACACACGAGAGCAGGCGCCGGACTCCACGCGCGGGAAGGGGCAGCGGGCGGAGCTAATCCACCGCCGAGTCGGTGGGGCTCTGTGCGTGCGCTTACACATAAAAGCTAAATCAACGTGGTTCTTTCAAACTCATTTGCAGCGTGTGTGTCAGAGCTCACCTGCGGGACCGAAAGATGAGCGTCTCAGTCAAGGACGGTTTTTTGTGGGTCTGAATCCTGCGGGTGAAACACGAGGCTGCAAACCCCCCGCATTTCCCCGTCACCGCGGGCCGGCCCTCCGGGCAGCTGGGGACGAGGCCG
>NW_005357800.1:67872-70540 GCF_000412655.1 Myotis brandtii | reverse complement strand
ACCGTGGAGCCCACGCTCAGTGACCTGTCTCTCTGGGGGGAGCCGGGGCTGCGCGGATGCTCCCCTGCTCTTTCCTCGGCTCCGTGTGGGTGGAGGGAGCTCAGAATAGCAACCCCTCTGCAGCCCCCGACCCCCCCCACACACACATGGCAGGTGCCTGGAGGAGGCGGCGCCGCAGCGGGCGCTCCGGGCACTGCTGCCTCTCCTCTGAGGCACAGCTGAGGGCGGAGAAAGGAGGGCAGTGACTCCCAAGGCCCTGCCACCACCACCCGCTATCCTGCCACGTCCACGGTGAATGTGCCCACATGCCCAGCCCGGACCTCCAGGGCCCCGCCTCAGGTCTCCCTCCGCCGGCTGCCGCTCAGCATCCCCACCCGGAGGTTCTATGGCATCTCCAGTGCCACGTGGTCAAAAGCCAAGCCCTGACCCACCCGCCCCCAAGACAGGGCTCCCACCATCTCCCAGGTGTTCTGTCCCCCAGATGCCTTTTTCACCCCGACGTGCAGTCCAGCAGAAAGCCTGCCGGCTCCACCTTCAACATGAAGCCAGAGTCTGACCATTCCCACCACCTCCGTGGGGACCACCGTGGTCCGAGCCTCTGCCACATCCTGCCTCGTGGCTGGCGTCCCTGCTCTGACCTCGCCCCCTCAGTGCAGCTGCCTGCTCTCCTCTGCGCCCCCTCCCGCCTCGCTGCCTCCTGCCCCAGGGCCTTTGCACTGCCCGTCCCTCTGCCTGGAACGCTCTTCCCACAGATACCCACTCATGACCTCCCTCGCCCCCCGGGGGGGGGTGTTGTTGGACCCCTGTTGAAGTGCCTTTCCTCCCCCAGGCCCCTCGCAGCATTCATGCCCCTCGGACACACACACCTTTACTTCCTGGTCTTGTTTATTGTCTGTCTTTCCAAATTAGAAGGTAAGAAGCCGAAGGCAGAGCTGCTTGGGGTCTGTTTGGTTCACTGCTCTCTCCCCAGTGCCGAGGACAGTGTCCAGCACATAGTAGGTGCTTACGTTGAATAAATGAATGAGTCCAGGCTCAGCGACTGCCCTCTGGGGCTGCGGCCTCGGCAGCCAAGCTCTTCCCCTTCCCCCCTGACCCCTGGTGCCCCGTCTGAGCGGATCCGGGTGGGCAGTGTGTCCCCCTGCCCCTGGTGCCCCGTCCGAGCGGATCTGGGTGGGCAGTGTCCCCCTGTCCCCTGGTGCCCCATCCGAGTGGATCCGGGTGGGCAGTGTGTCCCCCTGGCCCCTGGTGCCCATGGCTCCCCCCTCTCCTCGCCTCCAGCCTGTAAGGTGCCTCTTGCTCTCTCACCCTCACCCATCCTGCCTTTCACAGTTTGCCGGGAGCTGCGGCGTCGCTGTCCCAGCGTAACCGGTGCAAACCCCAGCAGCGCCTCAGCGTCCTGGACGCACAGGCCGGGAGACCAGGCTGAGGCCCACGACACACGGCAGAGGTGGGAGGAGGAACCCCCGGGCCTACACCCCGAATCCTGCTCCCCACAGAGCGGCACAAGCATGAAACCGTGTGTTGCACGAGCCCGTTTTATTTGTTAAAAGGTGTGCGTGTTCGCACGGAAAGGCGTCTAGGAAGATGCCACCAGAAACGTCAACAGCGCTGGTCTCTGGCCAGCGAGCCCAAGGGTCACCTGCCCCCTTTATGTTCTTCCTGCACCTACAGAGCCTCTGCGACCAGCAGGGAGCCATGCCCTCCTGGGTCAGCTGGAGGGTGCGCCTGCAGGAGGAAAGCACTTAAGAGCTCCTGGGCCTCCAGGCTGTGTGCAGGGGAGGTGGGCACCGCCCGGCTGTGTGCAGGGGAGGTTGGCACCGCCCGGCTGTGTGTAGGCGAAGTTGGCACTGCCCGGCTGTGTGCAGGGGAGGTTGGCACCACCCGGCCGTGTGCAGGGGAGGTGGGCACTGCCCGGCTGTGTGCAGGGGAGGTGGGCACCGCCCAGCCGTGTGCAGGGGAGGTTGGCACCGCCCGGCCGTGTACAGGGAGATTGGCACTGCCCAGCTGTGTGCAGGAGAGGTTGGCACCGCCCGTCCAGCGGTGTGAGTGAGGCCCTGCCTCTCCCGGAGCTGGTGCCGAGCGCTGAGCGTCAGAGCAGAGAACCACTTCCTGCTTGGGGGAGGGGAGTCGCCCCCCCAGGTGAGAGCAGAGGCTCAGCAAACAGCTCTGGGGCCACCGCTGAGGCCCTCGGTGTGGCCGACCACGTCCGAGGCGAGATGTGCCCGTGACCCCGAGGCCCAGCGGGGTGGCCAGCCGCGCCTGCTTTAGGGCACATGGTCTGAAGCAAGAGCGAGCCCAGGCCACAGGCAATGCGTCCCCCTCACCTCCAGCGCACCCCATGTTAGAGCCCCCGACGGACCGGCCTCTCCAAGAAACACCCGCCTCCCCGCAGCCTGGGGGTGTTGGCCAAACCCCACCCCTGCACCCCAGGGAAGGCGGTGCTGGTGCCCCTTATTCCATGAGTGAGCAAAGGGATGCGTGCACGAATGCTGAGCAGCCACGCACAGACGACCCACATCCCTGCTCTGAAATAAACATCTCAGTCCAGCAGCTGAGGCTGGGGGAGAGGGGGGGAGCCCCTTCCAGGATCCCCCCACCCCCTTGCAGGGTGAGCGGGAACCGGCTTCTGGGAAGAAGTGGCCTCACCTGGGGCAGCCCCGGGGGTGGG
>NW_005357800.1:66909-67258 GCF_000412655.1 Myotis brandtii | reverse complement strand
GACTGAGGTCACACTGGCCAGATGCCAGGAGCACAGAGCAGCCAGGAGGAGAGACCCTCTGCTCGCTGCCCCTCGGCAGCCCGAGGGCGGGAGGCTGCTCTCGGACGGACAGGCCCCAGCCCTGTCGGGCACCTTGGGGCGTTTTCCAGATAGAAGCCAGGGCTCCCCAGGTGCCTGGGTCAGCAGGAGGGGGTACCTGCTCGCCCCACGGGGGGCAGCCCCATCTGCACCCCCGCTGCTCACTCCCACTCCCACTCCGTCCACAGACCCTGCACCCCCGGCCTGGGGTGGGTAGAGGGTTGTCAAGCCCCTGAGCCCCGGGGAAGGGTGAGCTGCACGCGCCACAGAG
>NW_005357800.1:61094-66864 GCF_000412655.1 Myotis brandtii | reverse complement strand
GTGCCGTGGGCCTTGGGCCCCCTCCTCCCGTCTCCAGACAGTTTTCGGGGTCCACACCACACAGAGCCAGGCCCCGGGCTCCCCGGCCCCAAGCAGCGGTGTTCGAGCCTGGACACGTTCCGTGTTGTCAGAGGCAAACGCTGTCACACCAGCTGCTGCTGGGAACAGAAAGACCCGGGGCGGGGGGGCCTGTCTGGGAATGTGGGCGCCGCACGCGTCCATTTGTCCTGGAATCTCACTGCGGCTGGTGAACACGTGCGCCTGCAAGGCGTTCCCTCCACTCGCAGCGCCCTCCGCGCTGTTTCCCTCGCATCGGCCTCTGTCCGTGGGTCAGAGCCTGTTCACGGGGCCCTGGCCGCGGGCTCCCACCCCTGCGTCTCCCCTCGGTGAGGAGCTCCCGAGGCTCAGGAAGCTGCCCCCCGTTGTCTGGTGCCCAGCGTGGTGCGGGGGCCCTATACCCACTGCTATCGGTGTTTCCCACCATAGAGCCCAGGGGGCCCCTCACTGCCACTCCCACCTCCTCTCTGTGCAAATGGGGAACGGAGGCCTAGAGCACACATTTTACTGAACCGAATACCAGACCCCATGGGAAGGGGGTCTGCCATGATTACAATATTATGATCATGCTGGTGCCCCCCGCCCCCCCCCATCCCCCGCGCCCAGCAATCCGTACATTCACTGAAATTTAATCTCATGGGGTTTCCTGGGGTGGGAAATGTGACAAATTTATTCGAAAATGAGTGAGAAGAGCTCAGAATTGCTTGAGAAAGAAAAATAATGTCCTTTCATATGTCGAGAGTATAGGCAAATCCACAGAGTTACGGAGATTAAAACGGGGTGTGCCATTTGAGGAATAAACTAATTAATTGAAAAGAAGAGAAAAATCTAGAAAAAGGCCCAGATTTATAAGGAAATTCGATAATGTGATCGTGTCCTAACCCGTGAGGGGAAGTGTAGAATTTTCAAATGGTGTTGAAGCAATGGGTCTCCTTCCGGAGGGGAAAAAAAATTATAAATAGAAACTTTAAAGATGCTTTTATTTTTGTTTTGTTAATCCTCACCCGAGGATATTTTTCTATTGGTTTTTAGATAGAGTGGAAGGGAGAGGGAGAGACCGAAAGAGAGAAACATCGACTGGTTTCCTCCTGCACGACCCCGGCCATGACCAGGGCCAGGGATGGAGCCTGCATCCGAGGTACGTGCCCTTGACCGGAATCGAACCCGGGACCCTTCAGTCCGCGGGCTGACGCTCTATCCACTGAGTCAAACCAGCCAGGGCTAAAGATAATTTTAAGAAATTGAAAGATGTCATTAAAATACCATACTAAAAAAAACAATACAGGTGCAATTAAGATGTTTGTGTAATAAAATAAAAGAACAAAATCACTAGGAAAAAACATCAGGGAAAATTTTATAATTTCAATGGAGAAAGGCCTTTCTAAGCACGACATGGAAGCCAGGAGCCAGGCCGGCCAATGTGGCTCAGCTGGGTGAGCACTGTCCGTGCTGTGAGGTCACCGGTCTGATTGTCAGTCGGAGCTCACGCCCGGGTTACAGCCCGATCGAGTCCCCCTCTCCCTCTCCCTCTCTCTCTCTCTCTCTCATCAATAAAAACACATTTTTAAAAGAACCAAGAGCCATCAAGAGACAGAAAAAGAAGTTTGATGACATAAAAACTTTTGACTGATAAAGTGAAAGGGCACAAAAATAAACCGTTGCCAACAAAATGGCCGCTGGCCCCATCCTCGCAGCCCGTGGGCTGGAGGAAGAGTCGCCTCCATCGCGCAGAAAGCCCTTCTGCGCCCCAGGCAGGAGGGACAGGCCGCGGAGGAAAGCAGGCCTGAGCCAAACAGGGACTTAACCACCAAGAAACACACAGCACACGGGAAACGCGTGAAATACCCGCTCGGCCTCCCTGGTGACTAAAGAAATAAAGATGCAGAAGACAACCAGATACTCAAGCCCGAGACACAGATGAAAGCGGAAAACCACCTGCGACACCAGCGCTGCGGAGGAGGGGGCGTCAGAGGGCGCGGCCCTGACAGGAGTCGCGTCCATGGCTCAACTTTCTTTCTTTTTAAAAATATATACTTTTATTGATTTCAGAGAGGAAGGGAGAGGGAGAGAGAAACATCCATGATGAGAGAGAATCATGGATCGGCTGCCTCCTGCACGCCCCACACTGGGGATGGAGCCTGCAACCGGGGCCTGTGCCCTTGACCGGGAATCAAACCGTGACCTCCTGGTTCACAGGTCGACGCTCAACCACCGAGCCACGCTGGCCGGGCTCAGCTTTCTTAAAAGACCCACTTCAGCCTCATCTTTCAAAGTGTTAGGCTCTCCTACACCCGCCTGGGAATCCACGTGCCCGCAGACACGGCGGCCGCGCTGCCTCACAACAGGAGCAGGCGCACGTCGAAGAGGAAAAGGGTAAACGAAGTCACGGCATTTACGTTCGGGTGACTGTGCAGGCGGGAACGAGCCAGCAGAAATCCCAGTGTCCTGCCGCGGAGAGTCATGGTTGATGGGAAGCGGAAAGGAGAGGAGCAAGGGTATGGTAGGTAGCAAGCATAACATGGCACATTTTGTAAGTGAGCACGTAAGACACATGAAGCTTCAGACCAAACTCTCCGTCCTGGTTCCTCCTGGGGAGGGGCCTGGTGGTGGAGGACAGAGACGAGGGAATGTCGCTTCTAAAAATGTATGTGGGGCCCGGCCGGCGTGGCTCAGGGGCTGAGCATCAACCTACGAACCAGGAGGTCACGGTTCGATTCCCGGTCAGGGCACAGGCCCGGGTTGTGGGCTGGATCCCCAGTGGCGTGCAGGAGGCCGATCAATGATTCTCTCTCACCATTGACGTTTCAGCTCTCTCTCCCTCTCCCTTCCTCTCTGAAATCAATAAAAATATATTTAAAAAAATAAATAAATGAAAAGTTATGTGGGTGTTCCTTCAATATGTTTCTATGATGCATGTAATTTGCACATTAGATACTGTGCGTATGTTGTGTGTGTGTGTCATTAACAACAAAACTGTGTCCTCACAGGCCCCCCACAAAGTCTCCATTCTTCTATTGTAGAGGTTACAGTGCCACTGGCCTGAGACCCCCGCGTGCTGTGAGCGCCGAGGGAACTCAGGCCCGGCTCCCAGCTGGCCTGGCCCGAAAGCCAGGGCCTTTCCCCCCCCCCCCCCCTGCCCTGCCCAGAGCTCGGCCTGTGAACTGCCCACTTGGCCATGACGCTGTGGGGCTGGAGGTGGCCGAGTCTCTCCAGTCCCGGGCTGATATCTCCAATCATCACAGCCCTGCAGTCGCTGTGACCCATAGAGACGCTAAGAGGCAGGGGGACAATGCCGGCCACTCAGAGACCACGCCTATGTCGGGGCCCCAGGCAGGCCCCCCCCCCAGATGCCCCACGTGGCCTGTTGGTGACTTTGAATGACCGTCACTGGATCCTTCTGCTGCCAAGGTGACCTCGGAGCCCCAGGCCTGTCTCATCGAGTCCTGCCGCCTGCCCCGATTGGCTGCTTTGTTTCCGTTTCTCTCAGTGAGCACCCAAGCCTGGCCTGGATCCCTTCCGAGTGAGCGACACCCCTCTTTGTCCTGTCAGCTCCTCAGGAGCGCGGCGTTTCTTTGTGTAAAAAGTACACGAAGGTGGGGGCTCGGTCGCTTCTTTGGGCTCCGTGGTGTGATCGGAGCATCCTTCTGTGATTCTCCCTCGAGCACGTGTTCAATCGTCGGGCTTCCTCCTGTCCACCTAGTGCGGTGCCAGTGCTATTATCTTATCATTGGTCCAGCTGTAAAGGCGAAGGAGGATCACGGAGGAAAACTCCCCCTCCCTGACACGGCTAATATTGTGGAATGGTTTCCCAGTGTTTGCTGCGTTTTTAAATAGCTGATACGACAGTGTAAGTAGGTATGGTTTTGTGTTTCTCTTTGAAAATAGCATTGAATCAGAGTCGTTCTCTGATGTCCCTAAAATCTTCATGAACATCAAGATTTAAAAACAGATGTCTTAAGTAGGGGTACCTGCTATGTACTGTCGCCCTGTCTACCATCCCCCACGCACCCTAACCTGCAGGCACCAAGTGTCCCATCTGAGATAAGATGTATTGAGTACATTTTTATTAATTTTGTTAATTCTCACCCGAGGATACGTTTCCATGGACTTTTAGAGAGAGTGGAAGAGAGAGGGAAAGACAGAGAGAAACATCGATGTGAGAGAGACACAGCGATGGGTTGCCTCCTGCACGGGCCCCAACCAGGGCCTGAGCCAGAGAGGAGCCTGCAACCGAGGTGCGTGCCCTTGACCGGAATCGAACCCGGGACCCTTCGGGATTCTATCCACTGAGCCCAACCGGCTAGGGCTGGAGCACATATTTTACGCCAGGCACAGGGATGACTAAGCCGTGCCGTCTCTCATACCAGACAGCAAGGTTAATTCTGGGTGGATGAAAGGGCTAAGGGGGGTGAAAATCACAGAAAGACTCGCATCAGGTTGATGAGAGCTTGTGTCGAACCCCGTGAGGGGGAGGACTTCCTAGCCTGCAGCGATGGGAGAAACCACAAAAGAGCAGATCACGAGATGGGGTGAGCCGACGTCCTGACGCGCAGTAAACAGCGAACAGCGAGGTAAAGGTCAGGCTGCCAGCGGGGGAGCTGTCTGCAGCACATACGACCCGAGATGGGTGGCCGCCATATGTAAAGAGCTCACACGAATCAATACAAAGCCGCCACTGAGACGGCCGCCGTCATCGGGGAGAGACTCCGGCCTGTGCTACCCAATGGGCAGCCACTAGCCACGGGCTGCTTGCCTTTATTTTCAAATTAATTTAGATTTGAGTGAAAACCGGAAGTAAACTCAGTTAAAGCCAAACTTAAGTAAAATTTAAAAATCAGTTTCTCAGTCCCGCTAGCCGCACGCCAGGAGCTCAGCAGCCACAGTCGGCCGGCATCTGTCCTCGTAGACGGCGCAACGGAGCCCATCGCTCCACTTCAGAAAGTTACGAAAGTGCGTAGACAGCTCACAAAAGGAGACACGCAGATGACTAGCAAACACATTAAAGTTTTCAACTTCATGACGAATGAAAGGAACGCAAGTTAAACCAAGGTAGTATTTTACATTCATCCAATTAGGGATAAAGCAGATGCTGCCAGCTGGAGAGTAAAGAGCCCCCGACCATCTGTGAAATACTTTGGCAGAGTGACTAAGGGCTGCGACATCCGTAATCCCGTTTCTGGAAATACATCCCGAAGAAACAGTCAGACACACAGAGACGGACTGAACAGAGAAAGTTACCGATCCCTGCGCTACTTGTAAACTCAGAGAGAGCCCGCCTGAAATCCCACCCGGGAAGCGCCCACAGCCCCTGCGCCCCTCCTCCGTGGACCGATAAACCACCAACAGAAATTACGTGTTTCCTTGCGGGTCCATTGACTCGGGAAATACTACAACATGAGATTAATTTTAAAAAAAATAATTCAAAGCTGAATCACTCAACCATAAAAATATGGGGACTATCTGTGCACACAAAAAGGTCAAATGTCAGAAATAAGCATGGGGGGGGGGGGAGTGATGGGTTCCGCGCAGCCTTCAGGCCCAGTGATTCCCGGATCGCTAAGAGCCGTCGGCTGCGTCTCTGGAGAGCAGAGCCAGGGACGTTACTGAAAGTCCAGGCGGCACGTCACCTAGTGACGAAGGGACAGACTGGAAGCCGGGCGGCCGGCTCGGACCTCAGACCAGGTGGCCTCGGTGTCCTCTCCTGGGATGAAGG
>NW_005357800.1:59358-59834 GCF_000412655.1 Myotis brandtii | reverse complement strand
GCGGGGGGCGTGGGGAGTGGGGTTCTGGGGGCGATGAATGTTTTCTCTGTATTTTATGTGTCCTCCGACCTTCGTACAAAGGGTAGTGAATGGGTGCTGTTTTCCTAATCAGAAAGAAAGCCAGGCTCCCTGGTCGAGGGTCGGAGGGAAACTGAGTCACACAGAGACGAGTGCTGAGGGCTGGGCGGAGGGTCAGGAGAAAGGGCCCACCTGCCGGGCCTGGGGGGCGGGGGCAGGTCACCCGGTCGGAAAGCGGTGCCTTCTTATTCCCTAAGCCTCTCAGATGTCCTCGGGATTTTTCCGCGTCAGAGCGCGTAGGAAAGGAGCTTGCATTTCAGTTTGCGAAGCTGATAACAGGTTGATCTCATTTCTGTCTCTGATAGATGTTCCCCCTATCCTGTCACCATCACTCCTGTCACCATCACTCCTGTCACCATTACTCTGTCACCATTACTCCTGTCACCATTACTCCTGTC
>NW_005357800.1:53491-58374 GCF_000412655.1 Myotis brandtii | reverse complement strand
GCGGGGGGCGTGGGGAGTGGGGTTCTGGGGGCGATGAATGTTTTCTCTGTATTTTATGTGTCCTCCGACCTTCGTACAAAGGGTAGTGAATGGGTGCTGTTTTCCTAATCAGAAAGAAAGCCAGGCTCCCTGGTCGAGGGTCGGAGGGAAACTGAGTCACACAGAGACGAGTGCTGAGGGCTGGGCGGAGGGTCAGGAGGAAGGGCCCACCTGCCGGGCCTGGGGGGGTGGGGGCAGGTCACCCGGTCGGAAAGCGGTGCCTTCTTATTCCCTAAGCCTCTCAGATGTCGTCGGGATTTTTCCGCGTCAGAGCCTGTAGGAAAGGAGCTTGCATTTCAGTTTGCGAAGCTGATAACAGGTCCATCTCATTTCCGTCTCTGATAGATGTTCCCCTATCCTGTCACCAATACTCCTGTCATCACTCCTGTCACCGTTACTCCTGTCACCATTACTCCTGTCACCGTTACTCCTGTCTCCACAGGTCATACATGGGGCATATATCACTCACAGGTCATACATGGGGCATATATCACTCACAGGTCATACATGGGGCATATATCACTCACAGGTCATACATGGGGCATATATCACTCACAGGTCATACATGGGGCATATATCACTCACAGGTCATACATGGGGCATATATCACTCACAGGTCATACATGGGGCATATATCACTCACAGGTCATACATGGGGCATATATCACTCACAGGTCATACATGGGGCATATATCACTCACAGGTCATACATGGGGCATATATCACTCACAGGTCATACATGGGGCATATATCACTCACAGGTCATACATGGGGCATATATCACTCACAGGTCATACATGGGGCATATATCACTCACAGGTCATACATGGGGCATATATCACTCACAGGTCATACATGGGGCATATATCACTCACAGGTCATACATGGGGCATATATCACTCACAGGTCATACATGGGGCATATATCACTCACAGGTCATACATGGGGCATATATCACTCACAGGTCATACATGGGGCATATATCACTCACCGGTCATACATGGGGCATATATCACTCACCGGTCATACATGGGGCATATATCACTCACCGGTCATACATGGGGCATATATCACTCACCGGTCATACATGGGGCATATATCACTCACCGGTCATACATGGGGCATATATCACTCACCGGTCATACATGGGGCATATATCACTCACCGGTCATACATGGGGCATATATCACTCACCGGTCATACATGGGGCATATATCACTCACCGGTCATACATGGGGCATATATCACTCACCGGTCATACATGGGGCATATATCACTCACCGGTCATACATGGGGCATATATCACTCACCGGTCATACATGGGGCATATATCACTCACCGGTCATACATGGGGCATATATCACTCACCGGTCATACATGGGGCATATATCACTCACCGGTCATACATGGGGCATATATCACTCACCGGTCATACATGGGGCATATATCACTCACCGGTCATACATGGGGCATATATCACTCACCGGTCATACATGGGGCATATATCACTCACCGGTCATACATGGGGCATATATCACTCACCGGTCATACATGGGGCATATATCACTCACCGGTCATACATGGGGCATATATCACTCACCGGTCATACATGGGGCATATATCACTCACCGGTCATACATGGGGCATATATCACTCACCGGTCATACATGGGGCATATATCACTCACCGGTCATACATGGGGCACATATCACTCACAGGTCATACATGGGGCATATATCACTCACAGGTCATACATGTGGCATATATCACTCACAGGTCATACCTGGGGCTCTTATTTAAAGAGGCTTTCGGCGGGCCCCTTTCACGGGGCGTTTCAGCACAAGAGCGTAACGCACATTCTTTGAAAAACCATCAATGCAGAATATAGAGACAAAGCCACCAGCTCACTCTGCCTCCTCAGCTGACGTCCATCCCCCACAATCCTCGGTTACCCTCACTTGGAAGAATGGTCTGTGAACGGAGAAAACGTTTTATCTGACTTTTCCACTCACTCGTGTTTTATTTAATGGGACCAAGACTGTTGTACACACGTGGTCCTCAAAGCTTGTGTGTTTCTGAGCAGAATGGCGCCTCTCCGTCAGCGGGCCATCACCCCGCCCTCCTCCTGGAGGCCGGGTCCGACGCCGAGGGGAGGGGTGGCCATTATCTGCCTCTCGCCTGGTCTCCCCACCTTCTCGGGAGCCAACAGGTGTAGCCCCTTTACTTCATAGATAAACTGAGGCCTGGGAGAGACACGCCAGCCTGGGCACCGAGTCGGGGGGGTGAGGGGCTGTCAGGACCGACGCCCAGGTTCCCCAACTTCTAGGCCCTTCTCTCCCCGAGTAACACGGTTATTGCAATAATGCAACCCAGACGCCTGTGCCCTCGGCCCTGAAAACCCATCTCACTGCCAAACTGGCAAACTCCTACTCACCCTTCGAGTCTCAGTCTGATGTCACCGCCTCCAGGAAGCCTTCCTGACTCTCCCAGAAGATGGATTAGACGCACCTCCTCCTGGGCTCCCTCAGGCCCAGCCCCTCGTGCAGCGTCCCCGCTGTGGTCCCAGCTGCCTGCCGGGGTCTCCCAGGTGCCTGGAAGCTCAGCATCGGAGAGCAGGGGGAGACAGTGTCTGTCTGCTCACGTGCCTGCCGTTCATTCATTCGTTTGTTCTAGAAAGAGCTTTGTAGCAGGTGCTGGTGCTGGAGAGCAGAGGCTTGGGTTGGGTAATGAAAGAAAGAAACTAGAGCGGGGAGATTCCAACAGCCCCGGGGCTTTACAAACGCTGACCCTGCAGACAGGCCCTCTGCCCCTTTTACAGACGGGAGCTGAGGCTCCCAGAGCGTGGGCTGCGGGCCCAGGACACAGCGGGGTCTGCGCGCCTCCCAGGCCCCCAGAGGCCGGGGCAGCACCGCCCCCGAGGAGAGAGGCCGTGCTGAGAAAGGGGGGCCCGGAGACCAGGAGGCCCGGGGTCCAGTCCTAACGGCACTGTCGGTGAGCCGCGTGCTGGGGAATTCACCTAACCGCTCTGGCCTCAGTTACTGCATCTGAAAAATGGGCTCGGTTAGCACTTGTCCTGCTCTGCCTTGTGGGCGGCCTTTTCTCGATGGGGACGAGGCCCAGGGTCACGGGAGGGGGTGCCTCTTGGGTGGGGAGTCGGGAGCCCTGGGTCTCTGTGGGTCCCTACACTCACCCTGAGTATGGGGGTCACTTCGCCTCTGAAAAGCGGGGGAACGTTAGCTGCGCTACCTCCCTCCGGGGGCTCATGAAATTGACAGCAACAACGAGTGTGAAATTCAACGCGCAGCCAGGGCAACAGTCAGGGTGGCTGACCTGGGGGAGACCACCGCCCTCCCCCAGGAGGGGCAGCACCCTCCCCCCAGGAGGGCAGCACCCTCCCCCCTGGAGGCCAGCACCCTCCCCCCTGGAGGGCATCACCCTCCCCTGTTTTGCAAATGAAATGAGGTGAGTGAGGCTCAGAGGAAGGCAGGTTCTCACTTCAAAGCGCCAGGGGCTTGTTTGGTTTAAATGCTCCTCAGAAGGTGTTTGAATCCCGGCTGCTGGGTCTCCACTCACTCGTGTGTTTTTTTTAATGGGACCAAGACTGTTGTACACACGTGGTCCTCAAAGCTTGTGTGTTTCTGAGCAGAATGGCGCCTCTCCGTCAGCGGGCCATCACCCCGCCCTCCTCCTGGAGGCCGGGTCCGACGCCGAGGGGAGGGGTGGCCATTATCTGCCTCTCGCCTGGTCTCCCCACCTTCTCGGGAGCCAACAGGTGTAGCCCCTTTACTTCATAGATAAACTGAGGCCTGGGAGAGACACGCCAGCCTGGGCACCGAGTCGGGGGGGTGAGGGGCTGTCAGGACCGACGCCCAGGTTCCCCAACTTCTAGGCCCTTCTCTCCCCGAGTAACACGGTTATTGCAATAATGCAACCCAGACGCCTGTGCCCTCGGCCCTGAAAACCCATCTCACTGCCAAACTGGCAAACTCCTACTCACCCTTCGAGTCTCAGTCTGATGTGACCGCCTCCAGGAAGCCTTCCTGACTCTCCCAGAAGATGGATTAGACGCACCTCCTCCTGGGCTCCCTCAGGCCCAGCCCCTCGTGCAGCGTCCCCGCTGTGGTCCCAGCTGCCTGCCGGGGTCTCCCAGGTGCCTGGAAGCTCAGCATCGGAGAGCAGGGGGAGACAGTGTCTGTCTGCTCACGTGCCTGCCGTTCATTCATTCGTTTGTTCTAGAAAGAGCTTTGTAGCAGGTGCTGGTGCTGGAGAGCAGAGGCTTGGGTTGGGTAATGAAAGAAAGAAACTAGAGCGGGGAGATTCCAACAGCCCCGGGGCTTTACAAACGCTGACCCTGCAGACAGGCCCTCTGCCCCTTTTACAGACGGGAGCTGAGGCTCCCAGAGCGTGGGCTGCGGGCCCAGGACACAGCGGGGTCTGCGCGCCTCCCAGGCCCCCAGAGGCCGGGGCAGCACCGCCCCCGAGGAGAGAGGCCGTGCTGAGAAAGGGGGGCCCGGAGACCAGGAGGCCCGGGGTCCAGTCCTAACGGCACTGTCGGTGAGCCGCGTGCTGGGGAATTCACCTAACCGCTCTGGCCTCAGTTACTGCATCTGAAAAATGGGCTCGGTTAGCACTTGTCCTGCTCTGCCTTGTGGGCGGCCTTTTCTCGATCAGAACGCAGGCTCCATGGCCGAACAAGTCCAATCTCACTCACAGAAGCACCAGAAGAGAAACCATGATTCACACCCGCGTGGGGCCATGGGCCGTGGGCTGTTTCCCGAGCACCAGCTTCCGGGCACCGGGAGGCCTGCAGCAGGCCTGGCTGGGAGGGGTGAAGGGCAGGTGGG
>NW_005357800.1:52635-53317 GCF_000412655.1 Myotis brandtii | reverse complement strand
CCAGCCCTCACACTCCAGGGGGTACTAAGATTCACAAGCCCTGCATGTGCTTGAATGGAAGCTTCCAGAAGTCCTGCCATGCAGGGATCGCTCCCCACCCATCTCATAGGAAGAGAATCAGGCTCAGGCGGGGAAATGACTTGCCCAAGGTCACCCGGCTCATCAGCATGGAGAGCCGCTTCCGGGCCCTTCCCCCGACCTCCCCCCGGAAATGGCCGTCATTACACAGGTATGGTTACGGTTACAGTTACGGTTACAGTATGGTTATGGTTATAACTATGGTGCCTGGAGCCCTTACTATCAGCCAGCATTGTGCTACACTCTTTGCACCTGTTACTCTGTCTGCTTCCCCTTCTAACCATCATGGCGTAGAGGCTAGGAGCTCAGGTGTCTCGCATGAGTCATTTACTCGGGATTGCAGCGCAGGGACGTGAGGCCCGGCTCTGGGAGGGGCCAGGACGGTGTGGGGAGAACAGGCCCTCGAGGAGGCCCCATCCGCCTGGGACTTCCCTAAGTGGACACCCTGAGCCACGGTGGAGCCAGGGCCCTGCCCAGTGCCACCTCCAACGCTCTGCCTGCGTGGGCTCGTCTCCAGAGCCCTGGCACTTGACACCATCTCATTTGAGAGACCCTCCAGGTTCCAGAACAGAGAAACCCACACCCCCTCCCATGCGAACCCCAC
>NW_005357800.1:50205-51028 GCF_000412655.1 Myotis brandtii | reverse complement strand
GGGGATGGGCAGGGACCAGCCCGCGCCCCGAGGCCCGAGGCCTGGGACACAGCAGCCCAGCCCTGAGCTGCCTTCAGTTTACCAGGGACAAACAAGTAAAGGAGATGAGAAACCGTAGCCTCGCGGGCGAGGAAGACTCGGCTCAGACGAGAGGCAGAGCCTCTGCCTTTGGTTCGCAGGGGAGGCGGGCGGTGCCCAGGCTGTGAATGGAGGGCGTGGGTTCAGACTCCGCAGGCCAAGGGGGGTCCCTGCTGGGCCTCAGTTTCCTCGTTTGTGACACGGAAAACCCCGCCCCCTTCTCACGGAGGCTGGGAGGACGGAGGAGGCCCCCCCGGCTCCCCCGGGGGCTCAGTGGCAGCTCTTCCCTCTCAGGCTGCAGCGATGGAGCCGCACAAGCATCAGCTGAGGCTGCTCACGGTGCAGCTGGGGGCTGTGAGTGCTGAGGGGCCGCTGGAGGCCGGCGGGCGGGAAAGCTCACCGCTCTGCGCCTAGAGCTTGGCCTGGACTAAGCTGCGTTGAATGAGTGAACGAACAGATGAATGAAAGTGCTGGGGTTACCAGAGCCCCGGGACGCGGCAGTGCCACCTCCAAACCCTGTGAGGCGGTGCGTGTGGCCCCCAATCGCACCTATTCCCTGAGCCCAGGCCTCAGTCCCCCCCCTGAGGACCTGGTTCGAGTGCCCGACACCCCAGGCCGCCCGGCCCTGGCACCTCGGGCAGGAAGCACGCAGGAGCCAGGCCGCCATGCGAACTGGGCCAGGTGGTTTCACCAGGAGGAAGTTGACAGTTCAACTTCAAACATGGGCGGCGGGGCCCCGCTGCTG
>NW_005357800.1:49694-50010 GCF_000412655.1 Myotis brandtii | reverse complement strand
CCGCCGCTGCCCGCCCTCTGCCTGCTGGGGGTGCTGGGTGAGTGCCCCGGGGGCGTCCGCCAGGGTCCCTGGGCTCGGGGTGCTGGGAGGAGATGCAGTGCGCCTCTGGGTCTGACTCGAAGGCCCGCATGCCCCTCTCGGTAGAATCACGCAGGGCAGGGCCACCAGGACCCCTGTCTGAGCCCCCAGCCCCTGCTGCACCACCCCCAGGACCCCACTCTGCTCTCTCCTGCCCTCGTGGGACCCTCCAGACGAGACCCATGCTAAATCGGCTCTCAGCATGGAAACCAAGCCTCAGGGCGCCCCCCGCCCCCCC
>NW_005357800.1:47049-47639 GCF_000412655.1 Myotis brandtii | reverse complement strand
CAGCACCAGAGGAAGGGCCTGCACGCCGCAGTGCGAACTCCGGTCCGCCGCTTGCCAGCTGGGTGGCCCCGGGCCCGTCTGTCAGCGTCAGTTCTCCCTGCAGATGGGAACGTAGCAGCCCCGGCCTCGTGCGGGTTTGCCAGGACTAAATGAATCGATGCACGCAGCGTGTTAGGAAGAATGTCGCATGAAGGAGAGGAAGTGCTCGAGAAGCTTGAACAATAATAACAATAATTACCATTATTGTTCCCACTATCAGAGCCAGCGAGAAACAGGTGAGGCGGGACTCGGTGGGAAGGGGCCCTGCCGATGCCGGCCTGGCCGTCCTCCTCCCAACCCACCCTCCTGCACAGGCCACTCATGCATGTTCTCACCTGCACGTGTTTACTGAGCACCTACTATGTGCCCAGCTCTGTGCGAAGCAGAACAGGACGGGATGCCTCCCCTCGAGGGCCTGGTGCCACGCACGGGCTGACAGAGGAGACCGTTAAAGACACAAGTAAACGAGCCCCGAAATCCACACTAATATCATGACAAGTGCAGCCAAGGAAACAGCAGGGAAAAGTGGCTGAGTTCACGCGGGGCAGCCC
>NW_005357800.1:40617-46867 GCF_000412655.1 Myotis brandtii | reverse complement strand
GAGGCCCTGCTGGCACTGGGCACTGGGCACAAGGGATCGGGCCCCAGCGAGGGGCGGAGGGATCAGGGGGTGTTCAGGGGGGTTTTCTCCATAGGGACCAGGGAGGGACTTCAACTCTGCCTGGCAACACTGATTGACCACATACTGTGTGTGTGTGTGTGCGTGCGCGCGTGTGCATACATGTGGGTGCATGTGCACGTGCTGCGTGTATCTGTGCTGTGTGTGGTGTGTGCCGGTGTGTGGTGTGCACATTGCTGAAGGCCTGTGGGGTTGGAGCGGCACAGATCTGGGTCTGACTTCGGCGTGGCCAGGAGCACCTGTCTCGGCGGCCCGGCTGACAGGGGGACGCCCGTGGCCTGCCGCGGGAGGCTCTCCCGTCGTCACACTCAGCGTCCGTCAGGCACTCACACAGTGTGGACTGAGCACCCACTATGCGCCAGGCCCCGTTCTCAGTGCCGGGGACAAGGACCCCGCCTGGTGGATCGGACATTGCAGTCGGGTGTGATGGGGGACAGACACGAGGCGAAGTGGCCAGTGACTGGGGAGGGGGGGGGCGGCTCGGAGTCCTGAGCGACGTGGGTTGTGGGGCTGGGAGCACTGGGGGCCATGCTGTGCCTGGGAGGTGCCGGGGCCTCACGAGAAGATGTTTGAGGAAACGGGCAGGGAGGGTGAGCATGCAGGGGCACGGGCCAGCCTGGGGGACCCCTGGCAGAGGGGCCGTGAGCACCAGGCCGAGGGGCCTCTGGGAGGATGGGGACGTTTTCCCCCTTGAGCTGGGCGGCAGGAGAGGGTGCTGAGCACTCTTCTCTCGGGGACACAGCCCCTGGCTGAACCCCGCCGGCCACTTGGGGAGTCGGGGTTTTGCAGGCGGTAGAAGGTAAACGCAGGGCGATCCCGCCAGCCAGGTCTGCGGCAACAGCTCCTGGCGGGAGCTCACACTCAGGGGGACTGAGGCCTCAGGCCCCGCAGCCGAATGCGTTAGGAGGTTGGGGTCTGCATTTTGAACGTCAGCTGTGGTGGTGGCCACTTCCTCTGTAACCATCGTCATATATACCCTCTCGGGCTGGCCTCCCAGGCCTCCCCCAGGCACCAGCACCCCCTTTGCCCTGGGGGCACAGCTAGGCGAGATGTGGTGGGAGTCCTCCCTCTTCTCGGCCTCAGCTTCCCCTGCCTGTACCCCAGGGCGAGCAGGCTCTGGGGTCTCCCCGTGGTAGATGCCCATGGGGCCCTGGCAAGTGATGGTGATGGCTTTTCTGCCTCGACTCCACCATGAGCTGTGAGACCGCAGGCGAGTCGCTCAGCCTCTCTGAACCTCGGTTTCCTGATCTTAAAGTGGGGGTGAGCCTGGTCCCTTCTGCTCAGGATTGTGGGTGGGAAGAATGAGCCCCTGTGTGATGTGAAGCTCTGAACAGAAAGGGGGACAGTGGGGACATATGTGTGGCATGAGACTCATGCAAAGTCCGTGAGCCACCAGGCCACCGGGAGAGAGCAGTGAGCCAGATGGTGAAGGCCACTGCCCCCATCGGCTCGCTCTCCGGCCGCTGGCACAGGCCCCGGTGAGCGAGGTGAGAGGCCCAAAGCTGCTCTCCCTCCGCGGGCCCCGGTCCTCCCCTGGCGGGAGCCCCGTGTGATTCTCTGCGTGTTTTGCACATAAAAAAGCTCCTAATCCTAAACCGATCCCTTCATCCGGGCTCAGCCGGAGACACAGGACCGGGGCCCGGTGACCTGTGGTCCCCCGAGCGCTGGCACAGATGCGGGTTGGACGCAGCTCCCTGCCTGGGGTCCGCCCGGGAAGAGGGGGTCCTGACCTTCCAGGCGGCCGCTCCTCAGAGGGCGAGAGACAGCAGACCCAGGACACCCCACAGGCCGCCAGGCAGAAGGGGTTCGCTGGAAATCGAGAGGTTCCTGGACAAGGAGGGGGATCATTGTTTTTTGTTGTTTTAAATATATTTTTATTGATTTCAGAGAGAAAGGGAGAGGGGGAGAGAGATAAAAACATCAACGATGAGAGAGAATCACTGATCGGCTGCCTCCTGCACGCCCCACACTGGGGATCGAGCCCGCCCCCTTGACCAGAATCGAACCTGGGACCCTTTGGTCCGCAGGCTGACGCTCTAGCCACTGGGCCACACCAGCCGGGGCGAGGGAATCCCTGTGTGTGGGGAAATGGACCCTCTGACTTCAGTCCACACGACACCAGGTGGCCAGTGTCCTCTCTGGGTACAGCGATGCCGGCCCCACGGCCCGAGGCTGCCAGGGTTTCCGTGGTGAACTCTCGCCCGCCAGGCAGGAGCTGTGCCGCCGGAAGGCCGTTCCCGGCCGGCCAGGTGCAGGGGCTGTGGGCCCGGCTCCCTCACCAACGGGCTGCGCACCTCGGGCAGGTCCCTCTCCCTCGGAGTCTGAGCCTCGCTGTCCCGCTGGAGCCAGGAGCCCGAGAGAGACAGTGCTGCCCCCGCGTCCTGCGGGGGGACACTAGGCAGGAGCAACCCCGTCTTGGACTCACTTGCGGGCTCGACCCGGTTCCCTAGGATTGTGGAGGTTAAGCTGTTTTGAGTGGAAGCAACATACAGGTCATTTTTGCTTTGCAGCCTAAGGCACAAGCGCGGTCCTCGCCCTCACGACGCGCAGTGCATTCTGGCCGCCGCTATTCCAGTCCATCTGATTTTTAAAGAAATCGATGCTTGTGACACGCTCATCGCTGCACAGGGAGAGCGGGGGGGGGGGGGGGGGGGGGGGACGTTGGGGGCGATGAGACTGCCGGAGGCCTCGGCCGTGCTGGTGACCACAGTGACCTACAGGGTGCTGACATTCACGGGCTTGTGCACGGAGGGAAAGTCAATTTCACTGCACGTCCATTTACAAAGCAAAGTTTTAGGACGAGAAAGGAAGTGATGGTTGCAACCACTGAATGGGTTTCATGGCCACTGAGGGGTCCCCCAGGCCGCAGGCAAAGCCTTGCGCCTCGGCCTCTGCTCAGACGGTGGCCACGGGAGCGGAGGGCGCTTCCCTTCCTGACTCCTCTCTCCTTCCTGCAGTCACCACCTGCCTCGGAGCGTCTTCCTGGTTGGAACCAGGTAAGGAAGAGCCGCTGGGGCCTGGGCGGCGGGGGAGGGGAGCAGGGCTGTGCGTCTATCCGACTGTCGGGGGTCCTGCCAATTAAGAAATCAGCACCTCCGCCAGGGTGAACCCCCCCCAGAGAATGAGAGAGAGAGAGAGAGTGAGAGAGAGAGGGTCCCCTACACACACACACACACACACACACGTAACATGCCCACCTGCACACGGATGCCCCCATGGCTATAACGCAGCACACACATGCTCGTTCTCAGGATAATTATTATCATGACTCACTCACGTGCACAGAAAACATACCCATCATGCACCTTGCGAGGTCCCGTTTCCCGCCCAGTCCTGCCAGCTGCTTCCTGGTCTAAGACATTTGCCACTGAGGCTGCAGGGCCCGGCTACCCCAGACTGTACAGCGCGCTGACTGTCCTGCCTCTAGTTCTGGAGGCTGGTGTTTCCCACACAGGGGAGGCAACCGCCCCCCACCTGCTGGAGACGGACCGTGTACCCGGGCCTAGCAAAGGCTCTGAGAAGGCCTGCAGCAAAGAACCCGCTTGAACTTTTTTTTTTTTAACTCACCAGTTGCCAGGCTCGTGTCCCTCAGGCCTCTCTCTTGCGCATTTCCTGAGGTAACATCATGTTGAATGCGCTTTAGGAGAAATGTGGCCGGAGGGAGCCACCGTGGGAACAGGGGGGCCACAGGAGCCTGGGTGGGCCCTGGACTGGGCCCTGGAAGCACGCAATGGCCTCCTAGCTCCAAGCTCCAGCAAGTTGCTTGGCCTCTCTGAGCCCCAGGTTCCCCACCTGCAAAACGGGGGGAGAATCCCCTCCCTGGTCCGGCCTCAGGGGGCCAGCGCGCTGTGCCGTGCCGACATCAGCCGTGGGACGAGCCCCCTGAGCCTCTAATGAGCCATGTGGCCTGGACCAGCCTCAGCCCCGTGCTCTGGGGCCCAGGGGCCCTCACCTATGGGCAGAGAAAGGCAGCCCGACCAGCAATTCCCGGCCAGGGAGAGATCACACGGACGACCTTTTCACGTGTAAGAAAACATTCTTGAACAGGCGATGCAGCCGCGTGGCTCATACCCTCACACCTAGGAGAGAGCGACAGGGAAGAACCTCCTCTCCCGCTCGGACCCCGTCCGCCCACTCTTCCCACCCTCACGCCCGAGCAGGCCCCACGCGCATTCCTTCCTTGCCAAGCTTTCCCGAGTCTCGTTACGCAAATGCAAGCGTGTGTCCTCACTGTGTCCAGAAACCACACAAGCGTGTCCCTGCCTATGACCCGGCAGCTGCGCGTCCAGCTGTTCCCCGGGAGAAGGGGGACCTGTGCCCACAAAGAGACAAGATGGGTACAGGACGCTCACAATAGCCCAAACCTGGAGGCCACCCAAATGGCAAAGGGCTACGCAAGCTGTGGCCTCGCCACACGGCGCCCAATGCCAAGGACGAGCCAGCTACACGCAGCGGCACCTCAGATGCCGAGTGAGGAAGACAGGCGGGAAAGGCCAGAGGACACACATGCCAATGACCCCACTTCTGACATTTTAGAACCGGCCGGGCTGATCGTTAGTGACTGAAAGCGGGTCGGTGGTTGCCCGGGGCTGAGCTGGCCATGGAAATGCTCTATTCTAGGGCGGGTGGTGACGGGCACGTACGCATTTGCCTAACACCACGGAGCAAGCGCCCTTTCCAATGAGTGCGTTTCACGGTATGTAAGTCGCCCCTCAATAAAATTGATTTAAAAGCAAGAGAGAGAGAGAGAGAGAGAGAGAGAGAGAAGCGGGCGCCCGGCCTCTCTCGGGTCCGTGGAGACAGGCATTCCCAGAGCGGGCGATTCCCAGCCTGGCCGCCCAGGACCCTGCCCACTGGTCCAAGTCACCCTTGGCTCAGAGGTCTGCACCCCACCCTCCCGGACCGGCCTCAGCCTGAGTTGGGGAGTCCCTGCAGTGCCCCAAAGGACGCGCTCACAGGAGCCCGGCAGGCAGCCCGTGGGGCAGGAGCCTGGCTGGGTGGGGGAGCCCGGGCGGAGAGTGGGACAGTGGGGCAGTGAGGGGCCCTTCCCAGACTGACCCGCCCCCATCTCTTTGACCCCTAGGGTTCCAGGTGAACCTCCGGGGCTCCAGCTCGCAGTGCCAGGGCCAGATAGAGGTCCTCTTAGATGGCCGGTGGCACACAGTGGACAGCCGGAGCTGGGGCCGGAGCCCCGGCCACCAGTGGCACCCCAGCGTGGCCTCCCCGCTCTGCCAGAAAATGAAGTGCAGGGAAGCCTTGCTCCTCGGCCAGGTCCCTTCCTTCAGCAGCCCCCGGAACCACATCACCTGCCAGGGAATGCTGGGGTCCTTCTCCCACTGCAACGCCAGCGACGCCCGCCAGGCGGAGCCCCTGAGCCTGATCTGCTTAGGTGGGTTCCCTTGGCCTGGGCACCACCCTGCGGAGGCTGCCCAGGGCCTGTGATCTGGGGCCCCCAACAAGCGGGTGGAAGGGGGTCCGGTGGGGACCTGGAAGGAGGTCCGGTGGGTACCTGGAAGGGGAAGGCGAGGGATTCTGGCTCCTGTCCAATAGGATGGAAAAGGTTGAGGACTTGCTAACTTCATTGTCTCCTGCTAACCTCCATTTTCCCAACTGTAAAATGGGCTGGTACCGCCCACTCACGGGAGACTTAGAGACTACGTGTGGGGCAGGTGGTATTCACATCATGAGTTCCAGGTCCTTCTCACCACTGCCTGCTGCCCTCAGCGCCCCCACACCCCCTCTTCCCTCCTCCCAGAACTTTCTCCCTCCGGGACCCCTTGCCCCTCCATCACCAGGTGTCTCATTGCAGAACCACTGAAGACGACCCCTCCTCCCACAAGGCCTCTGCCCACAACCACTCCAGAGCCCGCAGGTAAGAGGTTCTGAGGCCCCTGGGAGAAGAGTGTCGGATTTAGCGATTAAACACAGGAGGGGAGGGGGGAGGCCCAGTTAGGTGCGACCTCTGGCGGACAGGAAGCGTTCCAGTGGAATATTCGGGACCTCACCACTTCCCAGGGCCATCGGCCAGTCATTCATTTGTCCCTGTGTTGGAGCCAAGGATCCAGGAGCAAGGAGGGCCCACTGCTGGAGGCTGTGGGCGCTCAGACGCACCCCTCTCCCCTCCCCCAGCTCCTCCCCGGCTGCGGCTGCTGCCCGGGCCCGGGGGCCTGCG
>NW_005357800.1:39570-40293 GCF_000412655.1 Myotis brandtii | reverse complement strand
CAGAGGCAGAGGGGACCCCGGCCCCAGGGGCGCGCAGGCCCCTGCCCATCCGATGGAGGGCCCAGAACACCAGCTGTGCCTCCCTGGAGCAGTGCTTCCGGAGAGCGCAGCCCTGGGAGGGCGGCCGGGCCCTCGCCCTCGTCTGCTCTGGTGAGTGAGCCGGGGCAGGACCCACGGGCATCCCCGGACGGTCAGGCACCACCGATCCCGAAACCCCTGCGGGTAGCACAGGGCACAAACAGCCTGACCGCCCGATGGCACACGGAGGCGGCCCGCGGGGCCTGCAGGAGGGGGCAGGGTCTCCTGGAGGGTTTTGAAGGAGAGGAGCGCGGTGGAGCCAAGGAGAGAAGGTTCTAGGCGGGAAGCGTGGCCGTGCGGGGCCCGGAGCAGGACAAGCCTCACGGGAGGGGAGTTTGTAAGCCCAGACACCGACGAGGTTGCAGCGATGGTGGGAGTGGAAGGCCCGGGGAACCGCAGGCAGAGAGAGTGCAGAGCCGTCCCCGGAGGGCCTCCCCCGGAGCCGGTGTGGTCGAGGGACGGTGGCCGATGAGGCTGGTCCGTGGGTCCCCCACACCAGGGTCAGTGAGAAACGGAGGGGAAGGAGACACAGCTCAAAACAGGGAAGACCGGTCCTGGCCTGCGGGGAGGCGGGGGGGAAGGTCATCCCACAGGATGCCCACCCGCTGCGAGGTGGTCCCTCTCTGCCGGCAGCGTGGGCCCCCA
>NW_005357800.1:35592-39206 GCF_000412655.1 Myotis brandtii | reverse complement strand
GGTCAGCTCCTACCAGGTGCTGGAGGCCGGCGAGAAGGACACGCGGGGGCTGGTCTGCTTCGGGGAGAAGCTGTCCCAGTGCCACCAGCTCCAGGAGCGGCGAGCCCACTGCAAGCGGGTGTTCCTCACGTGTGAGTTGGCCACAGCCCGGCGGGCGGAGGGCAGGCCTGGGTTCCCCCCTAGGGCCCAGTCAGGAGCACGTTTCCGAAGAACAGGCCCCCCAAAAAGGAGATGGCAAATGGGGGCAGAGGGGGCAGGCGTGCTCAGACGCAATGAGCCATGAAGAGGGACCAGCCTGTGTTATTAGGCAGCCGATGAATGCCAGCTCCATCCTGTCGTCTACTCTCCCAGGAGGGAAGACAGTCAAGCAAGGGACAGAGGGGAACGCATTTGCTGCATGAACAGTAACCGGGTAACACGTTAAAGAGAGAAGCGGCTGTTGGTGTATGACCATGTACTGGGCCATGTATGATGGCGATACTCGTCACTGGCGAATGGTAGAAAGCGAAATAGTTGATTGCAAAGCGGCCAGTGGCAGCAGGGTGGTCAGCTGTTAGGAGATAGAAGGTCGACGGGCGAATGTGTAGCCAGAATCCCCGAGACACTGGAGAGGCGGCCAGATAGACCCCTGCCGTCCGCACGAGCCGGCGACTCCCTGGGAGAAGCCAGTCCGCAGCTGCCCTCCGAGGGGACAGGTTGATAGCGAGGGGCGGGCTGTCCTGACTCCTCTGCCCCCCCCTCCCAGGCCAGGACCCCAACCCGGCGGGCCTGGGCACCGGCACCGTGATGAGCATCATCCTGGCCCTGGTGCTGCTGGCTGTGCTGCTGGTCATGTGCGGGCCTCTCATCTACAAGAAGCTGGTGAAGAAATGTAGGTGCAGGTGCCCCCAGCGCCCCCTCAAGGCCCTGTGTGGGGGGACGTGGAGGGTCCTACCTCTGTTTTGCCCCCTGCCCCCCTTCCCCCCTTGCACTGGCCTAAAGTAACAGACAAAGGAAGTCAGGAACGTTGCAGTTGCTGATTCACCCATGTGGGGGCCCAGCTGAGACCCACTCGAGGCCCAAGGGAGGGTGTGACAGGCCTAGAGGGTCGTCTGCACGGCCGCTGACCTCAGGAGACACATGCCCAGGGCCACCCCTACCAGTGTGCACAATGGTGACTCAGCCACTTCCTCTCTGAGCCTCAGTTTCCCCATCCACCAAATGGGTGACTGCCCCCCTAGTGAGGAATGTATACCGCAGGCCGTGGCCCTTGTCTTGCAGATGCAGGAGAAACTCACTCAAAGACAGGACTGCCGTTAGAGGGCTGCGAAGGGCAGGCCCCAGGCGGCAGGCCTGGCGGGTCCCTCCCGCCCTCCCAGGTCTTCTTTCTGGTTCTAAACCAGCCGTGGGCAAACTACGGCCCGCGGGCGGATCCGGCCCGTTTGAAATGAATAAAACTAAAAAAAAAAAGACCGTACCCTTTTATGTAATGATGTTTACTTTGAATTTATATTAGTTCACACAAACACTCCATCCATGCTTTTGTTCCGGCCCTCCGGCCCAGTTTAAGAACCCATTGTGGCCCTCAAGTCAAAAAGTTTGCCCACCCCTGGATAGTGGCTCTCAATCATAATTGCTTATCAGAATCACTTGGGATACTTTCAAAAAATTTGAAAATACTGAGGCTTGGAGGCCCAACCCAGGCTCAGTAAATTAGAATCTTTGCAGGTGAGATGCATCAGTATTCTTTAAAAACTTTCTGGTAATTTTGATGTACAAAGTAGAGAACCACCGGGATATGCCAGGTCCTGGGGGTCACTCACCCTTAGAGGTCTAGTTTAGGCAGCCTCTTTGTGAAGGGTTCCTGGTCTCCCTTATACCTTTAACTTATTCATTTAATATCTTTAATTACATTGTAATGCAATTATTTGTTTATAATATTTTTATTTCTCATTAAAATAAATTCCTTTTAACATAGTTTGGTCTGCCGCCCAGTCCGACAGAAGAAGCAGCGCCAGTGGATTGGCCCGACCGGGATGAACCAGAGCAGTAAGTGTCCGGGAGGCAGGCCTCCCTCAGCCCGGCCGGTGCCCCGGGCCCCGCAGGAACCTGGAGGCAGGGACGGGCCCACTGCTGAGCGCAGGTGCAGCCGGTGCTGACGGGGGTCTGACCCCCACGCCTCTCGTTAAGGAGTGGCTGTGCCCACGGGGACTGGCAGCGGGTACTCAGAAGGGGGGCTCCATGATCACATCGATGTGGGGATCGGGAGCTGGGCAAACCCAGACACAGTTCCTTTGTTTTTATATATAACACTGGTTCTTTTTTTAAAAAATATATAGTTTTTTATTGATTTCAGAGAGGAAGGGAGAGGGGGAGAGAGAGATAGAAACATCAATGATGAGAGAGAATCATGGACCGGCTGCCTCCTGCACACCCCACACGGGGGATGGAGCCTGAAACCCGGGCCTGTGCTCTGACCGGGACTCGAACCCTCACCTCCAGGTTCATCGGTCAACGCTCAGCCACTGAGCCACGCGGGCCGGGCCAGGCACAGTTCTTTCCTCCAGGACGAGCAGACCCTTCCCGGCATTCTGCTTTGTCCATCTCGAAGCGGGGGCACGGGAAGAGGGCTGTCAGGCTCGCGTCACCGTGCGGTGTCTCTGTCACGGGGCTTCCGAAGGCCAGTGGTCAGCGTCGGATGAGGCAGCCCACCTCCCACCGGCCTTGGTCTTCTCTCCTTGTAGCCACAGCCAGGCCCCCTCCTGGGGGCACCACAGCCCCCCTCCTCCCTCCCCCGCCACAGGGTCCCCCCTTTGTCAAGAGCCAGATCCTTCAGCAAGGCTCTGTGCTGCCAAGTCTTTTTTTATCAACAAAGGCCCTCAGCTCTGGGGGGCGGGGGGCGGGGTACATCCAATTCCCTGTTTAACCCGTGTCTGATGACTGACTAACAGACCACGGAAGGCCCAACCCGCCCATCAGCTTGCTGGCCAACCCGAAGTTGCTCTAAGTCTGAGCATGGCTAGTATGAGCCCGTCCAAGAAGAAAGGAGGAGAGGGGGTGCTAGAGGAGCCGTGGGTGCCCTTGCAGCCGCCCCCCCCAGGGGGAGGAGTAATGGCGCTGTCTCTGCATCATCTGCTCAGTGTCTTTCCATCGCGATCACGGGACGACTGTCCGCCGGTCGCAGGTTGAGAACCCCACAGCCGCGCACCTGGAGAATGAGTACAGCCAGCCCCCCAGGAACTCCCAGCTCTCCGCGTACCCAGGTGAGCCCCGGGGAGGGACGCGGGGGCCCAAAGGGAAGGCGTCTCCCCCCTTTGTCAAGAGCCAGATCCTTCAGCAAGGCTCTGTGCTGCCAAGTCTTTTTTTATCAACAAAGGCCCTCAGGCCCAGGCCGTGCCCACAGCCGCTCCTCTGCGGGCCTCAAGGCCGGATGGTCACAAGGCAGAACAGAGCTACTGTGGCCGCGGGAGCCCCGTACTGACAGCTCCCTGACCACAAAGCCCAGGGAGCCCGGAGTTCAGTGGGAACCCCGAGTTCAGCGTCATTAGTGAACGTTTGGATGATCTGATTAAAACAGATCCGGGGCTGCCAGCCACCAGCCCCAGGCCCCTCTGATCTTCCACACCCGCGGCGCT
>NW_005357800.1:33419-34938 GCF_000412655.1 Myotis brandtii | reverse complement strand
CGTCGGCATAGCTGGTGGGTCAGCCCCGCGGTGGCCTCCTTTCTGCCAGCAGCTCTGGAGGGGGCCCTGCGCCGTGTGTCCGCCCAGCCCGATAACTCCTCCGACAGCGACTACGACCTGCACGGGGCTCAGCGGCTGTGACAGGTGAGGCCGCCGCACCCGGGAGCCCCCCCTGGGACAAGCAGAGCGCTGGCTCCTGCCTCCTGCCCGCCCATTGGGGGCGCTCCACGGCCTTGACTCGCGTCAAGGGAAAGAACGAGCATCGAGGGTGTGGGTGGGGGAGCTGATCCGCAGTCAGAGCGGGGGACTCGCCCACCTCGACACCCTCCCTCCCTCCGTCCAGGAGCCCCCGGAAGAGCCTCGGGGGCTGCCTGATGGGCTTAGCCCTCCAGGGCTGCCTGACAGGGGTCCGCCCCGACCCTGGTGCTGAACCGGCTCCAGGGGGGAGGTCCCGCCTCTGACCGTCCTTCTCACCCACAGACCAGGGACCGGGAGGGAGCCAGCTGGGCCCTGAGAGCGCCTGCCTGCCGCTTGGAAACACGGCCCGACTCCTGCTCTTCGGGCCATGGCCGAGGGCGGGCCTCCCCACACCCAGCCCTGCCCTCCCACAGGAGCCGCAGCGAAGCCCACAGAACAGCTGGCTGCCTGCGTGGCAGCTGGGAGGGCAGAGCCCGAAGACAAGCAGCCCCTCCAAGCAGAGACAGGGGCGGGTGTGGGAACCCCGCCTCGTCTGTGGGGAGCTCTCTCCTCACGCGGGGGCCCAGGGAGGACTGACGGAAGCGCACACGGGGCAGGGGTGGGAGCCGAGGTCTCTCGTGTATTTAATATGTTCTTTGTAAATAACGGCTTTCCTGCTTCCTGAGGATTGAGCGCCTGGCTCCTCGGTCCAGAGTTCTCTCCGTCCCCCAGCCTCGGTCAGGAGGGTGCCAATCGCCAGGGAGCGCTCCTGGCGGCTCCTCGGCCCTAAAGGATGCCGGCAGCCTCGGCAGGTGACCTGGTGCCTCTGAGTCCTCTCCTGCCTCGCAGCCACTGCCCGACAGAGCAGGGCGCCTCAGCCAGAGGGGGCAGCGCGCCCCGTCTCCCCTAAACCGCGCTTCCACCTGACCCCAGAGGCAGGTGCGCGTGCACCTGATTCTAGCACTTTCTCCTTGTGTGAAGTCAGGGAAACCGAGGACCCGGAAGGACAGCCCTGAGTCCCCAGCAAGTCTGGCTTCACGCGGTCAGGCCTCGGGGCTGGGCGTGCCGGCTGGGAGGGACCCCACAGCCACGGAACCGGTGGCCTCGCGCCAGCTCGCTCAGCCGCGGCCTTGCTCACTCAGCTGGGAGCCCCTCCGAGGCTCTGAACTTGACCCTTAGGGTCCCTCCCGCAGCCCACTCCATGGCCAGAGGCCGGAGGCCACAGGAGGCCCTGGGTGGTCTGGCGGAGGACACCGTGGTTCCCGTGGTGCGTGCGGGTGGGGAGGGGGCTACAGAGAGCTAGGCCCCGGGGGTGGGCGGCCGGGAGGAGAGTAAGGGCAGC
>NW_005357800.1:32027-32869 GCF_000412655.1 Myotis brandtii | reverse complement strand
ATAGGGCTGCTGAGAGGACCCCACGAGACAGGCACATTGAGACTTCACGCAGCCACACAGCCCTGCTTTCAACAGAGGTGACTGCGCATCCGGGAGGCCACAGCAGCCTGCCCGCCCTCGTCACCTTGCAGGGAAGAAGGGGAGCCCCCGGAAGCCACCCTTCCCACGGAAAGGCCTCGTGGTAACTGGCTGAGCTCAGGGGCGCTGGGGTGGGGGTGGGGGGCCATGGCAGGGACCACCCGCCTCCTCAGCCCACTTAGCGGCCCGCTGCCCCTCCGTCCCAGCGAGAAACTGGACGGAAGAGAGACCCAGGGGGGTTCCTGGACAGGCTGCCAGCAGGTGCCGCCAGCCCAGCAGGGGCAGGCCTTGCACATCCCATCTGTTCTCCGAGGACCAGGCAGCTGCAGGCTAGGGCGTGGAAATGCCCGGAGGGAAGTCACAGGGGAGGGAAGGGAATGCTTAGAGCCAGGTCCGGGTGGAGCAGGGAGGGCAGCGCGCAGGAGAGGAGCCGGAACGATGGGGCACATGCGTCAGGGAGGCCTCAGGTGGCAGAGAAATCGTGCCCCCCGCCCCCCAGCCCTCTGCACTTCTCACCCCCAGGAAGCCACAAGGCGGCAGAGCTCCTCAGTTTATTGGCAATTATTTATACAACATACAAGCGATCGTTGTCCAGTTCCAACGCACGGGGCCCCGCAGAGCCCATTAGTGATTCCTCTTTATAAATAGCTTATGAGAAGCAAGCACGATGGGCAAGGACCTCCATCTCGAAGCGAGCCTCTGGCCGTGCACCCACTGCTGCACGCGGGCTGGGGCGCCAGGCACCAGAAGGTCGTCTCCCACGG
>NW_005357800.1:30570-31570 GCF_000412655.1 Myotis brandtii | reverse complement strand
CCCCCCCCCACCATGTGCTGTGCCGGGGCTGCGCTGGTGGGAGGCAGGTCCTTGCCCTTTACATTCTGAGGATGAGAGACTCCGACGTGGCGAGGTGTCCTAGCACCACTGGGAGGCGCTGTCAGGCGTCTTTTGATGTCTGTCTGGGAGGGTGTGGGGTGGGGAATTCCACACGGGGAGCCAGGAGGGGCTGAGGGCGGGGTGGTTGGAAGGAGACCCAAGGCACTGAGGGGTGGACAGCTGGGTGGGCCTCGGGCAAGGTCCAGCAGGAGAGGGCGGCTGGGGAGGCACCTGGCCCCACTCCTAACCGAGCCCCCACGGGGCCATGACCTCCTGGGCCAGAGCTGCTCCCTCCTGTCCAGCCAGAGGGCCCGAGTTCCCCCAGGATCCCCGACCAGCGCAGGCGAGGTCTGGGCACCCTCACGATCCCGTCTTCCCAGGCGCTGCTCAGCTGCTGTCCCTCAGACCGCACACAGCGCGAGTTTATCCGACACCAGCCCGTCAGAGCTCAGTTATGGCTTTTTGACTTAAAATCATGAAGGGTGTTTCCTAACTGTTCTCCCCGCGACCCAACCCTGACCATGTGTGTGGGGCGGGCCATCCTCGAATGGACCAGAGAGACACAGAGCTACACCCCTGGGTGCGGGCACCACATGGACCATGCCAACCCGGGGCGGGGTGAGCAGGGGCCGAGACCAGCCGCCCCCAGAGCCGTCGCACTGTTCAGAGTGGGAGGCAGACACAGCAGACCGTCACGGGCGCCGCCCGGCAGCACAGACAGGCTAAGCCCGGCAGCGCTGTGACCGCCCGTGCCTTTCCGGGGCCTGCAGGCCCCCAAGTCCACGGGGCGAGCCAACTCCACTTCCAATCTAACCTTGAATCTCAGCAGAGGGGGGGCCAACGGTGCGGTTCAGGCGGAAGGAGGGGAGGGCCGAGGCCAGGGCCCTAATACCCAGGCCAGGCAGGACCCTGAGGCGGCGGGAACCCGTAGGGAGGGGCC
>NW_005357800.1:25644-30153 GCF_000412655.1 Myotis brandtii | reverse complement strand
AGGTGGGCGGAGAGGAGGGGGGCCGGCCCCCGAGGGCTCCTGGGAAGCTCTGGGCTTCCTCATCACGTCCTGGAGCTTCTCCACGCGAACGCGGCGCAGGTGCGACAGCCTCCTCATGGCCGAGAAGTCCTCCAGGAACGTCTCCAAGGGCACCTCGCCCTCCAGGAACTTCTCAGCCATGGCCTGGAGCACAGAAGGTCGGTGACCACTAGGGCTGCTGGGACCAAAGCCGCCCATGCCCCACCGCCCGCAGGCTGAGGGGGGCCTGTGGGCTGGGGCTGGCCCGGGAAGCTGGGGAACTGGGGCTGCGTCGGGTAAGGAGGTTTTCCTCCCGCCGCGGGGTAGGAGGGCTGTTGAGGGTAACCAGGACTGCGAGCCCGGCCCCCCGACAAGGGGTACCCGGGGCCAGAGGCACCAGAGGCGGGCGCGGGATAGCCAGGCCGGGGCGGTGTGCTGGGGGCCGGCCCCCGAGGGCTCCTGGGAAGCTCTGGGCTTCCTCATCACGTCCTGGAGCTTCTCCACGCGAACTCGGCGCAGGTGCGACAGCCTCCTCATGGCCGAGAAGTCCTCCAGGAACGTCTCCAAGGGCACCTCGCCCTCCAGGAACTTCTCAGCCATGGCCTGGAGCACAGAAGGTCGGTGACCACTAGGGCTGCTGGGACCAAAGCCGCCCATGCCCCACCGCCCGCCCCAGGTCAAAGATGAGCTGCGGCCCTCCCACCTCGCCCCGCCCCTGCGTTCCCCACCTCCCCCGGCGCATCCCTGCTGATATGCCCTCATGTGCTCATTCTGTCTGCCACTGAATGTCAGCTCCTGGGGGGCAGGGGCTGCCGGTCAAGGTCCCACGGCCCGGCCCCTGGCCCTGTGCGGGGCCCAGTGGCTGCTGCACGGATGTGCCGAATGAGTGGTGAACACTGGCTACTGGGTCTAGTGCAGTGGCCCGGGGCTGGCAGGACCTGACAGCTTCCTCCCAGCGCACGGAGACATGCAGAGAGGCGGCCCCCGGAGACTGAGAATGCTCAGAGGGGAGCAGGAGAGAGGCCAGGCAGGCCCAGGTGGGGGGGGGGGAACGCCCCAGTCCTCGGGGGCTCCTGCTGCTCTGCCCTCCGTCTGTCCTGGTCTGCCAGCTGCCCATGACCTTGCCGTCGCTCATCCATTTCTGCTTCAGCCAGAGAGTCCTGCTCTCTGCGTGCCAAAGGGCCTCCGTTGGGACAAAGGGTGTGACTCATCTTTGCCACCTACTCAGGCGCCCTCGCCCCCTGCAGACACCGGCGCTCATGACAAGAGCTCAAGGAGGGGGTGTCAGACCACCTCACCTCAGACTCTTCTTCTATCTTCATGCCCTCGATCTGCAGCAGGTCTAACAAGGCCCCCGGCTGCAGCGCCGACGAGAATTTCTCTGGAACAGAGGGCGCGAGGGTCGGCATCTCAACAGGGCCTCCCGCTTCAGCCCTGGAGGCCAGGTTTCGGCCACGGCTCCAGCGCCCGTGTGTGCCGAGGCCGGGCCCTGGGCTGCTCAGCGGGCCCAGCCCCAACCCTGCTCTGCCTCTCGGGGGAGTCACTGCACCGTCCGAGCACCGAGCCTCGCGGTCCAGGCCAGGATGTGCCTCCCACCCTCACGGCGGTCCCGGGACAAGAAAGCCGCCCGGCTCTGTAGAGCGCAGATGCGGAGCTGGCCCCGCCGACAGCCGTGGCAGCGCAGGGCGCGCTCTCTGGGTTCAAATCCCAGCCCCACCTCCAGCCAACAGCCTCCTGGTATCACCTATAAAGTGAGTCACAGCGGGACCACCCTCCAGGGCAGGTGAGGAAAGCACGGCTAGACTGGGGCCCCCTGCCCTGGGGGCGAGCGGGCTCCACTTTCCCAGGCTTCCCAGCAGCTCGCCCAGGCCCTCCCTGACCGGGACCCCAGCAGCTCGCCCAGGCCCTCCCTGACCGGGCCGCTCCATCAGCCACCCTACCCAGCTTGGCCTTCTGCTCCTGGCACCGCTCCACAAGCTTCCGGAGCTCCTGGTACTTGTCCGAGAGATTCGAGCGGCTGATCTCCAGGGGGCCCTGGAACTCCAGGTTCCGCTCGGCCAGGCTGCGGTTGGTGGCCAGCGCCATCTCCCGCTCCAGCTGCAGGTCCTGGACCTGAGGGACAGGACACCTGGCCTGAGAACCACCCCGCTCAGCAGGTGGCAGGCTGGCCCAGGGCCTCCGGGGAATCGCAGAGCTCAGCCGGCGGCGAGAGCCGAAGGACTTGGGCTCACCCCTGAGCCAGCCTCCACCGGCACCTCCCGAATCCTGGCCCATCGGCCAGTGTGGTGGGGACACGTGGGACACTGGCCCGAGGCCACAGCTGGCCCAAGGCCCAGGACGGCGCACCGTGGACTGAGCAGAGCAGGGGGGGGGGCAATTTATAGGAAAAGCCCCAGGCTTTCCAGGAGGGAAGGGACCAAGAGCCCCAGCCACTTTCCCACAGGATTCAGAGTCAGCCACCTGCTCTGAGGCGGACTAAGGTGGCCCAGGCCAGACCACAGGCCCCAGGTCAGTGACTCTGAGGGCAAGCGAGCCAGGGACAGACCGCGGCACTGACTCGGGGGACGGCCCTGCCTCCTGGGCCTCGTGTGTCCTGCAGAGAACTGTGCGGATGAGCTAACAGAGGGGCCCCCAAGAACCATAGGGGAGTCCCCACGGCCAGAGGACTCCCACCAACACACCAACAGGGACCTAATGCCAACCTCTGCCCCTGGACATGCCCTGGGAAGGCACTTCCCCAAGCCGGGCCACCAGCCTGAGGTGGCAGCCACAGGAACCCTGGCTGGACCTGCGGTGACCAGAAGCTCTGCCCATTTGCCAGGGAATCGTCTTTACCAAGAGGAGGACAAAGAGTCAGAGCCCCCACCCTGAGACGGGGGACAATCCCCCTCCAGCACCAGGTGGCACCAACACCCAGGTCAACGGCACCTGTGAGCTCTGTGGCCACGTCTGGCGCTGCCCTCTCCTACCTGGCGGGGGAGCCACAGGGCCAGAGCCAGGAGGGCGGGCAGGCCCTTCATGACGTGGGAAGCCCTTTATAACTGGTGACATCCCAGCTGGGCAGCAGACGGAGGGCGCTCTTTATCCCCAGGAGGACAGATTAGGGGCTGGATGAGGTGCCAGTTACAACAGGAAATGGGTGTCAGATGAGCCACATCCAGGCCGGGAAGGGCTCCTCGTGGAGATGCAGGCCAGGGGCCCTGGGGACAGGCAGCTGCGATCGGGACCCGAGCGTCCAGAAACCGCCTCCAGGGTCAGGCTGGCCCACGGTGCGGCACTCCTGGGCTGGGCGGGTTCACGTGGGGCCCTGGACTCTGAACTCCCAGGAGCCGCGGGAACTGGGCTGACATTTCAGGGGAGTCTCCGGTTGGGTCCCAACCAGGGGGAAGGTCACAGAAAGGGAGATGAACTTGACCCAACTCCTAGCCAGCCAGCGTTCTCAAGCGCCTGGGTGCCCTCTGTGGGCCTCCCTCTACCTCAGGGGCCTCCTGGGCCAGCCGGTCGATGGCCTCCGGGTCGTTCTGCATCTCCTCCAGCTCCTGCAGGGTCTTGTCTTTCAGGGTCTCCATCGCTCCCTGTGGACACAGGACGGTGCTGACGTGAGGGGAGAAGCTGGCGGGGTGCGGACAGGCGAGCTTCCTGAGGGTGCTCCCCGCCAGTGTGGCTCCAGGGGGGGCAGTGGTCCCATTTCCTGTGCTCCTGCCGCCCTGCCCAGCCCTCTCCCCAGGGAGACCAAGGAGCTGCTCCTTCCGCCCAAACATGGCCAGCAGGACGTGAGAACGCACTCAGCAGCCAGAGGGAGCACAGATGGCGCTCCCCGAGGAGCAGATGGGAGAGGCGAGCAGAGAGCGCCGCAGCCAGGGGCGGGGAGAAACTGGCCCCAGGCGATGCCAGCGCCCACCCTGGCATGTGTCTATCTCCATCCGGACCAGGAATACACCCACCCCCACCTGGGCCTGGCCGGCTGCGCCAGCACAGCCCCCAACGCCGCCGCTGGTTACATTTAGGCACCGGCAGCCTCGGGTCCCCTCAGTGTTCTCTGAAATGCCGTCCTCCCCACGTGCCACAACGGACTGTCACATTCATGTCCTCATCACGACAGGGAAACAATTCCCCGACTGGCTTCCCAGGCAGCCAGGAGGAAGAGAAACAGCGACCTGCACAGAGCGATGCTCTGGCGAAGAGCCGCCATGTGCCCGGGGGACACTCACAGACCGTCTGTATGACAAGGCTCGCAGCCAGACCCCGGGGCCAGGAGGAGAAGGCGCACACAGAACACCCACGGCTCGCTGGGTGCTGTGCTTATCTGTCTATCTTTTCTAGAAGGCACTGCGGAGCCTGCCTTCGTGTTGGTCTGCTCACTCCCAAGGCCGCTCGTGTCCTGAAGATTCTGACGCTGGGGAAGCTGCAGCCCCCCACACCCCGCCCCGGTGCTGGTCCAGTGAGTCCGCCCCCACTCGGCCAAGGGGGTGCTCTGGGCCACGGTGACGG
>NW_005357800.1:21624-25601 GCF_000412655.1 Myotis brandtii | reverse complement strand
TCACACAGGTAGGTCGCATGCCTCTCTGCCTTCATGTCACACCTGCGACAGGCATGCAGGCTTGAGAGGGAAGCGATCGAGAAAGCAGAGGGGGTGGGATTAGAGGAAGTGCTACATCCAGTCCCATGGTGGCCAGTGACATTGCAACCGAGAACGTGCTGCCCGGACAGAGGCCGCCTCCGTCCCCCCATCTGTCACAGAAAGGGAGGCACCTCCGAGGGTCACAACAGGTGAAGAGAGGAACGGACAGACCCGACCACACCCCCACTGGCCAGGAGAGGCCTGCTTCCCCGTCGTGTCCCCGCGCAGCCGCGAGTGAGGCCCCTCTCCAGGCTCACCAACGCCCCGCTTCCACACGCCCCAGGCAGACCTCGGAGATACGCGGTCTGGTCACCCCGCAGCACAGCCAGTGTCGCGGGAGTGGGCCTCCTCCCCCTGCTGGTGGAGGGCCTCGCCTTCGTTTGTAAAAAACACACCTCTGAAACGCGACGGAACAGGGTGCTGTGTACAGCCCCCCTTTTAGAGAGCCACCAGGCAGGGTCACATGGCGCCGCTATCTGCGGAGGCTGACGGGGCCCAGCCTGGCGGGAAGGACGGGCGTCTGTGGTGTGCGCCCCAGGACACTCACTGACCATGCCGGTGCCTGTCAGCGAGCTGGGCGGGCCCCACGTCGGTCTCTCCAGGAGACGCTGGTGCAGCCTGAGTGTGACGTGCGCTGTCCCTCCCAGCCCTGCCCGGTGGCCATCAGCCCATCTGCAGGTGGCAGAGTCAAGTTCAAACCGCACTCTGTCCACACTCCCCTGCTGCTCCCCAGCCCGTGGTCCAGCAGCTGGGCAGGGCACAGCGGGCTGCAAGGCCCCGGAGGAGCTGAGCTCCGGAGGGCGAGCGAGGTTATGCTGCACGTGTGACCCCCAGGAGGGGGACAAGCAGAGCAACGTTCTGAAGACCCGAACCACGTCGGGAGGTGGCTCGGGGAGACAGACCCGGCTGAGTGCCGGGCCCTGCCCCTCAGCAGCTGCAGGACCTCGCCCAGGTGCGCGCTCTGAGCCTCGGGTTCTCCCCTGTGAAATGGGTTAGTGCAGGTTCGATGCGATGAGGTAGGCAGAGCGCTGGCTTAGCGTGGGGCCTGCCCTGGAGCCAATGTGAGCAAAAGGCTGCACCACAGAACCCAGTATTCCTCAGGCTCCACGATGCCCCGGGAGAACCTGCCGGGTCTCCGCGGCACAGTGCCCAGCCCTGCTCCACCCGGGGGGGACCTGCCGGAACAGGGGTCCACTCGCTCCGCAGTCAGGCTGAGCACGGAGACACCCCGGCCGAGAGGGGAAGCTCGACAGGGGCAGCTGGGCAGCTGGGCAACCGCACACGAACAGCACGGTGGGCGGTGTGATTGGCACAGACCCGGCGGGTCCAGGCGCACTCTCATTGGAGGGTCTCCATGCGCCCACTGGGAGAGCCCTGGGCAGAGCCGCAATTCCCTAGGACAGCACCCCCTCCCCACCCATGGGAGGTGTCATGATCTGGATTTCAGCTGTCAATGGGCCTCTGTCCGGGCAACATGTTCTCAGCGGCGATGTCACTGGCCACAGTGGGACTGGATGTAGCACTTCCTCTAATCCCAGCTCCGCTGCTTTCTCCACCGACATCCCTCTCAAGCCTGCATGTCCTGTGACATCAGGCAGAGTGACAAAGGAGGGGACGCCGGCCTAGGTGCCCTGCCTGTGGCCGCTGCTCCTGCCGCCAGGCGCCACCCCCGCTGCCTCCTCTCACCCACCCTCAAGGCCCTCCTGGCATGGGGGGTGCCCAGGACCCCACACCCACAGGCGCCCACACGCTCTTTCCGCGGGGCTCGTTTTCCTCGCCTGTAAATGGGTGAGCAACCCCGATGGTCACTTTCCTCTGAGGTCAAAGCCCTTTGCAAACTCTCCCATGAAGTCAGCGATGTCAGCCCTCTTCCCTCACAGCACGTAAGCTCATCGCTGCCCTCCTGCGGGGGGCACACCAAGAAACGCGTACATTTTGCTGGTCTGACAAAAAATAGGTGTAATTTTGACTCATTCACACCGGCTGGCTGTTGTCTTTATTTCACAATCTCAGGGAAGAAAAGTCAGGCCCTGAAGTAAGGTCAGGCGGTGCATGTTTTAGAAATCCTTGCGGCCACCGGCTGAGAGTCACTGCCTTACATAACCACTCCAGTGAGTAAAGGGAACACAGGCTAATGACCCCTAATTCAGGGAGGAAAGCAAGACCAGGAAGAAGAAGGGAAAGTATTCCAAAGGGCGACAAGCCAAGCCTTGGGTATTTAAGTCTCACAGGCACCTCTGCCTCCCGCTGCATCGCCCTGACACGGAGTCAGGAGGGGAGCCCGAGATGCTGACATGGCAGGTCGGAGAGCCCCGCCCGCCTGGCCCTCTGACAACATCTCAAACCCCGGCAGGCAAATGCCTGTCTTGTGAGCAATAGTGGCCCCTGCGGCTGCCAAGCTGCCAGGCCTGCCTTCCCGAGTCCGAGCAGCCAGTGGGCCCGGGGCAGCAAGCACTTCTCTGGTCCCTAACTGGGAAAAGGAGAAAGGGGCAGGGCGATACTCTGCCCCGAGGCCTACAGAGCAGGGCCGAGGCCTGGCACCTGCTGCTGGCTGGGCTCGGCCTCCCAGGCACCCACCTGGCAGCAAAATCCCATCCAGCCCGACTCGGTGCGCAGCCACCAGGGACGTCCCAACGCGGAGGGCGGGGGCGGGCTTTTGTGTGTGGAGGCCTGACAAGCCCCATGACCTCGCCCCTTGGCACCCAGGCCCAAGCAGGACCCCCTCCACCTAGCAAGGTGCCCAGGAGGATGCCGGGTCTGGGGGTGCGGTGTCTGAGTCTGCTGCCTGGAAGGAGGGAACAGGAGGGAGAGGGAGGCGAGAAGAGACCACAGGCAGGAAAGTGGCCTGTTCACCCCGCTATTCCCGCGGTGCCCAGAGGGCCCCCAACAGGGAACAGAGAGGCAGGGAGCGGGGAACCAGCGCCTCCGGTGGCGACTCACCGAAACAAGGGGTGTGAGGCCGGGCTTCTCCCACTTTCTGTCCTCACTCCTTCCTCGGCGCTTACTGAACAGACGTCTAATGCTATTCATCGCGTCACGCCAACACTGAACAAGAACCCAAAGAAAGGAGGAGGGTAAAGGGACAGAGGGCTGTAAGTAAATGTTTACTATGCACCAGACGCGGCCCTAAGATATCAAAGCTGATGCAATTCTCCGGGAACTGTTTGGTTTTACAAGGCAAAACAGTTCACAGCGACCTGGTGCGAGGGGCCGTGACAGAGGTGGGGACAGTGGCGTGAGGAGGGCGCCCCAGGCCCCCTGAAGGGGCTGCTTGTGCTGGGAGGCCCAGGGCCCAGGGCAGAGGCTGCGGGGCCACGTGGGGCTGCATGGCCGGGAGAGGGAGAAGGCTGGTGGGAAGGGGGGGCAGGCACAGCGAGACGACACCTCTTTGGGGGGCGACACCACCAACTCAAAGGAGGTCAGACAGGGAACAGGGTGGAAAGGCAAGGAAAGCGAGTGCTAATCTGTGACCCCTCCCCCATGGCCAGCAAATGTCACTTATCCCGCGGCACGATCCTAGGAGGGAAAAGGCTTTCTTCTCTTTCTTTTTCTTTTTTTAAATATATTTTGTTATTGATTTCAGAGAGGAAGGGAAAGGGAGAGAGGAAAATCAATAAGAAGAGAGAATCATTGATCAGCAGCCTCCTGCCCACCGCACACTGGGGACTGAGCCCCAAACCAGAGCATGTGGCTTGATGGGGAATGAACTGTGGCCTCCTGGTTCAGAGGCTGACGCTCAGCCACTGAGCCACGCCAGCCGGGCTCTCTTTTCCTTTTTTTGTTTGTTTTGTTTTGCCTCCTCTGCAGCTCACCTCCACCAGAGATCCCTTAGCACAAGCCTGTGCGTACAAGGGCGAGGCAGGTGCACCGGGCCGAGCCTGTGGCGGGGAGTGCGG
>NW_005357800.1:16945-21532 GCF_000412655.1 Myotis brandtii | reverse complement strand
GTGTGGGCACCACCTGCGGGTAGAGGGAGGCGGCTTTGCCAGACCTGCCAGGTTCCCAGGGGAAGCCAGGAGCCTGAACCCACGTGCTACCTCCCCATCTTTAAAGGTCAGCAGCCCGTTCACAGTTGTGAGAAACACTGGAGGGCTGAGGTGTTCACCTGAACTCCACACACCCTCCAGGGGAGACAGGGCCAGGAGGATAGATTCCGCAGACGGGGGAGGGCAGGGGGCCGGGTGACACTGCAGGTCCTGGCTGCACCGGTGCTGCCCCCCGGCCCTTGCGCTGGTCCCTGGGTCACAGCTTCTTCCCATTTCCTTGTGTCTGGCCTGACTCAGCCTCACATGCCTGCTACACGGGGACGTGACTGAGCAGAGGGTATTAGGCCAAGGAGACTGCCTGCACCTGGGGCACTCAGGCCAGAGGTGAAGTATCCTTTCTCGCCCCAGGGGCAGGAGGGGCTGCAGAATGTCCAGGTGGAGAGGCGATGCTGGCAAGAGCCCAGACTCGGGGCAGCCTCGCAGACCTGTCCTTACAGGGAAGGAAGAAAAAGCCACGTATCGTGGATGTTGCTCAATGAGGGGCATTGCCAGGGCTGCTCAGCTCAAAAAACAAACAGCTTCGACTGATATCAGATCCTTTAAAGCAGTGGTTCTCAACCTTCCTGACGCCGCGACCCTTTATACAGCTCCTCATGTTGTGGTGACCCCCAACCATAAAATTATTTTCGTTGCTACTTCATAACTGTAATTTTGCTACTGTTATGAATCGTCATGTAAATATCTGATATGCAGGATGTATTTAGGCGACCCCTGTGAAAGGGTCGTTCGATCCCCCAAACGGTCGCGACCCACAGGTTGAGAACGGCCGCTTTAAAGAATAAACTCGGGGGGAGAGGCAGGAGATTAAAAACAGAAAGCAAAACGCAGCACTTCCCATGCGAGAGCTGCTCAGGTCGGAGTAAGACTTGCAGCCCTCGAGACGGCGAGAGGCACCCCTCGCCCCAGAGCAGTCAGGTCCACTCTCCCCCCAGAACGCGAGGAAAGCACAGGATTTGGAAACAGGCGCCCTGGCTTCGCACTCGGGCTCCCAGCTATGGAGTGGTGTGAGCTTGAGCCAGGCCCCTCGTCTCAGCTTCCTCCTCTAGACAATGGGCGCGCTGCTGGAGCGCCACGCTGGGGCTGTGAGCCTCAGGTGAGCAGGCCTTTGCAGCTCCTGAGCACTGATCGGATACTCATCTTTCTGCCTCGTGGGGGTAAGCTGATCATTAGGGGCGACTCCTGACATCCCTGAGCTTAATACTGAGTCAAGCAAAATGACCGCTCTCACTGAATCATAACGAACGGTGACTGGGCCGGCGCCTGCTGTCCCCAGCGCCGGTCCCCTCCTCGGCGTTACACTCAACACTCCGTTGCCAGCCACTTCCAAGCCCGAAGTCACAGGGCCAGGAGTGCTCTAAAGGCCTGGGGTCGCTTGTAAATTTCCCTGCATCCACCTAGGAGAGCAGAGGGAGTCGTTACCATAGCAACCTGCACAGTTCAATCCCAGAGTGTGGTACAAGTCTGGCCTCAACCCACCCCTCAGGTCAAGAACACGTGTGGTCCCGGAGAGACCGTCCTAGCCCTGCCTCTCAGTGAGGAAGTACCTGGTGACCTGACCTGCTTTCCTTTTCCCAGAAGGACTCCAGCTCCAGACGGCCGAGTCCCTGACTGCCACCCCTCAGGTCAAGAACACGTGTGGTCCCGGAGAGACCGTCCTAGCCCTGCCTCTCAGTGAGGAAGTACCTGGTGACCTGACCTGCTTTCCTTTTCCCAGGACTCCAGCTCCAGACAGCCGAGTCCCTGACCGCACACGGGAGGTAATGACACCTCAAACCACCACGCCCGTCTCACCTGGCCCCAAGCACCATCGAATTCACTTGCCGCGATTTTGAAAAGTTGGCATGACAGCCCCAGAGGGAGACCCTGCCAGCACCCAGTCCTTGTAGGACTCTGGAGTTGGGGGAGGAGGCCCCTCCCGCCCCGATGCTGAGGAGTTAAGAGGCGTGGGGGGTAGAAGAAAGGTCGGGGCTTCGGAGCCCAATGGTCCTGCGTTCAATCCCAGGGTGACCTTGTACCAGCTGCTTGACCTTGGGCAGATGACCCTGCTTCTCACTGGGAAAGTGGGCTAACCCCGACATGGCCCTCGGGTCGCAGAAGGATGGAATGGGAATTACACAAGAGGACCTGTGGTGCTGCTGGAAGCAGGCAGGCGCCAGGAGCACAGATTCACACACTCACGCCTCGTTGTGTGAAGGTCGCCTGGCAACCCTGCCAGGCCCCCAGGGAGGCAAAGGGTGTGACCTTCTGAAGCAGGCTCCACGGAACCGGAGCCAAGGCCCCCGACTACACACGTGCCCACGCGTGCGTGGGGGGCGCAGCCCTCAGGACAGGCTTCCGAAGGAGACGGGCGTCCACAGAACGCTCCTGGGTCCCCTGAGTAACTCCACCCGACCCCCTCTTCCCAGAGGCAGGCCCGCAAGTGAGAAGACCCAGGAAGGATGCGCCCAGTGGCCATGCCGGGTGGGGGAGGGGCACTCATCACCTATTTTTTCTGCCCAAACTAGAAACCCCTCCCAACCGCCCTCCACCTCTGCTTCCAGCAGCGCCCTCACTTCCAACCCTCCAGGCCGCCTGGGAGCACAGGCCTCCCTAACCTCTGACGGCTTTATCTAGTGCCTCCATCCCTGTCCTTCTGCAAACTCCACATGGGTCTTCCCACCTCCAGGTCTCTTCCTTACAACCATCTGGACTAATTCTTTCTTAACGGCCCCTCCCCTGCCTTCCCGAAAGCTAGTCACCTCGCCCGCCCCCTCCACCGTCTCCCAGCGGGAGCATCGGGACAGGTTGCAGGACGTGCCTCCTCCATCTTTTCCCACGTGGTGAACCCACTCCTGTTGTTTTCACAAACCTTTGCAACTTTTTTTTCAAAGGAGAATATTTTTGTTTTTTTCAAACATTATCCCCAAATCTGCAGCGCAGAGAACAAACCAGAGGCCACTCTCTGGGCAGAGAGGGAGAGGGAGAGCCCTAGTCCCCCGAAGTCTCAAGGGGGCCCCCCAGGCACTTCCCCAGAAAGCGGTTTGAAAACCACTATCCTAACCCTCACCTCTCTGATCCCAGCCCTCCCTGCCTGGCCCCTGCTCAAGCCCCGCCCTCTGCGCCCTTTCAGAGGCCATGGCTCACCTGAAGGCCCAGGGCGGAGGGAGGGCTCTGCATAGGAAACGCTACCTGGTAGCCCTGGTACCTACAGAGCACGTGGTGGGGGGAGTGGGGGGGTGGCGGAATGAAGTCTTGGGAGGAGGAGCAAGGAAAGTGCCGCAGAGGGAGGAGGTGTGGGACAGAGGGAGGAGGTGTGGGACAGAGGGAGGAGGTGTGGGACAGAGGGAGGAGGTGTGGGACAGAGGGAGGAGGTGTGGGACAGAGGGTTCCAGGCTGCGGGAAGGCGGAGCAGAGGAGGGCGGCGGATGGGGCGCTGAGGGCGGTGGTGGAACCACGCTTACCACCTTCTGCTGTTCCCCCCTCCCAGCCTCGGGGTCCCACCACCGAAACAGAAAGAGGGCAGTGCCAGAGCCACTGCGCACAGAGCACCGTCGGGGCACTCTCCCCTCAGCGCGTGTGGCCCTCACTGGGTCTTCGCCGGGGAGTCCCTTGGTTCTCCTCCCTTGACAGACAGGAGCACGGCTCCGAGGGAGGTTGGAGCCTGGACTTCACCCAGGGTGGTCCACCCAGGGCGCTCCGGCTCCGGGCCCCGCCCTGCACACGGCACCTGCCGCCTCTTAGTCATACAGGGGCGCGTCTCTCCTCTCCTGCCCATCCTAAGCCCCCCCGGGGGGGGCACTCCATCACCCCAACAAACCTGTTTGGTATTTGCTCACGTTCTCACATCAACGCGTGGGAGGGGAAGTTGTGAGAGAAATGCCCCGGCGGAGCGCCTGCTCGGCAAACATGCCGTCACCCGTCACCCACTGCGGGTTCAGAGGTCTCTCTGACGAGGCAACGATCCAGGAACAAACCAGAACCTTCTGAGAACTCCAGATCCTAAGCAGAAGCTAAGAGAATTCCCAAACAACAGAGATGTGATCAGATTAAAACCAAGTCTTCAATGGTCTGATTGTGTGATTCTGGAAAAACCCTACGGGTCCCGGCCAACAGTGTCCGAAGATGATTCAGGCGGCTAGTCACCCCAGCGCCCTCTGAAAGGCAGACTTAGGTCTGATGAGCCAATCTCACAGCAACGAGAAAAGGAAGAACAGGATACCCTGGGGGAAAATCGCACGTCCGAGCTCAGCAAACCCACAAACTCCTGGAGGTAGTGCTCCCCACACCTGCCTTGTAAGAATCACTCCGTGCACATGTTAAAGACACAGGTCCTGGCCCTAACCGGTTTGGCTCAGTGGATAGAGCGTCAGCCTGCAGACTGAAGGGTCCCGGGTTCGATTCCGGCAAGGGCATGTACCTTGGTTGCGGGCACATCCCCAGTAGGGGGTGTGCAGGAGGCAGCTGATCGATGTTTCTCTCTCATCGATGTTTCTAACTCTCTATCCCTCT
>NW_005357800.1:14896-16872 GCF_000412655.1 Myotis brandtii | reverse complement strand
GGTTTGGCTCAGTGGATAGAGCGTCAGCCTGCGGACTGAAGGGTCCCAGGTTCGATTCTGGTCAAGGCCATGTACCTTGGTTGTGGGCACATCCCCAGTGGGGGGTGTGCAGGAGGCAGCTGATCGATGTTTCTCTCTCATCGATGTTTCTAACTCTCTATCCCTCTTCCTTCCTCTCTGTAAAAAATCAATAAAATATATTTAAAAAAAACCCTGAGGCCGGCCGGACAGCCTACAGGAGACTCTCCAGAGGGTGGCTGAGCTCTTAGTAAGCATCGCAGGGGATTCTTAAGGTCCAGCAAGTGCACATTCTCTTTGAAATGAGACCAGCAGGTCAAAACCCCCAACGGGGCCGCTGCCTGGCTCTGTGGGACCCCGGCCAACTACCTCCCACCTCTGACTCTCTTCACCTGTGAAATGGGGTCAGCACGCACCCGGAAGTGTTCTGCGTTCACTAGGGTCGCACAGCCCCTCAAGCAGCACCAAGGGCACGCGCAGCCACGCAGGAAATGAGTTACCGCCACCTGAACCCCCACCGGCAGCTGCCCCGGTGAAGACCCTGCGATGGAAATGCCCCACCGAATGGCAATCACCGAGGTCCCAAACCAGACTCCCGAGACGGCGTGGGGAGAAGAGCTTTCCTGGGCCCCAGGACCGCCAAGAACAAAGGCTCTCACTTCAGGGTCCGGATTCAGCCTCAAGGTCCTCGCTCCCATCCAGAACCAGAGCCCAGGCCTGAACAGGGCTGCAGCTTTGGGCAACGGCCAAAAACAGGCTTTCCGTCCCAAATCCCTCTATGGCCGTCTCCTCCAGCTCCAGGCTGACACCACGGACCTGGGAGTCGGGTGCAGCATCATGGGTGAACCAGTGGGATATGGGATCCAGGGTAAGAGGCTGGGAGTCCCGGACCTGCTGGGTGAAAAGGGCATTGGTGTCTGTGTGTGTCCGTCTGTCTGTCTAACTCCAGTATGTGCCTGCTTCTCCTGGGTACAAGGGCCGTGCAGGGAGTGGGAGAGGCCTGAGTCAGCACCGGGATGGCTGGGATGCTGCCGAAGCGAAGGGAAGCGCCTCTGAAGTCCCCAGAGCGAAGGTGGGCACCACTCAGGTGAGGGAGCCCAGACGCCGCGAGGCTGAGAGCACTGACTTGTCTTAGGGGCCGAGACCTGAGGTGCAGGGTGACCTCTGCCAGGAACTCCAGCAGAGCCCGGCCACGTCTTTCCCACCCCGAGCGGGGAATGAGCACCGAACTGGCAGGGGTCGGCAGGAGGACCGGGCACGGGCTGCAGATACACAGAGAGCCCGACGGACCGTGTTCCCACTGGACGATGGTGCGGAAGCGACAGGCATGATCAGTCACAGGAGACGGGCTACAGTTCATTATAGAAGAGGCCAGTGTCAGACGACTGTGCCCAACTACAGGCTATGCCCGTGCTCTGAGCTCATTTACTCATCTGGGGGGGCGAGGCTAAGCTGTACGCTCAGTAGGTCAGGTGTAGTAAATGCATTTTGTATCATTTTCCGTTTACAATGGATTTATCAGGATGCAAGCCTATTGTAGGTCAGGGAGCATCTATCTATCTATCTATCTATCTATCGCTATCGTGTAACTATGTGTAACTATCGATCTGTAGACACACACACACACACACACACACACACACACACACACACACACCCTTTCTTGCCCAGCAGGTCCGGGATAAGGACTGGTCAGTGATTCGGCTGGTCCTAGTCTGGGTCCAGGAAAAAACAAACAGATAAGAACAGAGTCAAGGCATAAAGCCCACCAGTCACTGCCCTGGAGAAAGGGCACGTGTCAGGGAGGCAAAGAGCAGGGGCCCTGCGACCCCACTCTGCCACCGCCCCCCGCGGTCCCCCCGCAGGTCAGGCTCCGCCTGGGGCCCGTTTCCCCGTCGGTGCAATGGGCGCGCCGCCTCTAACGTCTCCAGGACCCAGACCAGCAAAACGCGCAAACG
>NW_005357800.1:3755-14294 GCF_000412655.1 Myotis brandtii | reverse complement strand
CGGGCGGGCCAGGGGCTGGTGTCTCACTGCGCTCAGCTGGGGGCGGCTCCCCCAAAGCAGCCTTGGAGGGGCCGAGAGAAAACGAATGGACCCCCAGGATGTAGGGGACGCCCTGGGTGGGATGAGCTCAGATTGCGGACACCTCCCCCCGCCATCCCCCGCCGTTTGGCCTCTAGATCAGCGGTTCTCAACCTGTGGGTCGCGACCCCTTTGGGGGTCGAACAACCCTTTCACAGGGGTCGCCTAAGACCATCGGAAAACACATATATAATTACATATTGTTTTTGTGATTAGTCACTATGCTTTAATGATGTTCAATTTGTAACAATGAAATGGGGGGTCACCACAACATGAGGAACTGTATTAAAGGGTCGCAACATTAGGAAGGTTGAGAACCACTGCTCTAGACTATGGTGACCGTAGAACTAAGTGCCCCCCACCCCCCCGGCGAACATCAGTGCCTGTCCGTCCAGGGGGCTCCGCAGGGATGGGGAGCAGGATGCTTTCTTGCTGCTCTGCCACCTCCACACGGGGCCTCCATCTCGGGCTAACATGGCTGCTCTGGCTCCAGTCATCATGCCTGCATCCCAGCTGCCAGGAACTAGAGAAGGGAAAGCTTGAAAGGCAGCAAGAGACGTTGTCAACCATCCTCCCACTCGCATCCCATTGGCTCGATGATCCTTCCACTCGCATCCCATTGGCTCAGTCATCCTTCCACTCACATCCCATTGGCTTGATGATCCTCCCACTTGCATCCCATTGGCTTAAAAGAAGCCGCAGGGCACTTGTAGCTGGAAGAGTGCCTGGGACGTGCACTGTGTGGCTGGGTGGGTCTAACAGCTGGGTGGTTCTCAACCTGTGGGTCCCGACCCCTTTGGCGGGTGAATGACCCTTTCACAGGGTTCACCTAAGACCATCCTGCATATCAGATATTTACATTACGATTCATAACAGCAGCAACATTACAGTTATGAAGTAGCAACAAAAATAATTTTATGGTTGGGTCACAGCATGAGGAACTGTATTTAAGGGGCCAGAAGGTTGAGAACCACTGGGACTCTGACGGGTTTGATGACCACAGGAAGAAGGAGACCATGAGCAGACGCTGTTGTGCCCCCTGTCTCAGTGAAGACACCGAGTTACATGCATTAGGAAGAGGCACACCCCCAATGCCAGTGTTTCACCACAGCCAAGGGTTCTCTCCGTTCACACCCCACACAGGCTGGCAGGGAGCCCCGCTCCCAGGCCCTGGGGGAGACTCTGGTGCTGGAGAGGGATGTGTGGCAAATGGACTCTGGTTCTTCAAGGCTTCCTCCCACCTGCCCGGCCGGCGGCTCAGTTGGTCGAGCGTCACCCTGTCCACCGAAAGGTTGTGGTTCAAGCCGCGTCAGGGCACACGCCTAGGTTTCAGGTTCAGCAGCGGTGCTCACGGGAGGCAGCGGATTGATGCTTTTCTCTCACATGGATGTTTCTCTCCTCCCGCCCCCCATCCCTCCCTTCCACTCTCCCTAAAAAAATCAAGGGGAAAAAAATCCTTGGGTGAAGATTTAAAAAAAAACACCCCCACCTGGAAGAGACACGTATCACCTCTGCCACAGGCCACGTGCCAAAGCAAACTCCACAGTCGTGGCAAACTTGGTGGGGGAGTGGCTGGGGGAGGGGACGCATTGACAACGCCATCATTTATTCTCACGCCTACCATTTATTCTGCACTGGTCCTTCCCACCCTGCCCCTCAGCCTCTCTCGGCCCATAGATACCGACTTGGATAAGATTATATGAAAAGACATACACTAGGGCAGGGGTGGGCAAACTTTTTGACTCGAGGGCCACAATGGGTTCTTAAACTGGACTGGAGGGCCGGAACAAAAGCATGGATGGAGTGTTTGTGTGAACTAATATAAATTCAAAGTAAACATCATTACATAAAAGGGTACGGTCTTTTTTTTTTTAGTTTTATTCATTTCAAACGGGCCGGATCCGGCTCACGGGCCATAGTTTGCCCACGGCTGCACTAGGGCCTAGTGACTAGGCTGTTAATAAGGCAGGGAACCAAGCCAAAAAAAAAAAAATCAAAAACTATACTTTAAGAAAGCACGTTTAGCCCTGACCGGTTTGGCTCAGTGGATAGAGCATCGGCCTGCGGACTCAAGGGTCCCAGGTTCGATTCCGGTCAAGGGCATGTACCTTGGTTGCGGGCACATCCCCAGTAGGGGGCGTGCAGGAGGCAGCTGATCGATGTTTCTCTCTCATCGATGTTTCTAACTCTCTATCCCTCTCACTTCCTCTCTGTAAAAAATCAATAAAATATAAAATAAAAATTAAAAAAAGAAAGCACGTTTATAACCACAATTTTGTATTTATACAAGAATACATGTATGTGTGGGTTATGCATACATTTAATTAAATGATAAAGGAAAGAAATTCACAAAATGTAAATTTATTTTCCAAACCCAACAAAATAATAATAATAACGCTGTGCCATAGTCACTACATAGTATATGAGGTTTGTGTTTGGGTGCAGGCTACAGAAAGCCTAAAGAACCGTAACTCAAACAAGATAAAGCGTGACTTTTCTCCCACTTAAGACAAATCTGGAGGTAGGCCATCAGGGCGTGAACGAGAGAGAAATGAAACTGTGCTTTATCTAAACCTCCGTTATCCAGGCTTTGGCTGCAGCCACGGAGCCCGTCACCTAATACCTGTCACCTAATCCCTAACCTGTGTTACCCTTGTCTTAACAGCGACACTTGGTGGGTGGAAAGCTATCTGCTTCCACTGGCTTATGACCGAGCGAGGGCCCGCCCTCCAGAGCACGTGTGCACAGGGCTTTCGGGAATGAAGCCGGGACAAGCCACGGGCAGGGTCACTCCAGGGGCCCCTGGGAGGGAGCCCGAACGGGTCAGGTGCCTGAAGCGGGGCGTCTCAGGCCAGGCTTCCTGGAAGCCGCCCGAGAGATGCGTTTTCACCTGCCAGTGATTTCTGGCAAAGTTGCTCCCAGGAACAGCAGTGAGGGAGCAGGGGAAGCAGGCGGGAAGGGAGGGGGTCCGGCAGGCAGGGCGTGGCTCATGCAAGCCCTGCGGAGGGCAGCCGCCTGCTCCCACAAAGAACTCTGGGGCACTAGAAATGGAACCTCAAAAGTGCCGAACCCCAGGCCAGGGCGCTGGGCTCTCACGCTCCCCGCCATTGGCTGGAGTCCCTGTGCCTACAGCGGTTGCATTAGTTCCTCCAAAGGTCCTCCAGGCGCCACAAGAAGTGAGAGCACAGGGAAGCCGGGGAGAAGGCGGCCACGTAACATGCGGGTGGTCCCCACCCCCTGCTGTCTCCAGCATCTGTCAGGACCCCCACCCCCCCAGGCTTCGGGGAAAGCTTCTTCTAGTCTGGGGAGGCACAGATGCCCTAAAGGTAGGGAAGCAGGAGTGCATTCTGCCCCAGCGGCGCCCACAGCATTTAAATCCAGGATTCCACAGAGGGCTCCTTTAAATAACCAGCTCAGAGAGAAAACGTATAATGCGATGAAGTGACAGGAAAACTTTTTCCAAAAGCGCATCTCTTCATCTGTGTGCATGGAGGGATGTAAGGATGTGTTTGCAGCTGTCAGCGTTACACAGGAGGGTTTGGGGCCATATACCCATTGGGGACATCGAGGCCGGCGTGTAGCTGTGGCATTTGTTGGGCAGCCCTGCTTCACCCCTGATTCTGCTGATCCCCTCAATTGATCCAGGGGTGATCAGGCAACCAGATAAAACCCTCCCCCTCTGACGGAGGAGCTGGTGGATGTCAGGGCCTCTCTTTGTCCTTCCTGGAGAAAGTGGCGCCACAGCCACTAGAGCAGTGGTTCTCAACCTGTGGGTCGCGACCCCTTTGGCGGTTGAACGACCCTTTCACAGGGGTCGCCTAAGACCATCCTGCATATCAGATATTTACATTACGATTCATAACAGTAGCAACATTACAGTTATGAAGTAGCAACAAAAATAATTTTATGGTTGGGTCACAACATGAGGAACTGTATTTAAAGGGCCAGAAGGTTGAGAACCACTGGTCTAGGGTGACCTTCCCCAAGTCCTTTCTCTCTGGGCCTCAAGGCCAGAGACTCAGCCAGATGGTCCCTCGACATAGGACACTGCAGGAAGAGGCAGCTCCCTCGTAACCCCCACATCCCAGACAAGCTCCCCACTTATGGCAGGTATAACAGGTATGAATTCCAGTCCAAATACATGATTGATTTTTTAAATATTTTTATTGCTTTCAGAGAGGAAGGGAGAGGGAGAGGGAGGTGGAAACATCCATGATGAGAGAGAATCATTGGTCGGCTGCCTCCTGCTCGCCCCACACTGGGGATGGAGCACACAACCCGGGCCTGTGCCCTGACCGGGAATCAAACCATGACCTCCTGGTTCACAGGTTGATGCTCAACCACCGAGCCACGCTGGCCGGGCCATGATTGATTTTATGCAAGACGTATATAGCACTTCCCACGTGTCTATGCACCCTCCACACACTAACTCATCGGGCTCTGTTACTCTCCATCTGAGGACGGGGATCTGAGGCAGAGAGAGAAAGCCTCCTGCCAAAGGTCACACAGCTAGTAGGTGGCCAGGCTAGGATTTGAGCCCAGCACTGCGTTCCTAAGTGCTGTGCTGTGCTCCCTCAATGTCACGGTCCTGCATCTCTTTAACTCAAGTTCAGTCTCCCCTGAGCCTCCTCCTGTAGGCCAGAGAGCGCGTGTGTCCCACCTGGAGACTTCAGGCTATTTAGTTCCAGACAAAAAAAAGTGGGGCATGGGGTCCAGACACCACGGGGTCACCTTCATAGCCACAGCCCCCTGACCACAGGGGACATGCCAGTGCCCTCTGTCTCCCGGCAGGTGGCAAAGGTGCCCCTCCCGAGGCCAGGCCAGAGCCAGGGCCAGTCCTAGGGGGTCCCACCTGCTCCTCTCACGGCCACATGCTCGGTAGTCAGGTCTCGGCACCCACTCACCTACAGTCGGAAAATCTGCCCCTCCAGGCGGCTGCAGGCTGGGGGCATAGCTCAGCGATGGGCACCGACTAGACTCGGGCACCTTCCCCCTTCCCCTGGCGCCTGTGTTCTGGGCACAGTCTGCATGCTGTTCACCCCTGCCAGGCTCCCCCATATAAAGCAAGCACTTGGGGGACTTGGCTTAGAGCATCTTCAAGACGTGTTCCCTAGCCCTGGCTGGTTTGGCTCAGGGTATAGAGCGTCAGCCTGTGGGTTGAAGGGTCCTGGGTTTGATTCTGGTCAAGGGCACATGCCTGGGTTGCCGGCTCGATCCCCAGTAGGGGCCGTGCAGGAGATAGCCGATCAATGATTCTCTCTCATCATTGATGTTTCTATCTCTCTCTCTCTCCCTATTTCTTCCTCTCTGAAATCAACTGAAACAACAAAAAAAGTGTTCACTAAAAGAATGGACAGTTTTCATGGACGAGACTCCCTTATCGGTTACCCCCGGGCAACTCCCATCCCCTCCTCTCCGCTCTCTCCTGGCACCAATTCCTGGCCCTCCACCCCCAAGCAGCAGAGTGGTCCACAGCATGCACTCTGCAGTCAGGCAGACCTGGGTTCGCATCTCAGGCACTCACTAGCCATATGTCCTCAAGGGAATTTAACTCCCCAGCCTCGGTTTGCTCATCTGTAAACTGGGGACATTCTCAACCCCATAGGGCTCCCATGCAAAGCACATGGGAACATGCATTCAGTGTCTCTGGGGCTCCTCAAATGAGCCAGGGCCTGTGCCCGCGAGACCAGCGTGGCCAGGGCAGGCCTCACCGAGGAGGGGGCAGTGCAGAAGGACAGCTGAATATGAAGAAGGAATCAAAGCCGAAACCGGTTTGGCTCAGTGGATAGAGCGTCGGCCTGCAGACTGAAGAAGGAACCAGCCATGCAGAGCGCTGGGAGAAGAACATTCCAGATGGGGAATAGCAATTGCAAAGGCCCCCGTTAACCAAGCCCAGCAAATTGCTACTTCTCCAGTCTCCCTTCCACATTGGACGCACCAGGGCATCTAGGCCACAGGCACATCACGATGACCTCATCATACACTTGGGAGTGAGTTTTCAGCAGTGAGTCACTGCCCTTCCCAGAATAGCATCGCCCCCCCCCCTCCGTGCTGCGTGCAGCCTGAGGCAGGAGAGCAGGGCTATCAATAGAACAAGTTTCTCGGCGCCTTGTGCTCCGTGCCGATAAGCTGGTGTCCGTGCCGATAAGCTGGTGTCCGTGCCGATAAGCTGGTGTCCGTGCCGATAAGCTGGTGTCCGTGCCGATAAGCTGGTGTCCGTGCCGATAAGCTGGTGTCCGTGCCGATAAGCTGGTGTCCGTGCCGATAAGCTGGTGTCCGTGCCGATAAGCTGGTGTCCGTGCCGATAAGCTGGGTGTCCGAGGGATAAGCTGGTGTCCGTGCGGATAAGCCGGTGTCTGTGCGGATAAGCCGGTGTCCGTGCGGATAAGCTGGTGTCCGTGCGGATAAGCTGGTGTCCGTGCCGATAAGCTGGTGTCCGTGCCGATAAGCTGGTGTCCGTGCCGATAAGCTGGTGTCCGTGCCGATAAGCTGGTGTCCGTGCCGATAAGCTGGTGTCCGTGCCGATAAGCTGGTGTCCGTGCCGATAAGCTGGTGTCCGTGCCGATAAGCTGGTGTCCGTGCCGATAAGCTGGTGTCCGTGCCGATAAGCTGGTGTCCGTGCCGATAAGCTGGTGTCCGTGCCGATAAGCTGGTGTCCGTGCCGATAAGCTGGTGTCCGTGCCGATAAGCTGGTGTCCGTGCCGATAAGCTGGTGTCCGTGCCGATAAGCTGGTGTCCGTGCCGATAAGCTGGTGTCCGTGCCGATAAGCTGGTGTCCGTGCCGATAAGCTGGTGTCCGTGCCGATAAGCTGGTGTCCGTGCCGATAAGCTGGTGTCCGTGCCGATAAGCTGGTGTCCGTGCCGATAAGCTGGTGTCCGTGCCGATAAGCTGGTGTCCGTGCCGATAAGCTGGTGTCCGTGCCGATAAGCTGGTGTCCGTGCCGATAAGCTGGTGTCCGTGCCGATAAGCTGGTGTCCGTGCCGATAAGCTGGTGTCCGTGCCGATAAGCTGGTGTCCGTGCCGATAAGCTGGTGTCCGTGCCGATAAGCTGGTGTCCGTGCCGATAAGCTGGTGTCCGTGCCGATAAGCTGGTGTCCGTGCCGATAAGCTGGTGTCCGTGCCGATAAGCTGGTGTCCGTGCCGATAAGCTGGTGTCCGTGCCGATAAGCTGGTGTCCGTGCCGATAAGCTGGTGTCCGTGCCGATAAGCTGGTGTCCGTGCCGATAAGCTGGTGTCCGTGCCGATAAGCTGGTGTCCGTGCCGATAAGCTGGTGTCCGTGCCGATAAGCTGGTGTCCGTGCCGATAAGCTGGTGTCCGTGCCGATAAGCTGGTGTCCGTGCCGATAAGCTGGTGTCCGTGCCGATAAGCTGGTGTCCGTGCCGATAAGCTGGTGTCCGTGCCGATAAGCTGGTGTCCGTGCCGATAAGCTGGTGTCCGTGCCGATAAGCTGGTGTCCGTGCCGATAAGCTGGTGTCCGTGCCGATAAGCTGGTGTCCGTGCCGATAAGCTGGTGTCCGTGCCGATAAGCTGGTGTCCGTGCCGATAAGCTGGTGTCCGTGCCGATAAGCTGGTGTCCGTGCCGATAAGCTGGTGTCCGTGCCGATAAGCTGGTGTCCGTGCCGATAAGCTGGTGTCCGTGCCGATAAGCTGGTGTCCGTGCCGATAAGCTGGTGTCCGTGCCGATAAGCTGGTGTCCGTGCCGATAAGCTGGTGTCCGTGCCGATAAGCTGGTGTCCGTGCCGATAAGCTGGTGTCCGTGCCGATAAGCTGGTGTCCGTGCCGATAAGCTGGTGTCCGTGCCGATAAGCTGGTGTCCGTGCCGATAAGCTGGTGTCCGTGCCGATAAGCTGGTGTCCGTGCCGATAAGCTGGTGTCCGTGCCGATAAGCTGGTGTCCGTGCCGATAAGCTGGTGTCCGTGCCGATAAGCTGGTGTCCGTGCCGATAAGCTGGTGTCCGTGCCGATAAGCTGGTGTCCGTGCCGATAAGCTGGTGTCCGTGCCGATAAGCTGGTGTCCGTGCCGATAAGCTGGTGTCCGTGCCGATAAGCTGGTGTCCGTGCCGATAAGCTGGTGTCCGTGCCGATAAGCTGGTGTCCGTGCCGATAAGCTGGTGTCCGTGCCGATAAGCTGGTGTCCGTGCCGATAAGCTGGTGTCCGTGCCGATAAGCTGGTGTCCGTGCCGATAAGCTGGTGTCCGTGCCGATAAGCTGGTGTCCGTGCCGATAAGCTGGTGTCCGTGCCGATAAGCTGGTGTCCGTGCCGATAAGCTGGTGTCCGTGCCGATAAGCTGGTGTCCGTGCCGATAAGCTGGTGTCCGTGCCGATAAGCTGGTGTCCGTGCCGATAAGCTGGTGTCCGTGCCGATAAGCTGGTGTCCGTGCCGATAAGCTGGTGTCCGTGCCGATAAGCTGGTGTCCGTGCCGATAAGCTGGTGTCCGTGCCGATAAGCTGGTGTCCGTGCCGATAAGCTGGTGTCCGTGCCGATAAGCTGGTGTCCGTGCCGATAAGCTGGTGTCCGTGCCGATAAGCTGGTGTCCGTGCCGATAAGCTGGTGTCCGTGCCGATAAGCTGGTGTCCGTGCCGATAAGCTGGTGTCCGTGCCGATAAGCTGGTGTCCGTGCCGATAAGCTGGTGTCCGTGCGGATAAGCTGGTGTCCGCAGCCCCACCACGCCCTGGAGGCACAGTGGACAGCTCACTACTGACTGGCCCTCTTGCTCGCTGTTCTGGGTGAAAGCTCAGCACCCACAGGAGCAGGAGGAAAGTGAATGGTCTGTGCACTCTCCCCAGTGTGGTCCTGGGGCCCCAGAAGTGGCCGTTCCCTGCCAGAACCTGGTTCCTCTCTTCCTTCTCAACAGCTGGCCGCAGGCATCAGCAGGTGCACCTGACCCTGAGGCCGGGCCTCAACCTGCCATTAGCTGGGACCCCGGTGATGCCCAGCCTTGCCCCCTGGCGCCCCGGCACCTCCCCCTCTGAAATCATATATTTGCTTACTTACTTATTTATTTCAAAGAGGGAGAGAGAGAGAGAAACATCCATGATGAGAGGGAATCATTGATCGGCTGCCTCCTGCATGCGCCCTGACCCGGGATTGAACCGTGACCTCCTGGTTCATAGGTCGATGCTCAACCACTGAGCCCCTCTGGCCGGGCCCCTTTTCTCCACGGGGACCGTAGCGAAGTCCCCATACACCATGAGTGGCTTCGCCCCCGGCCGGGGCCTTAAAGCTCCAAGGTCTTTCTTAAACCTCCAAGAGGCAACAAGTTCCTTGAACCCAGCTTGCCCGAGCCTCCTGACTCAGCCCAGTGTTCCTGAATCACAAGGAAGACATGGGTCTCAGAGCCAAAGCCTGAGCAGAAACTGCTCGTTGCTGTAAATGTGGGCCAGTCCTGTCCTGGGGGGGGGGGGCACTGCCCAGCTGGAACGGAGCCAGCGCTGCCTGCAGGCCCGCCTCCCGCCTCTCGGTGCTTCTGCCCCTGTGCCTGGCACCCGGCTCTGCTGCTCCCAAGATCACAGGTCCCGGAAGCAGCAGGCGGGACTCAGGAGGGAGGGGAGGGCTTCAGCTCTGGCCCCTGCAGCCTCGGAGAGCTGCCCGGAGGTGGCAGCCTTCTCCGGCCTCTCCCTGCACAGAGCTCTCCCAGCCCCGGAACCACAGCCTCTCCCTGCACAGAGCGCTCCTGCCCGGGAACCACGCCATCTCCCTGCACAGAGCTCTCCCAGCCCGGGAACCACAGCCTCTCCCTGCAGAGAGCACTTCTGCCCGGGGGGCCGGGATGGGGGTGGCAGACCAGGTGCCGTGTGACTGCCCCATGAGCGGGAGAGGCCCTGGGCCTGCCCGGTGGAGAGCTGCCACGTGACTCGGTGGGCTCGACATGGTCCTCATAAGGGGAAGCTACCAACTGGGAGGGGCGAGCCCTTTAATAGAAACCCGCGCTGGGCCCGGCCACGGTGGCCCAGTGGTGGGGCGTCGGCCTACGGACCAGGAGGTCTCAGTGCGATTCCTGGTCAGGGCACATGCCCAGGTTGCGGGCAGAAAGCAGCCAATTGATGACTCTCTCATCACTGATGTTTCTGTCTCTCTCTCCCTCTCCCTTCCTCTCTGAAACCAATAAAAATATTTATTAAAAATAAAAACAAAACCACGAAACCCGAGCTGGGCTGAGGGGTCGCCTCTCCTAACAGCGTGGATGCCAATCCCAGGGCTCCAGGCCCCGGGCCTGCAGGAAGGCGAGAGCAACGAGACGCTGTTCTAAATGCTTCCAGCAACCTGCCGACCACCTCCCTGTCCAGCGGGTGGGATGCCCGGGCACAGGGCGCCAGAGGCACAGTGGCACGGGGCACTGAGCTCCATCCCTGCCCAGGCCTTCTCCCCACCCCAGGGCCCAGGCGGCGGCCCTTCTCTGTTACTAGGCTGTGAACGCCCCTCCCTTCCCTTCCAAGACCGCGGCTCACTGCTGGGCGG
>NW_005357800.1:0-2253 GCF_000412655.1 Myotis brandtii | reverse complement strand
GCGGAGGGAAGGTTGACATGGTTGGGGGTTTCCGCCTCTTAGCCACTCGGCCATGAATGGAACACCCCCCGGCCCCTATACTCCCTCCTCTGGGCCAGAAAGGAACGCTGCACAGCCTGCCAGCTGCATCCAGCCCCCAGCTGCTGGATTTTGAGGGGAAAAAAAAATTTTTTTTTTAATTAGTTGCTAACATTTAAAAATCAAGGGAGTCCACATCAATATGCAGACTTCAGACTCCCCTTGAAAGCTTGGCCGACCGGCCCGCATCCTATGCCGTCCAAGCTGAGTCCGGGCTGCCCTATGGGATGGGGCATGTGCTGCCCGAGCCCACAGAGCCCGCCCAGCCCTTCCATTCCGTTCCCTTTTCTCTGGGCCTTGAGCTCAGGAGCCCTGGCCTGGCCTGCAAGCTGCCTGGAGGCAGGGACCACCTGTGCCTCCTAACTCGGCAGCACCCAGCCCAACCCTGCCTGCTGGGTCCTCGGTGCTGCTGGTGGATGAGTCCCTCCTGCGCGCGGGCACCACTTCCTCCAGTATCACAGTCGCACGAGACTAATGCTGCTTGGGCCCAAGTTTCTGAAGGAGACTGCATCTCAAGCCCCCCCGATTCCTACCGTCTGCCCCATCGCCTAAAGCCACTCCTACGCCAGGGGCTCCCCGCCATCTTCCCTCTGCCGGGTGACCCCCATTCCTCCCAACACGCTCCTCCCCGATGCAGAGCTCACGGGGTGGCTACGAGGAGGACATGAGACCAAGGATGCCAAGTGTGGTCGCCAGCACTTACTTTATGACATGATTAGCGAGCTTTCCCTCCGAGCCAGCACCCATCTCCCCACTGTCGCCCAGGACATGTGGTTTGGGCTTGTCCCCCAGCCATGCCCCAAGGAGGAGATGACGATAGAGATCTCTCTATTCCAAATTTTTCTAAGTCCTTCCCCCCTCTCCCCCCAATCCGAACGCTGATGGGAATAAAGATCTTATCGGGAGGTTAGTTTTTTATCGGGGCCATCAGCAGCCCTCCCAGGGGATGAGGCGCAGGTCAGAGCGTATATATGGGCAGCGCTGGCCCATCACCGCACACTCCACACCCGAGCCTTCCGAGGACGTGACGCGGGGAGAACGCACGATGAGGTGGATCGGGTTCCTCAGCCTGGTGGCCCTGTCCGAGTGCCTGGTGACGTGAGTATGGGGACACCTGTCCCCGGCCTCTCTCTCACTGTCCCCTGATCCTTCTACCGCCCATGGGTGGAGAAGGGAATGCAATCATTCCCCATCATTAAGTCCGCATCTCCAATTAGTTTTTATTTTTGTTTTTATAAATCTTCACCCAAGGATATTTTCCCATTGATTTTTAGGGAGAGGGAAAGAGAGAGGGAAAGACAGAGAGAAAAATTGATGTGAGAAAAACACATTGATGGGTTGCCTCCTGCACGAGCCCCCACCAGGAACTGGGCCGGGTAGGAGCCTGCAACCGAGGTATGTGCCCTTGACCTGAATCCAACTCCGGACCCTTTGGTCCGCAGGCGGATGATCTATCCACTGAGCCACACCGACCAAGTGTGGCAGCCACATTGAACAGCAGGTGGGGAGCTGCTGTCTTATTTCTTGTCTTTTCCCGCTGAAAGCGTCCCTCTGACGAAGATCAAGTCCATGCGGGAGAGCCTGCGGGAGAGGGACCTGCTGAGAGACTACCTCCAGCGGCACCCCTACAGCCAGGCCTACAAGCTCCTGCGCCAGCCGCGCGTCACTGTCCAGTCCTTGAGGAACTACCTGGACGTGAGTGTGGCGGGCGCAGTGCACAGCCTTCCCTAGTGCTGGCCGAGCACTGGGGTCCACCCAGTTTTTTTTGCCTGGCCTAACGCCCCTCCCCCGCCGACAGATGAACTACGTTGGCACCATCAGCATTGGAACGCCCCCTCAGAAGTTCAAGGTCATCTTTGACACGGGCTAGGCTGACTTGTGGGTGCCCTCCATCTACTGCTTCAGTCCCGCCTGTGGTGAGTGTCCGCGCCCTGTTGCGGCTCCCGCCCCGCATCCCCTACCCCCCCACCCCCGGGGTCTGGCAGCTGACTGACCCCTGCTCTCCGTCTGCAGTGACACACAGAACCTTCGACCCTCTTCGGTCGTCCACCTTCCGGTACACAAACCGGCTCATCGGGCGGTTATACGTGTCCGGCAGCATGACCGGGCTGCTCGGCTATGACGATGTGCGGATGAGTGGGGGCGGGGCCTGGCGACATCTGCCCACTGCTTACG
>NW_005357799.1:0-1084 GCF_000412655.1 Myotis brandtii | reverse complement strand
CCACCTCACAAGCCTCCGGGCACCACCGGGCTGGACAGGGCACAAGAAAAGACGCCACCTCACAAGCCTCCGGGCACCACCGGGCTGGACACAAGAAAAGATCAGTTACACAGACGGGGCCCTTTATTCTTCAGGAGCTGATTAACCTCTGAAGTAGGTGCAGACAGAGGTTGCAGAGTGTGCTGCAGACCAAAACAAAATTAAAAAACCACACGCACAACAATACGTTTGGTTCAACAAACAAGTTTGAGTGCCAGCTATACTAGTATAGCAGGGCTTTTGTTAGAGGCAAGGCATTTAAGGTTAACAGGATGCAGTCACACACAGAGATGATGATGGTGATGATGATGGCAGCAATTTCACCGAGCACTGACCATGTGCCAGGCACATTCCTAAGCAGTTTGTGTGAATCAAGTCAAGTAATTCTCACAGCAATCCTCACCACGACCTGTGAAGCCCTGTGTGATCTGGTCTGAGGCTCCCTCTGACTTCATTTCCTAGCACTCTGCTATCCCCATTGGCCAGTCCTCTTTAGCCACACTGGTTTTGGGTTCCCTGACCACATCAAGGACATTCCATCTTCAGAGCCTTAGCACTTCTTGGTCCCTCCGTCTAGTATTCTCTTTCCCAAGACATCTGCAAGGCTCACTTATCAGTTTCTCGGGCCTCTCTTCAAGTGTGACTGTATCAGAGAAAGCTTCCCTCAGCGCTGTCTATAGAACAGCACATCCCCTGCCACCTGCAGTGGACACAGTGATGCACTGCGCTCACCCCCTTCAGGACCAAAGCACCGATTCCCCCAGGTGCTGGAAGTGATGGCAATTGACAACCTGTTCACAGTTCTCTCTAGGAATTACCTCGGCTGAAGAGAACCACCTTCCTAGAGGCATGTCCCCTGGCCAATGAAAGCGGGGTATAAATGTCCAACACCCTTGCCCCAACTGCGGTCAATCCTTAAAGGTCCTCTCAGCTTCAGAGCTTCCCATGGTGTCAGCTGAGGCCTCTACCCTCCTGTGCCTTTCTGATCCCACAGGTGTTCATTGTGAGAGCACTCTCTAAGGCAGTGGTTCTCAACCTTCCTAAT
>NW_005357798.1:0-3200 GCF_000412655.1 Myotis brandtii | reverse complement strand
AAAGTGTGTTCCTAGGTATATGTTTATACTTAGGAGTTCTCCTTGGTCTTTTCCTAATCTTTTTCTAATCTCTTTCTTACTAGACTATTTTGTCTTACCCTTAAGACAGCTTTTGTCTGAGTTGTCTGTTCCCATGGCAGCCTTAAATCACAGGGGGCGATCTCTGCTGTTTATCTATCCTTGACAATTTGCTTTTCCTTTTCCACTAATATCAGAGCCCTGTCTGGTAATGAGGATGACTTCTCCAGGGCCCTTGTTCCCTGGAGGACCTCACCTTTAACAACTCTTCTGCCTCATTGTGGCCCCAAATCCATTGATCTTACCACCTTTTCAATGTCCCTCGTTCCTTCATGTCCTCATTTGCCCTCTGTTTCAACTGAGATTCTAGTCTCCCTAATTATAATTGCTCTCTTGCCTATTCTTTGCAACAAATGGCCCCTTTCTTGTTCCTATTCACTTGGCAAAAGTGTACCTCTGATTGCATTCAACTCTTCACTCACTTGTTGCCTGCACGCACCCAGCAAAACACAGCTGGAGAAAAATATACCATCATGCTGGCTAGTTTCACTTTACATGCATGACCACAACCCACTCATGGGTCCAAGTGCTGCTGGGCAGTCTGCTTATATTTCCCGAGTCCATTAAGTCTCCTGTTCTCTTACATAACCATTTCATGCCTTCTCCCCTCTCCTCTCTCATCCTAACTTATAGCTGATGTTCTTGTTTCCTGTTTCATGAAGACAAGAGAAGCCATCAGAATAGAATACCCCAACGCTCCTCACCATCACACTACTCACCTTGCATCTGCACCCATGTTCTCTGCCTTTGTTCCTTTTTCTCAGGATGAGCTGTCTATGCTCCTCCTAGGGTCCCAGGGTTAAACCTACTTCGTAGGAAGTAGAGCGCCATTCTTTCTGGCCTGTTCTAGTAACTTTCCCACCCATCCTGGTTCACCAGCTTTACCATCCCACATCACACACATACACTCTCATTTTTAAGAAATAAATTATTTTTAAAAAGGGAATTCTCTTGACTTCAGGACCCTCTGCTACTCCCCTTTAGAGTAAAACTCCTCAATAGAATTATTCATACATTTCTGCAGGATCACATCATCCCATAATCTCCTGGTTCTACATTCCTCCACTAGCTACTTCTGATTTCTTTGTACCATACTCAGCTTTTCAAGAGCTTCTTCCTCTAGAAATATGTCTTCTCCATACCAAAGGTTATGTCTCATGGGAAATGGCTGGTTGGTGTTTTAAAACAGATGAAGAGCAGAGAAAAAGCAGCCAAATATTTAGAGAATGGGGAAGCCATTCCATTTCATCATCTTTGTGTGAAGCATTTCAATTTACTCTGTACCTTAGATATGCTCTCTAGCCCACAGCTGAGCTAAAGGTACATTAAGTCTGTCTAACCAGGCTTGAAGGAAAGCTTGGAGACCATGTGTTCTTTTAAATCACTTTTGCTTGCAATTGTCAGATTCAATTTTGAGGGAAGAGTTTAGAGCATCATTGAAGTATAGCAGAGAAGGAGAGTTAGAGCCAAATCTGATAAATGGTGTCAAAGTCTTCACCCTGTGGCAAAGAAGTATTTTTAGTGCTGATAGCTAAGGGGCAGAGCATGTCACAGGGCCACCTGCGTACTTATGCAGACTGGCAGGGATGGAGAGGAACTGTTAGAACTCTGCCTTGTATTTTGATGGCATGTTTTATTCCACAAGCAGACTTTACAGATAATGTTCCCTCCACTGATTGTGAAATAGGGACACTTTAGCACCACACACTTGGAAACATGTCCTGCTTCGATGTCAATTCATTTATGCTGTGGGTCATCATGTCCCATATGCCTGTATGTTCACTTATCTACTGAATGTTAATTGAGCTAGATTTATTATGTTGTACTTCTGATGAGTCCGAAGTTCAGGCCTAATAAATTATAGCTCTGCTTTCATGCTGTGTTAAGAGGGATGCTTGTCATTGGATTATTTTGAAAATGTTTAAAAATTATAGTTAGGGAGAATTCTGAGAAGGTGTCAGCAGTTTGGGAGGTTTAGTTTATTTTCTTTTAAAATCCTCTTGCAAAAAGAGGACAATTAGGTGGCAAGACTGAAAACCGATGGACATGTTTAGAACAAAATTACGTGACAAGGCACCCTTGAATCCCAAATATAAATAAGTAGGACAGGCCAAGCCCCTCATCCCCACAAGACCTGCCTAATACCCATCACTGGCAGGAAGAAAGAGAGGGAAGCCCGGTTGTGGCTAAAGGATGAGAGAATAGAGAAATCTGAAACTAACCAACAGGTACTCAGTGGAATGCTCAAATATTGCCTGGAAATATGCATTCCTCCTTTATTCATTAAAAAAACACCTTTATTGATTGTCTATACTTTGCCAGTTTGAATTTTACAGACGAGAGAGACCTTATAAGGTCTGTCCGCTCCTATGTTTATTTTTATATAGAGCTTTATGTACTAAAAGAAAAACATAGACAAATAATTCAACTTCAGAGGCATATGTGTGCTAAAGAAAACAAAGGAGGGCAACAGGAAGGAAATAGGTGACTAGGGTTAGGAAATTTTGTTATTACAGAATAAATAAATAAATCTGAGTAAACAGGTGTGTGTGTCTTAGGGGAACCATTTAATAAATAAAGTGATTGGGATAATTTTTGCTATTGTCTGAATGTTTGTGTCCCTCCAAAACTTCATATGTTGAAATTCTAATCAGCAACGATGATGGTGTTAGTAGGTAGGGCCTTTGGAAAGTTCCTAAGCCATGAGGGTGAAACCCTCATGAATGGGACTGGTGCCTTTAGAAAAGAGGCTCCAGAGAGATGCCTCGCCCTTCCCACCATGTGAGGGCACATTGAGAAGGTGCCAGCGTGTAAACCAGGAACCTCGCCAAAATGTGACCCTGCTGTGATACCTTGACCTTGGGCTTCCCAACCTCCAGAACTGGGAGCAATAAATTTCCGTTGTTTATAAGCTACGAAGTCTGTGGTATTTTGTTACAGCAGCCCAAATGGATTAAGACAACCTCTTTGATTATTTGATGCAATATTGCAAATTATTTACTTAAAAAGGTTAATCATTCTGCGTTGAGATCCTGATACTTACATTTTTTCTTCATGTAATACCAAAGGCTGCCTCCATCGAAGATAAGAATGAATAATTTGGGTGACACAACTATCCCTGG
>NW_005357797.1:0-505 GCF_000412655.1 Myotis brandtii | reverse complement strand
CAGATCCTGTGTCATGCTGGCACTGCGCGTGTGACAGGTCCTGTGTCATGCTGACACTGCATGTGTGACGGGTCCTGTGTCGTGCTGACGCTGTGTGTGTAAAAGGTCCCGTGTCATGCTGACACTGTGTGTGTGACAGATCCTGTGTCGTGCTGATGCTGCATGTGTGACAGGTCCTGTGTCATGTTGGCACTGCATGTGTGACAGGTCCGGTGTCATGCTGGCACTGCGTGTGTGACAGGTCCTGTGTCATGCTGACGCTGCGTGTGTGACAGATCCTGTGTCATGCTGACGCTGTGTGTGTGACAGGTCCTGTGTCATGCTGACGCTGCGTGTGTGACAGATCCTGTGTCATGCTGACGCTGTGTGTGTGATGGGTCCTGTGTCGTGCTGACGCTGCGTGTGTGACAGATCCTGTGTCGTGCTGGCACTGTGTGTGTGATGGGTCCTGTGTCGTGCTGACACTGCGTGTGTGATGGGTCCTGTGTCATGCTGACGCTGTGCG
>NW_005357796.1:0-469 GCF_000412655.1 Myotis brandtii | reverse complement strand
TGGCTCTTTTAGATTTCACATGTAAGTGATATCATATGTGCTATTTGTCTTTGTCTGTCTGAATTATCTCACTTAGGTCCATTTGTGTTGTAAATGGCAGGATTTCCTTCTTTATCAGAATAGCATTCCATTATAAATATATACACCACTGAATAGTATTCCATTATATAAGTGTGTGTGTGTGTGTGTGTGTGTGTGTGTGTGTGTGTGTGTGTACCACTACTACTTTTTTATTCCCTTATGTGTTGACAGACTGAGTTTGTTTTCATATCTTTGCTATTGTGTGTGGGGGTTTTTTAAATTATTGATTTCAGATAGAAAGAGGGAGGGAGAGAGAGATAGAAATATCCATGAGACAGAATCATTGATTGGCTTCCTCCTGCATGCCCCCAGCTGGGGATCAAGCGTGCAAACTGGGCATGTGCCTGACTGGGGATTGAACCTATGAACCTCCTGATTCATAGGTTGA
>NW_005357795.1:0-296 GCF_000412655.1 Myotis brandtii | reverse complement strand
ACTAGAGGTCCGGTGCATGAAATTCGTGCACTGGGGGTGACTAGAGGCCCAGTGCACGAAATTTGTGTACTGGGGGGGGCGGGTTGTCCCTCAGCCTGGCCTGCGCCCTCTCTCAGTCCTAGACCCCTCGGGGGATGTCGCCTGCCAGCTTAGGCCCGATCCCCCCATCCCTCTCGCAGTCTGGGACCCCTTGCACCTTACTGCCTGCCTGCAGCAGAGGCGGGAGAGGCGGGTGCCAGGCTTCTGGCTGAGCAGCGTGCCCCCTTGTGGGAGCCTACTGACCACCAGGGGGCAGC
>NW_005357794.1:0-995 GCF_000412655.1 Myotis brandtii | reverse complement strand
AGTGATGATTTCTCTCCTGGGGTATAAGAGTCATGGGAAGAAATGTGAGAAATCATTAAGTATTTTACAACAGACTTATAATACACATGGTGAAAAAATGATGAATATGTGAAGCACAGGGAGATTTTAGGGCTTGAAATCATAATTTTATTCATTTCTCAAAACCAATAGAATTGTGTAATGCACAGAGTGAATCTGATGTAAACTATAGTCTTTAGTTAATAACATGATATCAATATTGGTTATCAATTGTAACAAATGTACACACTAAAGCAAGACTTTAATAATAAGAGAAATAGTGACCAGATAAAGAGGAGTAGATAGGAACATTGTTTTTTTCTGCTCAATTATCTGTGAACCAGTGGTTCCCAACATGGGGCACATGTCCCACAGAGGAGCAATTTGAGAATCAGTTATTAATAGTGAACTTTTTTGCATTTCTTATGGTTCTAGGAGCCTTATATACAGTATATCTATATATATAAAAGCTTAAGCGACCATTCAACAGATAGCTATGTTGTGCACTGATCACCAGGGGGCAGACTCTCATCACATAGGCATGGAAACATGGAACAGACAGATGAATCTCAGAGGGGAAGCGGGGAGGAAAAGGATAGGAAGAGATTAACCAAAGATGTTAATATGCATACTAGAGGCCCAATGCACGGATTCATGCACCAGTGAGGTCCCTTGGCCCTCTCACAATCTGGGATCCCTCAGGGGATGTCGGAGAGCCGGTTTCGGCCTGATCATCGCAGGCTAGGCTGAGGGACCCTACCAGTGCTCGAATCTGTGCACCGTGCCTCTAGTAAATATATATTGTGACATATTTATGCATTTCAGTTCTCTATTATATCTTTTGAACTTTTATTTGTGATTTTTTCATATTACTATTTTTTAAACAATTTCTTTGTGATTTCTTTCCCAGTACTTCAACTGTCCTTTCATTCTTTTATTTTTTTTCTCTTTCATGGATGCCATGATCTTTGGAAGCT
>NW_005357793.1:0-513 GCF_000412655.1 Myotis brandtii | reverse complement strand
TTCAATGGTGTTTTTTATTGCAGCTATATCACTCTTATAAGGGCAATATTCTTACATAAGTTGCTGATTTTTTTCATCTATCTGGTTTATGAACTGTATGACCCTGATTCTGAATTCTTTTTCTGACATATTGCATGCCTCAATTTCACTTAGCTGCTTTTCTGGCATTCCTCCTTTTCTTTCCTTTGGGGGTTTCTTTGTCTCCCCATTTTTGCTCTCACTGAAGGATCTAGGTTTCGAGTCGTGTGGGGGTTTTTCCTTTGGGGGTTTCTTTGTCTACCCATGTTTGATCTCACCGACAGATCTAGATGTTGAGTCGTTCAGGGGCTGCTCCTTGGGTGGCTGTGGCTCCTTGGCCTGCGGTTGCTCCTCGGGCAGTTGTGGTAGCAGTTGCTCCTCAGTTGGCAGCAGCTCCTCTGGTGGGTGCTCTTCACATCTGTGGTGGCTCCTCTGGCTTGTGGGGGAGGCTTCTCACTCAGCTTCTGTTCCTCAGACAGAGGGTGTGCTGATCAC
>NW_005357792.1:0-492 GCF_000412655.1 Myotis brandtii | reverse complement strand
TTACTAGAGGCCCGGTGCACGAATTCGTGCATGGGTAAAGTCCTTCTGGGTGGCCTGCAGGGATCAGGCCGAAACCTGCTACCCAATGCTGCCTGCAGCTCCTACCTGCTGCTCCCGCTCATCCCGGCCCACTGTGCCTGCCGCAGGCTCACGCCCAATCAGTCCCGATTGGGAGAGGCTCACGCTGCCACAGCAGCTCTCGCCAGCCATGAGCCCTACGTCTGGCGGCCTCCCAAGGGGTGTAGCCTGCGGGATCGGGCTGAAAAGGGCTCTCTGACATCCCCCTAAGGGGTCCCAGATTGCAAGAAGGTACAGGCCAGACTGAGGGACCCCACCGGTGCACAACTGGGTTGGGGAGGGACCGAGGGAGGGCTCCAGGGTGTGTCTGGCCCATCTCGCTCAGTCCCAATGGGCCAGAGCCCAACAGCAAGCTAACCTACCGGTCAGAGCATCTACTGTTTGGTCTATTTGCATATTACCTTTTTATTATAT
>NW_005357791.1:0-1066 GCF_000412655.1 Myotis brandtii | reverse complement strand
TTTTCTTTATTGATTAAGGTATTACATATGTCCTTATTCATGCATTGCCTCCCCCATCATGCCCTCACCCCCCTGGTTTCTGTGTCCATTGGTTTTGCTTATATGCATGCATACAAGTCCTTTGGTTGATCTCTCCCCCTTACCCCCACCGTCCCCTATCTTCCCTCTGAGATTTGATGGTCTGATTGATACTTCTCTGTCTCTGGATCTGTCTTTGTTCATCAGTTTATGTTGTTCATTATATTCTACAAATGAGTGAGATCATGTGATATTTATCTTTCTTTAGCCAGCCTTCCTGTGCTTCTAGATGATGTCCGTTTTGTCTTTTAGTTGTATTTATGAATTTGTTGTTGGAGGCAGCAATTTCCGGTGTTTACCTATGCCACCATCTTGGTTTCCTCCCATAGTTTTCTAATCCACTCATCTGCTGATGGGCATTTAGGCTGTTTCAAAATCTTAGCTATGGTAAATTGTGCTGCTATAAGCATAGGAGTGCATATATCCTTTCTGATTGGTGTTTCTAGTTTCTTGGGATATATTCCAGCAGTGCATGAGGATTCCCTATTCTCCGCATCTTCGCCAGCACTTGTCATTTGTTGATTTGTTGATGATAGGAATTCTGACTGGTGTGAGATGGTACCTCATTGTCGTTTTGATTTGCATCTCTCAGATGATTAATGACTTTAAGCATGTTTTCATATGTCTCTTGGCCTTCCTTATGTCCTCTTTCCAAAAGTATCTATTTAGGTCCATTGCCCATTTTTTGATTGGGTTGTTTATCTTCTATTTGTTAAGTTGTATGAGTTCCCTGTAAATGTTGGAGATTAAACTCTTATCAGTGATAACAATGGCAAATATGTTCTCCCATGCAGTGGGCTTTCTTGTTGTTTTGTTGATGGTTTCTTTTGCTGTACAAAAGCTTTTTATTTTGACGTAGTCCCATTTGTTTATTTTCTCTTTAGTTTCCATTGCCCTAGGAGCTGTTTTGCTGAAGAAATTGCCTTGACATATGTCTGAAATTTTGCTGATTGTGGATTCCTTTAATATTTTTATGGTTTCCCATCTT
>NW_005357790.1:0-786 GCF_000412655.1 Myotis brandtii | reverse complement strand
TCTAAAAATCAATGGAAAAATACCCTCAGGCGAGGATAAAAAAAAAAATGTTTCTCTCTGTCTTTCCCTCTCTCTTCCACGCTCTCTAAAAATCAATGGAAAAATATCCTCAGGCAAAGGGACTGGAGTCCATGTTGATGAAAATACCATGGCGGCTGTGGTGGCCGGCAGTGGCAGCAGCAGCAGGGTGATGGGGGTGGTGCCTTCCCCTGATTAGCTGGGCACCTTCTTCCTGATCAGCCGGTCACCTCCCACAGAGGGAGGCCAGACTGTAGCTTAGGCCCGCTCCTTGTGGGGCTCAGCTCCTTCCTGCCGGGTTGCGGTTGAGGAAGGAAGCTCTGGGCCCCGGCCGGGGCGTGGTGGAACTCTGGGTCTCCTGTGATTGGGGGCGTGGCTGACCTTCAAACCCGGGGCCCAGAGCTCCCTGTCGTTGCCATGCCCCAGCAGCGGGGGGCAGTTAGGGGCAACCAGGCCAACAGAGGGGGAAGTTAGGGGCGACCAGGACTGTGGGCAGTGAGGGGCGATTAAGCCAGCAGGCAGGTGAGCAGTTAGGAGCCAGCAGTCCAGGATTGTGAGAGGGATGTCCCACTGCCGGGGATCGGGCCTAAACCGGCAGTCAGACATCCCTCGAGGGATCCCGGATTGGAGAGGATGCATGCTGGGCTGAGGGACCCCCCCTCCCCGTGCACGAATTTTGTGTACTGGGCCTCTAATATCTATATAAAAACCCTGGGTGTAACGGCCATCATGTCTGAGGCTCGACCAACCGGAAGGAAGTCAGTCCTG
>NW_005357789.1:127648-141183 GCF_000412655.1 Myotis brandtii | reverse complement strand
GTGTGAACGTGTTTTCAGTGTATTTACCTTGCCCGTTCTATATTAAGGTTCTTCTTACCTGTAATTCAAGTGTTCTATATGCATTTGTGGCCTATTTCAGTGTGTATCATTTTCAATTCTAAGAGTAGGAACCACATTCACATAGTGCTCTGAGCTCTATTACCTTGTATTCTTAAAGATTTCAGTAGTTTCTTTAGAAACGCCATAATTTTGACTGCAGTTCAAACTGTAAACAGTATACTCGTCATTTCCCAGCTGTGTGAATGTCTTTTCAGTGTATTTATCTTGCCCATTTTATATTAAGATTCTTTTTACCTGTAATTCAAGTGTACCATAAACATTTAAGGACTATTTCAGTGTCTATCATTATGAATTCTAAGAGTAGGAACCACATGCACATAGTGCTCCGAGCTGTATTACCTTGTATTCTTAAAGATTTCAGTAGTTTCTTTAGAAACGCCATAATTTTGACTGCAGTTCAAACTGTAAACAGTATACTCGTCATTTCCCAGCTGTGTGAATGTCTTTTCAGTGTATTTATCTTGCCCATTTTATATTAAGATTCTTTTTACCTGTAATTCAAGTGTACCATAAACATTTAAGGACTATTTCAGTGTCTATCATTATGAATTCTAAGAGTAGGAACCACATGCACATAGTGCTCCGAGCTGTATTACCTTGTATTCTTAAAGATTTCAGTAGTTTCTTTAGAAACGCCATAATTTTGACTGCAGTTCAAACTGTAAACAGTATACTCGTCATTTCCCAGCTGTGTGAATGTCTTTTCAGTGTATTTATCTTGCCCATTTTATATTAAGATTCTTTTTACCTGTAATTCAAGTGTACCATAAACATTTAAGGACTATTTCAGTGTCTATCATTATGAATTCTAAGAGTAGGAACCACATGCACATAGTGCTCCGAGCTGTATTACCTTGTATTCTTAAAGATTTCAGTAGTTTCTTTAGAAACGCCATAATTTTGACTGCAGTTCAAACTGTAAACAGTATACTCGTCATTTCCCAGCTGTGTGAATGTCTTTTCAGTGTATTTATCTTGCCCATTTTATATTAAGATTCTTTTTACCTGTAATTCAAGTGTACCATAAACATTTAAGGACTATTTCAGTGTCTATCATTATGAATTCTAAGAGTAGGAACCACATGCACATAGTGCTCCGAGCTGTATTACCTTGTATTCTTAAAGATTTCAGTAGTTTCTTTAGAAACGCCATAATTTTGACTGCAGTTCAAACTGTAAACAGTATACTCGTCATTTCCCAGCTGTGTGAATGTCTTTTCAGTGTATTTATCTTGCCCATTTTATATTAAGATTCTTTTTACCTGTAATTCAAGTGTACCATAAACATTTAAGGACTATTTCAGTGTCTATCATTATGAATTCTAAGAGTAGGAACCACATGCACATAGTGCTCCGAGCTGTATTACCTTGTATTCTTAAAGATTTCAGTAGTTTCTTTAGAAACGCCATAATTTTGACTGCAGTTCAAACTGTAAACAGTATACTCGTCATTTCCCAGCTGTGTGAATGTCTTTTCAGTGTATTTATCTTGCCCATTTTATATTAAGATTCTTTTTACCTGTAATTCAAGTGTACCATAAACATTTAAGGACTATTTCAGTGTCTATCATTATGAATTCTAAGAGTAGGAACCACATGCACATAGTGCTCCGAGCTGTATTACCTTGTATTCTTAAAGATTTCAGTAGTTTCTTTAGAAACGCCATAATTTTGACTGCAGTTCAAACTGTAAACAGTATACTCGTCATTTCCCAGCTGTGTGAATGTCTTTTCAGTGTATTTATCTTGCCCATTTTATATTAAGATTCTTTTTACCTGTAATTCAAGTGTACCATAAACATTTAAGGACTATTTCAGTGTCTATCATTATGAATTCTAAGAGTAGGAACCACATGCACATAGTGCTCCGAGCTGTATTACCTTGTATTCTTAAAGATTTCAGTAGTTTCTTTAGAAACGCCATAATTTTGACTGCAGTTCAAACTGTAAACAGTATACTCGTCATTTCCCAGCTGTGTGAATGTGTTTTCAGAGTATTTACCTTGCCCCTTTTATATTAAGGTCATTTTTACCTGTAATTCAAGTGTTCCATAAACATTTATGGACTATTTCCGTGTCTATCATTGTGAATTCTAAGAGTAGGAATGACATTCACATAGTTCTCTGAGCTCTCTTAGCTTTTATTCTTAAAGAATTTCAATAATTTCTTTAGAAACGCCATAGTTTTGACTGCAGTTCAAACTGTAAACAGTATACTCTTCATTTCCTAGCTGTGTGTACGTGTTTTCAGAGTACTTACCTTGCCCGTTTTATATTAAGGTTCTTTTTACCTGTAATTTAAGTGTTCCATATATATTTATGGACTATTTCAGTGTCTATCATTGTGAATTCTAAGAGTAGGAACCACATTCACATAGTGCTCTGACTAAGAGAAGGAACCACATTCACATAGTGTTTTGAGCTCTATTAGCTTGTATTCTTAAACATTTTAAGTAGTTTCTTTAGAAACGCCATCAGATTGACCAGAATTAAAACTGGGAACCTTATTCTAGTCATTTAACAGCTGTTTAAACGTGTTTTCAGTGTATTTACCCTGCCCGTTTTATATTAAGGTAGTAATAACTTGTAATACAAGTGTTCCATATACATTTATGGACTATTTCAATGTCTAGAATTATGAATTCTAAGAGTAGGAAAAATATTCACATAGTCTTCTAAGCTCTATTAACTTGAATTCTTAAGGAATTCTAGTAGTTTCTTTAGAAACGCCATAGAATTGACTGGATTAAAACTGTAAACTATATACTCGTCATTTCCCAGTTGTGTGAACTTATTTTCAGTGCATTTACCTTGACCGTTTCATATTTAGGTTCTATTTAACTGTAATTCAAGTGTTCCAAATACATTTCTGGACAATTTCAGTGTCTATTATTGTGAATTCTATGAGTAGGAAACACATTTAAATAGTGTTCTGATCTCTATTAGCTTGTATTCTTAAGGAATTTCAGTAGTTTCTTTAGAAACGCCATAGGATTGACTGGAGTTAAAACTGTAAACCATATACTTATAATTTCTCAGTTTTTTGAATTTGTTTTCAGTGTATTTACCTTACCCGTGTTATATTAAGGTTCTATTTACTTGTAATTCAACTGTTCCATATACGTTTATGGACTATTTCAGTGTCTACCACTGTGGATTCTAAGATTAATAACAGCATTCACATACTTTCCGGTTCAATAAGCTTGTATTTCTAAGGATTTTAAGTAGTTTCTTTAGAAACTCTCTGAGATTGACCAGAATTCTCAGCATTTCGCAGCTGTTTAAATGTGTTTTCAGTGTATTTACACTGCCCGTTTTATATTCAGGTTCTAATTACTTGTAATTCTAGTGTTTCATATACATTTTTGATAATTTCATTGTCTATTATTGTCAATACTAAGAGTTTTAACCACATTTAAATAGTGTTCTGACCTCTATTAGCTTGTAATCTTAAGGAATTTCAGTAGTTTCTTTAGAAACGCCATAGGATTTAATGGGGTAAAACTGTAAACTGTATACTCGAAATTTCCCAGCTATTTGAATGTGTTTTCAGTGTATTTACGCTGCCAGTTTTATATTTAGGTAGTAATAACTTTTAATTCATGTGTTCCATATACATTTCTGGTCTATATCAGTGTCTATTATTGTGAATTCTAAGAGAAGGAACCACATTCACATAGTGTTCTGAGCTCTATTAGCTTGTATTCTTAAACATTTTAAGTAGTTTCTTTAGAAACGCCATCAGATTGACCAGAATTAAAACTGGAAACATTATTCTCGTCATATCAGAGTTGTTTAAACATGTTTTGAGTGTATTTATGCTGTCCATTTTATATTAAGGTAGTAATAACTTATAATTCAAGAGTTCCATATATATTTCTGGACTATTTCTGTGTCTACTCTTGTGAATTCTAAGAGTAATAACAGCATTCTCATACTTTCCGGATCAATAGGCTTTCATTCCTAAAAATTTTTAGTATTTTGTTTAGAATCGCCCTGAGATTAACAGGAATTAAAACTGGAAACATTATCCGAGTCATTTCAGAGCTATTTGAACTTGTTTTCAGTGTATTTACACTGCCCTTTTTATAATTCAGTTTCTATTTACTTGTAATTCAAGTGTTCCATATACATTTATGAACTATTTCAATGTTTTTTATTGTGAATTCTAATAGTAGGAACCACATTCACATAGTGTTCTGAGCTCTAATAGCTTGTATTCTTAAGGAATTTCAGTAGTTTCTTTAGAAACGCCTTAGGATTGAATGGTGTTAAAACTGTAAACCATACACTCGTCATTTCTCAGCTGTTTGAATGTGTTTTCAGTGTATTTATGCTGCCAGTTTTATATTTAGGTAGTAATAACTTGTAATTCAAGTGTTCCATATACATTTCTGGTCTATTTTAGTGTCTATTATTTTGAATTCTAAGACTAATCACCACATTCACATTGTGTTCTGAGCTCTATTAGCTTGTATTCTTAAAGATTTTAAGTAGTTTCTTGAGAAACGCCATCGGATTGACATGAAATAAAACTGTAAACATTATACTCCTAATTTCACATCTGTTTTCAAGTGTTTTCAGTGTACTTACGCTGCCGTTTTTATATTAAATACTAATTACTTATAATTCAAGTGTTCCTCATACATTTATGGACAATTTCAGTGTCTCTTATTTTAAATTCTAAGAGTAGTAACCACATTCACATAGTGTTCTGTGTTCTCTTAGCTTGTATTCTTACAAATTTTATTTAGTTTTTTTAGAAACGCCATATTATTGACCAGAATTAAAACTCTAAGCAGTAAGCTTTTTATTTCACAGCTGTATGAACGTGTTTTCAGGGTATTCACGCTGCCTGTTTTATATTCAGGTACTAATTACTTGTAATTCATGTGTTCCATATACATTTATGGATAATTTCTGTGACCATTATTGTGAATTCAAAGAGTAGTAACCACATTCACATAGTGTTCTGAGTTCAATTTCTTGTATTCTTAAGACTTTCTGTAGTTTCTTTACAAATGCCATATGATTGACCAGAATGAAAACTATAAACAGTATATTCATAATTTCACAGCTGTTTTACTCTGTTTTCAGTGTATTTAGTCTGCCAGTTTTATATTAAGTTTCTATTTACTTGTAATTCAAGTGTTCCATTCAAATTTCTGGACAATTCCGTTGTCTATTATTGACAATTCTAAGAATTGTACCACATTCACATAGTGTTCTGAGCTCTATTACCTTGTATTCTTAAAAATTTTATGTATTTTTTTTAGAAACACCATCGGATTGGCAGGAATTAAAACTGTCAACAGTATTGCCGTAATTTCACACATGTTTGAACGTGTTTTCAGTGTATTTACACTGCCCGTTGTATATTAAGATTCTATTTACTTGTAATTCAAGTGTTCCATATAAAGTTATGGACAATTTCAGTGTCTATTATTGTTAATAATAAGAGTATTAACCACATTCATATAGTGTTCTGAATTCAATAAGCTTGTATTCTGAAAAATTTTAAATAGTTTCTTTAGAAACGCCATCGGATTGACCGGAATTAAAAGTTTAAACAGTATTCTCTTCTTTCTCAGCTGTTGGAATGTGTTTTCAGTGTATATACCTTGCCCATTTTATATTAAGGTTCCATTTACTTGTAATTCCATTGTTCCATATATGTTTCTGAATAATTCCAATGTCTACTATTGTGAATTCTAAGAGTAGTAACCTCATTCAAATAGTTTCCGGCTCTGTAAGCCTGTATTCTTAAGGATTTTATGTAATTTCTTTAGAAACGCCATCAGATTGACCAGAAATAAAACTGGAAACATTATACTAGTCATTCCTCAGCTTTTTGAACATGTTTTCAGTGTATTTAGACTGCCCGTTTTTTATTAGGTTTCTATTTACTTGTTATTCAATTGTACCATATACATTTTAGACAATTCCATTGTCTATTATTGTGAATTCTAAGAGTAGTTACCACATTCACATTGTGTTCTGAGATCTATTCGCTTGTATTATATAGGATTTTAAGTAGTTTCTTTAGAAAGGCCATCTGATTGACTGGAATTAAATCTCTAAACAGTATACTCATAATTTCTCAACTGTTTGGACGTGTTTACAGTGTATTTAGCCTGTCCTTTTTATACTATAGTTCTATTTACGTGTAAGTCCAATGTTCCATATACATTTCTGGACAAGTACATTGACTATTATTGTCAATTCTAAGAGTTGTAACCACATTCATATATTGTTCTGAGCTCTATAAGCTTGAATTTTTAAGAATTTCAACTACATCCCTTTAGAAACGCAATCTCATTGAACCGGAATTTAAACTGTAAACAGAATACTCATTTCACAGCTTTTTTCAGTTTATTTAAATGCACTTTTATATTAGGGTTCCATTTATCTGTAATTCAAGTGTTCCAGATACATTTCTGAACTATTCCAGTGTCTATTATTGTGAATTCTAAGAGTAATACCCACATGCCCATATTGTTCTGAACTCTATATGCTTGAATTCTTAAGGATTTTCACTAGTTTCCTTTATAAACGCCATCTCATTGATACAGAATTAAAACTGTATTTCTAAAGGAAATTAGTTGAAATCCTTAAGGATTCAAGATTATAGAGCTCAGAACACCATGTGAATGTGGGTATCACTCTTAGAAATCACAAGGATAGACCTCGGAATTGTCTAGAATTGTAAATGCAACACTTGAATTACAAGTAGCTAGAACCGTTATAAAAAAAAAAGGGCAGTGCAAATACACTGAAAGCACGTTCAAACTGCTGTGAAATGTTTAGTGTACTGTTTTCAGTTTTAATTCCGGTTTAATTTGATGGTTTTTTTTTAAAGGAAACTAGTTAAAATCCTTAAGAATTCAAGATTATAGAGCTCAGTACAGTATGTGAATGTGGCTATTACTCTTAGAATACACAAGGATGGATTCTGGAATTTTTTACAATTAGATATGGAACTCTTGACTTACAAGTATATAGAACCTTAATATACAAAGGGCTGTGGAAACACAATGAAAACACGGTCAAACACCTGTGAAATGACGAGTACACTGTTTACAGTTTTAATTCTGGATCGATGAGATAGGATTTCTAAAGGAAAATAGTTGAAATCCATAAGAATTCAAGATTATAGAGCTCAGAACCATATGGGAATTTGATTATTACTCTTAGAATTCACAATAATAGACACTGGAATAGTCCAGAAGTGTGTATGAAACACTTGAATTACAAGTACGTAGAACCTTAATGTAAAAAAGGCAGTGTAAATTCACTGAAAACTCGGTCAAACAGCGGTGAAATGACGAGTATACTGTTTACAGTTTTAATTCCGGTTCAATGAGATTGCACTTCTAAAAGAAAGAATTTGAAATCCTTAAGTATTCAAGCTCATAGAGCTCAGAACACTTTGTGAATGTGGATATTACTGTTAGAAGTCACAATAATAGACACTGGAATTGTCCAGAAATGTATATGTCACTCATGAATTACAAGTAAATAGAACCTAAATATAAAAAGGTCTTTGTAAATACACTGAAAGCATGGTCAAACCGCTCTGAAATGATGATTATACAGTTTACACTTTTAATTCTGGTTCAATTAGTTGGCGTTTCTAAAGAAAACTAGTTAAAATCCTTAAGAATTTAAGCTTATGGAGCTCAGAACACTATGTAAATGAAGTTGTTATTATTAGAATTCCCAATGAGAGAAACTGGAAATGTCCAGAAATGTATATAGAACACTTGAAGTAAATAGAACCTTAATATGAAAACCAATTGTAAATACACTGAAAACACGTTCAAACATCTATGAAATGACCAGTGTACTATTTACAGTTTTAACAAGGGCATGTACCTTGGTTGCGGGCATATATCCAGTAGGGAGTGTGCAGGAGGCAGGGGAATTGATGTTTCTCTCTCATCAATGTTTATAACTCTCTATCCCGCTCCCTTCCTCTCCGTAAAAAATCCATCAATATATTTTTAAAAAATTCAAGGTAATAGAGCTCAGAACACTATGTAAATGTGGTTATTACTCTTAGAAATCACAATGATAGACCCCGGAATTGTCTAGAAATGTATATGGAACAATTAAATTACAGTTAAGTAGAGCCTAAATATGAAGAGGTCATTGTAAATACACTGACAACTCACATTCAAACAGCTGTAAAATAATGAGAATACTGTTTACAATTTTAATTCCGGTTCAGTTGGATGGCGTTTTGAAAGGAAACTAGTTAAATTCCTTAAGAATTCAAACTTACGTATCTGAGACCACTATGTGAATGAGTTTGTTACTCTTAGAGTTAACAATGATATACCCTGGAATTGTCCAGAAATGTATATGGAACCCTTGAATTACAAGTAAATCGAACCTCAATATGAAAAGAACAGTGTAAATACACAAAAACACCTACAAACTGCTGTGAGATGACGAGTATACTGTTTCCATTTTTAAATTCCAGTTAAAAGAGATGGCGTTTCTAAAGGAAAGTAGTTGAAATACTAAAGAATTACAGCTTATACAACTCAGAACACTATGTGATTGTGGTTATTACTCTTGGAAATCACAATAATAGACCCTGGAATTTCCAGAAATGTATATGCAACAATTGAATTACAAGTAAAAAGAGCCTTAATATAAAAAGGGCAGTGTAAATACACGAAAAACACCTACATAAAGCTGTGAAAAGACAAGTACACTGTTTATAGTTTTAAATCCGGTAAAATGCGATGGCCTTTCTAAAACAAAGTAGCAGAAATCCTAAAGAATTCAAGTTTATAGAGCTCACAACACTATGCGATTGTGGTTATTAATCTTGGAAATCAAAATGATAAACCCTGGAATTGTCTAGAAATCTATATGGAACACTTGAATTACAAGTAAATAGAACCTTAATATAAAAATTGCAATGTAAATAAACTGAAAACTGGTTCTAACAGCAGTGATATGAAGAATACACTGTTTATGGTTTTATTTCCGGTTCAATGAGAAGTTGTTTCTAAAGGAAAGTAGTTTAAATCATTAAGAATTCAAGCTTACAGAGCTCAGAACAGTAAGTGAATGTGGTTATTACTCTTAGAAATCAGAATGATAGAACCTGGAAATGTCTAGAAATGTATATGGAACACTTTAATTAGAAGCAAATAAAACCTTAATATAAAAAGGCAGTACAAGTACCCTGAAAACACATTCAAATAGCTATTAAATGACCAGTATACTGTTTAGAGTTTTTATTCCAGTCAATTAGATGGCGTGTCTAAAGAAAACTTGCTAAAATCCTTAAGATTTCAGGCTTATAGAGCTAAGAACACTATGTGAAGGTGGTTATTACTCTTAGAAATCAGAATGATATACCCTGGAATTGTCTAGAATTGTATACGGAACACTTTAATTACAAGCAAATAAAACCTTAATATAAAAAGACAGTGTAAATACCCTGAAAATACGTTCAAACAGCTATTAAATGACAAGTATACTGTTTACAGTTTTAATTCCGGTTCAATTAGATGGCGTTAACAAATGAAACTAGATAAAATCCTTAAGAATTCAAGCTTATAAAGCTCAGAACACTATGTCAATGTGGTTATTACTCTTAGAATTCACAATAATAGACACTAGAATAGTCCAGATATGTATATGGAACACTTGAATTACAAGTAAATAGATCCTTAATATAAAAAGAACAGTGTAAATACATGAAAACACCTTCAAACCTCTGTGGAATGACGAGTATACTGTTTACATTTTTTAATTTTGGTTAAAAGAGATGGTGTTTCTAAAGGAAAGTGGTTGAAATACTGAAGAATTACAGCTTATAGAGCTCATAAAACTATGTGTTTGTGGTTATTATTCTTGGAAATCACAATAATAAACCATGGAATTGTCCAGAAATGTATATGCAACAATTGAATTGCAAGTCAATAGAGCCTTAATATAAAAAGAGCAGTGTAAATACACTGAAAACACGTACAAAAATCTGTGAAAAGACAAGTGAACTATTTACAGTTTTAATTCCAGTAAAATGCGAAGGCCTTTCTAAAAAAAGTAGCATAAATCCTTAGGAATTCAAGTTTATAGAGCTCAGAACACTATGGGATTGTGGTTATTACTCTTGGAAATCACAATGATAGACACTGGAATTGTCTAGAAATCTATATGGAACACTTGAATTACAAGTAAATAGAACTTTAACATAAAAATTGCAGTGTAAATACACTGAGAACTGGTTCAAACAGCAGTGATATGATGAGTACTCTGTTTATGGTTTTATTTCCGGTTCAATGAGAAGTTGTTTCTAAAGGAAAGTAGGTGAAATCCTTAAGAAGTCAAGCTTACAGAGCTCAGAACACTAAGTGAATGGGGTTATTACTCTTAGAAATCAGAATGATAGACCTGGTAATTGTCTAGATATGTATATGGAACATTTTAATTACAAGCAAATAAAACCTTAATGTAAAAAGGCAGTGTAAATATCCTGAAAACACGTTGAAACAGCTATTAGATGACAAGTATACTGTTTAGAGTTTTTATTCCGGTAAATTATGTGGCGTGTTTAAAGGAAACTTGTTAAAAATCCTTAAGATTTCAAGCTTATAGAGCTAAGAACACTATGTGAATGTGGTTATTACTCTAAGAAATCAAAATGATAGAACCTGGAATTGTCTAGAAGTGGATATAGAACCCTTAAATTACAAGTAAATAGAACCTTAACATAAACAGGTCAGTTTAAATGCACAGTCAACTCACGTTCAAACAGCTATAAAATAATGAGTATACTGTTTACAGTTTTAATTCCAGTTCAATTAGTTGGCGTTTCTAAAGGAAACTAGTTAAAATCCTTAAGAATTCAAGATTATGGAGATCAGAACAATATATGAATGTGGTTATTACTCTTAGAATTCACAAACATAGACACTGGAATTATCCAGAAATGTATATGGAACACGTGAATTACAAGTAAATAGAACCTTGATAAAAAAGGGCAGTATAAATACAATGAAAACATGTTCAAACAACAGTGATATGACGTCTTTACTGTTTACAGTTTTAATTCTGGTCCAATTAGATGTTGTTCCAAAGGAAATTACATAAAATCCTTATGAATTCAAGCTTATTGAGCTCAAAACACTATGTGAATGAGGTTGATACTCTTAGAATTTTAATGATATACTGGAAATGTCCAGAAATGTATATGGAACACTTGAATTACAAGTAAATAAAACCTTAATATAAAAACACATTGTAAATACACTGAAAACACTTTCAAACATCTATGAAATGACAAATGTACTGTTTACAGTTTTAATTCCAGTTCAATTAGATGTTGTTTATAAAGAAAAGCAGTTGTAATTCTTAAGAATTAAGGGTAAGCCCTAACTGGTTTGGCTCAGTGTATAGAGTGTCAGCCTGTGGACTGAAAGGTCCCAGGTTTGCTTCTGTTCAAGGGCATGTACCTTGGTTGCGGGCTTATCTCCAGTAGGGTGTGTGCGGGAGGCAGCAGAATCAATGTTTGTCTCTCAACAATGTTTCTAACACCCTATCCCTCTCCCTTCCTCTCTGTAAAAAATCCATAAAATATATTTTAAAAAATTCAAGGTAATAGAGCTCAGAACACTATGTAAATGTGGTTATTACTCTTAGAAATCACAATGATAGACCCCGGAATTGTCTAGAAATGTATATGGAACAATTAAATTACAGTTAAGTAGAGCCTAAATATGAAGAGGTCATTGTAAATACACTGACAACTCACATTCAAACAGCTGTAAAATAATGAGAATACTGTTTACAATTTTAATTCCGGTTCAGTTGGATGGCGTTTTGAAAGGAAACTAGTTAAATTCCTTAAGAATTCAAACTTACGTATCTGAGACCACTATGTGAATGAGTTTGTTACTCTTAGAGTTAACAATGATATACCCTGGAATTGTCCAGAAATGTATATGGAACCCTTGAATTACAAGTAAATCGAACCTCAATATGAAAAGAACAGTGTAAATACACAAAAACACCTACAAACTGCTGTGAGATGACGAGTATACTGTTTCCATTTTTAAATTCCAGTTAAAAGAGATGGCGTTTCTAAAGGAAAGTAGTTGAAATACTAAAGAATTACAGCTTATACAACTCAGAACACTATGTGATTGTGGTTATTACTCTTGGAAATCACAATAATAGACCCTGGAATTTTCCAGAAATGTATATGAAACAATTGAATTACAAGCAAAGAGAGCCTTAATATAAAAAAGGCAGTGTAAATACACTGAAAACACTTACAGAAAGCTGGGAAAAGGCAAGTATACTGATTGCATTTTTAATTTCGGTATAATGTGATCGCCATTCTAAAGGAAAGTAGAAGAAATCCTAAAGAATTCAGGACGATAGAGCTGAGAACACTATGTGATTGTGGTTATTACTCTGGAAATCACAATGATAAACTGTGGAATTCTCTAGAAATGTATATGGAACACTTTAATTACAAATAAAAAAAAACCTTCATATAAATAGGAAGTGTAAATACCCTGAAAATACGTTCAAACATCTTTTAAATGACCAGTATACTGTTTAGAGTTTTTATTCCGGTGAATTAGATGTTGTTTCTAAAGGAAACTTGTTAAAATCCTTAAGAATTCAAGCTTATGTAGCTAAAAGCACTATATGACGGTGGTTATTACTCATAGAAATTGGAATGATAGATTCTGGAATTATCTAGAAATGTATATGGAACACTTTAATTAAAAGTAAATAGAACCTAAATATAAAAAGAGCAGTGGAAATATATTGAAAACCTGTTCAAACAGGTGTGAAATGACAAGTATACTGTATATAGTTTTAATTCCGATTCAATTAGATGGCGTTTCCAAATGAAACTAGTTAAAATCCTTAAGAATTCAAGCTTATAAAGCTCAGAACACTATGTAAATGTGGTTATTACTCTTAGAACTCAGAATAATAGACACTAGAATAGTCCAGATATGTATAAGGAACACTTCAATTACAAGTAAATAGATCCTTAATATAAAAAGGGCAGTGCAAATACACTGACAACTCATGTTCAAACAGCTATAAAATGATGAGTATACTGTTTAGACTTTTAATTCCGGTTCAATTAGATGGTGTTTTAAAAGAAACTGGTTGAAATTTTTAAAAATTCAAGCTTAAAGAGCTCAAAATACTAAGTGAATGTGGTTAATACTCTAAGAAATCACAATGATAGACCCTGGAATTTTCTAGAAATATATATGGAACAGTTGAATTACAAATTAATAGAAGCTTAACATACAAAGGCAGTGTAAAAATACAACACCCTTTCTTTGTAAAAACACTCTGAGCAAGGTAGGAATAGAAGGATCATACCTCAACATAATAAAAGCCATGTATTACAAACCCACAGCCAACATCATAATCAATGGGCAAAAACTAAAACCATT
>NW_005357789.1:99682-126815 GCF_000412655.1 Myotis brandtii | reverse complement strand
AACCATAAAAATACTAGAGGAATCCACAGCAGCGAAATCGCAAACATATGCCGAAGGAATTTCTTCTCTGATAATGCTCCTAGGGCAATGGAAACTAAAGAGAAAATAAACAAATGGGACTACATCAAAATAAAAAGCTTTTGCACAGCAAAGGAAACTATCAACAAAACAACATGAAGGCCCACTGCATGGGAGAACATATTTACCAATGATATCATGGATAAGGGTTTAATCTCCAACATTGACAGGGAACTTATGCAACTTAACAATAGGAAGATAAACAGTCCAATCAAAAAATGGGCAATGGACATAGATAGACACTTTTCGAAAGGGGACACACAGAAGGCCGAAAGATATATGAAAAGTTGCCCAAAGGCACTAATTATAGGAGAGATGCAAATCAAAACGACAATGCGGCATAATTTCACACCCGCCAGAATGGCTATCATCAACAAATCAACAAACAACAAGTGTTGGAGAGGATGTGGAGAAAAAGGAACCCTTCTGCACTGCTGGTGGGAATGCAGACTGGTGCAGCCACTGTGGAGAACAGTTGGGAGTTTCCTCAAAATCTAAAAATGGAGCTCCCTTTCCACCCAGTGATCCCACTTCAAGGAACATATCCCAAGAAAACATAAACACCAATCAGAAAGGATATATGCACCCATATGTTCATAGCAGCTCAATCCACCCTAGCTAAGATTTGGAAACCTAAGTGCCGCCCATCAGCAGATGAGTGGATTAAAAAACTGTGGTACACCTACACAATGGAATACTACCCTGCGGTAAAAAAGAAGGAATTCTTGCCATTTGCAACAGCATGGATGGAACTGGAGAGCATTATGCTAAGTGAAATAAGCCAGTCAGAGAAAGATAAATACCACATGATCACACTCATTTGTGGAATATAGAGAACAACATAGACTGATGAACAGGGACAGATCCAAAGACAGAGAAACAGTGATCATACTATCAATACTTAGAGGGAAAGTAGGGGAGGGTGGGGATAAGGAGAAGTGATCACCTAAAAGACTTGTATGCATGCATATAAGCCAAACCAATGGACATGGACAACAGGGGTATGAGAGCATGAGTGGGGGGGGGGAGTTGAAGGACATGGGGTGATAAGGACACATTTGTAATACCTAAACCAATAAAGAAATTAAAGATTTTTTAAAAAGAAAAACTAAAAAGATAAAAAATAAAATAAAAAATAAGAATTCAAGCTTATAGAGCTCAGAAAACTATGTGAATGGTGTTATTACTCTTAGAAATCAGAATGATAGACCCTGGAATTGTCTTGAAATGTATATGGACACTTTAATTACAAGTAAATAGAAACTTAATATTAAAAGTCATTGTTAATACACCGATAACATGTTCAAACAGTGTACTCTTTACAGTTTTAACTCCAGTTCAATTTGATTGTGTTTCTAAAGGAAACTAGTTAATATCCATAAGAATTCATGCTTATGGAGTTCAGAACACTATGTGAATGTGGATATTACTCATAGAATTCACTATTATATACCCTGGAATTGTCTATAAATGTATATGGAATACTTGAATTACAAGTAAATAGAACCTTAATATAAAAACAGCAGTGTAAGTGCAATGAAAACATGTACAAACAGCTATGAAATGACGAGTATACTGTTTACACTTTTAATTCCCATTCAATGACATGTCGTTTCTAAAGGAAAGTAATTGAAATCCTTAAGAATTCAAGCTTAGAGAACTCAGAAGACTATATGAATGTGGTTATTACACTTAGATTTCACAATAATAAACAGTGGAATATTCCATTAATGTATATGGAACACTTGAATTACAAATAAATAGAGAATTAATATAAAATGGGAAGAACAAATACACTGAAAACAGGTTCAAACAGATGTGAAATGAGGAGGATACTTTTCACAGTTTTAATTCCAGTTCAATGAGATGGAGTTTTTAAAGATAGTAGTTGAAATCCTTAAGAATTCAAGATTATGGATCTCAGATCATTATATGAATGTGTTTATTACTCTTAGAAATCACAATCATAGACACTGGAATATTCCAGAAATGTATATGGAACACTTCAATTATAAGGAAATAGAACCTTAGTTTAAAAAGAGCACTAAATACACTGAAAAAACTTTTAAACAGCTGTGAAATGATGAGTATCCTGTTTAGAGTTTTAATTCCGGTTCAATTAGATTGGGTTGCTATAGGAATCTAGTTACAAACTTTAAGAATTGAAGCTTATAGAGTTCAGTTCTCTATTTGAATGTGGTTATTACTGTTCATATTCAAAAAAATAGACACTGGATTATTCCACACATGTACATGGAACACTTGAATTACAAGAAGATAGAACCTAATTATAAAAAGTGCAATGTAAATACACTCAAAACACATTCAAACAGCTGTGAAATGACGAGTTCACTGTTTACACTTTTAATACCGGTTCAATTAGATGGCATTTCTAAAGGAAACTAGTTAAAATCCTTAAGAATTCAAGCTTATAGAGCTCAGAATACAATTTGAATATGGTTATTACTCTTCAACATCAAATGATAGACCCTGGAATTGTAAAGAAATGTATAAGGAACACTAGAATTACAAATAGTAGTACCATAACATAAAAAGGGCCATGTAAATACACTGAAAACATGTTCAATCAGCTGTGAAATGACGACTATACTGTTTACAGTTTTAATTCCAGTTCAATTAGATGGCATTTCTAAAGGAAACTAGTGAAAATCCTTAAGAATTCAAGCTTATAGGACAAAGAACACTATGGGAATGTGGTTATTACTATTATAATTCACAATAGTAGACACTGGAATTCTCCAGATATGTATATAAAACACTTTAATGACAAGTAAATAGAACCTTAATATAAAAAGGGCAGTGTAAATAAAATGAATACATGTGCAATCAGCTGTGAACTACGGGGATACTGTTTACAGTTTTAATTTTGGTTCAATTATATGGCATTTCTAAAGGAAACCTGTAAAAATCCTTAAGAATTCAAGCTTATAGAGATCAGAACACTATATAAATGTAGTTAGGACTCTTAGAATTCACAATAATATACACTGGAATATTTCATAAATGTATAAGGAACACTTGAATTACAAGTAAGTAGAACCTTAATATAAATTGGGCAGTGTAAATACATTGAAATAACATACTAAAAGCTGTGAAATGACTAGTATACTGTTTACATTTTTAATTCCGATTCAATGAGATGGCGTTTCTAAAAGAAACTGCTTGAAAATGTAAAGAATTCAAGATTACAGAGCACAGAACACTATGTGAAAGTGTTTATTACTCTTAGAAATCACAATGATAGACACTGGAATATTCCAGAAATGTATATGGAACACTTGAACTATAAGAAAACAGAGGCTGAATATAAAAAGGATAGTGCGACTACACTGACAACTCATGTTCAAACAGCTGTGAAATAATGAGTATACTGTTTACAGCTTTCATTCCGGTTCAATTACATGGCGTTTCTAAAGGAAACAAGTAAAATTTCTTAAGAATTCAAGCTTATATTGCTCAGAATATTATGTGAAAGTGGTTATTATTCTTAAAATTCACAATAATAGTCACTGGAATTTTCAATAAATGTATATGGAACACGTGAATTACAAGTAAATAGAAACTTAATATAAAAAGGGCAGTGTGAATACACTGAAAACACATTCAAACAGCTGTTAAATGATGAGTATACTATTTACATTTTTAATTCCTGTTCAATGCGATGGCGTTTATAAAAGATAGTAGTTGAAATCCTTAAGAATTCAAGCTTATAGAGCAAAGAACACTATATGACTGTGGTTATTACTCATATAATTCACAGTAATAGACACTGGAATTATCCAGAAAATTATATAAAACACTTGAATACAAGTAAAGAGAAACTAAATATAATAAGGGTAGTGTAAATACAAAGAATACACGTTCAAACAGCTGTGAAATGACGAGTATACTGTTTACAGATTTAATTCTGCATCAATGAGATTGCGTATCTAATGGAAAGAAGTTGAAATTTTTAATAATTGAAGCTTATAGAGCTGAGAACACTATGTCAATGTGGTTATTACTCTTATAAATTACAAAAATAGTCCCAGGAATTATCTATTATAAGATATTGAACACTTGAATTACAAGTAAATAAAAACTTAATATAAAAAGAGCAGAGTAAATACACTGAAAATACATTTAAACAGCTGTGAAATGATGAGTATACTGTTGATAGTTTTAATTCCGGGGCTATATGATGGTGTTTCAAAAGAAAACTAGTCAAAATCCTTAAGAATTCAAGCTTATAGAGCTGGGAACATGATGTGAATGTGCATATTACTCTTAGAATTCACAATAATAGACACTGGAATTTTCAAGAAATGTATATTGAACTCTTGAATGACAAGTAAATAGAACGTTAATGTAAAAACGGTAATGGAAATACACAGAAAACAAGTTCAAAGAGCTGTGAAATGACGAGTATACTGTTTACGGTTTTAATTCCGGTTCAATGAGATGCTCTTTCTAAAGGAAAGATGTTGAAATCGTTAATAATTCAAGCTTATAGAGCTAAGAACACAATGTGAATGCGGTTATTACTCTTAAAATACACAAGTATGGACCACGGAATTGTCTACAATTAGATAAGGAACACTTGGATTACAAGTAAATAGAACCTTAATATAAAAAGGGCAGTGTAAATACACTGAAAACATGTACAGACAGCTGTGAAATGATGAGTATACTGTTTACAGTTTTAATTCTGGTTAAATTTGATGTCGTTTCTAAAGGAAAATAGTAAAACTCCTTAAGACTTCAACCTTATAGAGCTCAGAACATTATGTGAATGTGCTTATTACTCTTTGAATTCACAATAATAGACACTGAAATTGTCCAGAAATGTGTATGGAACACTTGCATTACAAGTAAATAGAAACTTAATATAAAAAGTGCAGTTTTCATACACTGAAAACCTGTTCAAAGAGCTGTTAAATGATGAGTATACTGTTTACAGTTTTAATTCCCATTCAATTAGATGGTGTTTCTAAAGGAAGCTAGTCAAAATCCTTAAGAATTCAATCTTATAGTGTTCAGAACATTATGTGAATGTGCTTATTCCTCTTAGAATTCACAATAATAGACACTGAAATTGTCCAGAAATGTATATGGAACTCTTGAATGATAAGTAAATAGGAACTTAATATAAAATGGGCAGTGGAAATACACCAAAAATGGGGTCAAACAGCTGTGAAATGAGGAGTATACTGTTTAGAGTTTTAATTCTGGATCAATGAGATGTTGTTCCTAAAGGAAAGAAGTTGAAATCCTTAAGAATTCAAGCTTATAGACCTCAGAACACTATGTGAATGTGGACAACGCCATCTAATTGAACCAGAATTAAAACTGTAAATAGTATACTTGTCATTTCACAGCTGTTTGTATGATTTTTCATTGTATTTACACTGCCCTTTTATATTAAGATTCCATTTAGAATAGTGTGAAGCTTCCAGAGCTCAGAATACTAAGTGAATGTGATTATTCCTCTTATAATTCACAATAATAGACACTGGAATTGTCCACAAATGCAATAGTGTGATTTCTAAGAGTAATAACCTTATTTACATAGTGTTCTGAGCTCTATTAGCTTGAATTTCTTTAAATATATTTATGGATTTTTTATGGAAAGGAAGGGAGTGGGATAGAGAGTTGAAAACATTGATGAGAGAGAAACATCAATTCCGCTTCCTCCAGCACACTCCCTACTGGATATATGCCTGCAACCAAGGTACATGCCCTTGAACAGAATCGAACCTGAGACTTTTCAGTCCGCAGGCCAACACTCTATCCACTGAGCAAAACCGGTTAGGGCTTACCTTGAATTCTAAAGAATTACAACTACTTCCCTTTATAAACGACATCTAATTGAACTGGAATTAAAACTGTAAACAGTACACTGGTCATTTCATAGATGTTTGAACGTGTTTTCAGTGTATTTACAATTGGTTTTCATATTAAGGTTCTATTTACTTGTAATTCAAGTGTTCCATATACATTTCTGGACATTTCCAGTTTCTCTCATTGGGAATTCTAAGAATAACAACTTCATTTACATAGTGTTCGGAGCTCCATAAGCTTGAATTCTTAAGGATTTTAAGTAGTTTCCTTTAGAAACGCCAACTAATTGAACCGGAATTAAAAGTGTAAACAGTATACTCGTCATTTTACAGCTGTTTGAACATGATTTGTCAATGTATTTACGCTGCTTTTTTATATTAAGGATCTATTTACTTGTAATTCAAGTGTTCCATATACATATCTGGACTATCCTAGTGGCTATTATTGTGAATTCTAAGAGTAATAACAACATTCACAGTATTCTGAGCTGTATAGGCTGTAATTCTTCAGTATTTAAAATACTTTCCTTTAGAAACGCCATCTAATTGAACCGGAATTAAAACTGTAAACAGTGTACTTGTCTTTTCACAGCTTTTTGTACGTGTTTTCAGTGTATTTATACTGCCCTTTTTATATTAAGGCTCTATTTACTGTAATTCAATAGTTGTATATACATTTCTGGGCAATTTCAGTGTCTATTATTGTGATTTCCAAGATAATAACCACAATCACATAGAGTTCTGAGCTGTATGAGCTGTAATACTTCAGTATTTCAACTGCTTTCCTTTAGAAACGCCATCTCTTTTAACTGGAATTAAAAAATGTAAAGAGTATACTCGTCATTTCACAGCTGTTTGAAGGTGTTTTCGTGTATTTACACTGTTCTTTTCATATTGAGGTTCTATTTACTTGTAATTCAAGGGTTCCATATACATTTCTGGGCAATTCCAGAGTCTATCATTGTGAACTCTAAGACTAACAACCTTATTCATATAGTGGTCTGAGATACATAAGCTTGAATTCTTAAGGAATTTATCTAGTTTCCTTTAGAAACGCCATCTAATTGAACCAATATTAAAATTGTAAACAGTATTCTCATTGTTTTACAGCTGTTTAAATGTTAGTTGTCTGTGTATTTACAATGACCTCTTCAGATTTGGGCTCTACTTACCTGTAATTTAAATGTTCCATATACATTTCTAGACAATACTGGGGTCTATCATTGTGATTTCTAAGAGTAATAACCACATTTACATAGTGTTCTGAACTCTATTATCTTGAATTTTTTAAAATATATTTTATGGATTTTTTACAGAGAGGAGGGGAAAGGGATAGATAGTAAGAAATATTGATGAGAGATAAACATCATTTCAGCTGCCTTCTACACACTCGCTACTGGTGATATGCCTGCAACCAAGGTACATGCTCTTGAACAGAATCAAACCTTTGACCTTTCAGGCCACAGGCCGAAACTCTATCCACTGAGCAAAACCGGTTAGGGCTTACCCTGAATTCTTATGAATTACAACTACTTTCCTTTAGAAACGACATCTGTTTGAACTGGAATTAAAACTGCAAACAGTACACTGGTCATTTCATAGATGTTTGAAAGTGTTTTCAGTGTATTTACGATTCATTTTTATTTTAAGTTTCTATTTACTTGTAATTCAAGTGTTCCATATACATTTCTGGACATTTCCAGGGTTTATTATTGGGAATTCTAAGAATAACAACTTCATTTACATAGTGTTCTGAGCTCTATAAGCTTGAATTCTTAAGAATTTTAACTAGTTCCCTTTAGAACGCCATCTAATTGGACCAGAATTAAAACTGTAAACAATATACACAACATTTCACTGCTGTTTGAACGAGTTTTCATTGTATTTACACTGCCCTTTTCCATCATGGTTCCATTTACTTGTAATTCCTGTGTTCCATATACATTTCTGGATAATTTCAGTGTCTATTATTGTGAATTCTAAGAGTAATAACCACATTCACATATTGTTCTGAGCTCCATAAGCTTGAATTCTTAAGGATTATATCTAGTTTCCTTTAGAAACGCCAACTAATTGAACCGGAATTAAAACTGTAAACGGTATTCTCGTTATTTTATAGGTGTTTGAATGTGATTTGTCAGTGCATTAAAACTGACAGCTTTACGTTAACGTTCTATTTACTTGTAATTCAAGTTTTCTATATACCTTTCTAGACAATTCCAGGGTATATCATTGTGATTTCTTAGAGTAATAACAACATTCACATAGTATTCTCAGCTCTTTAAGCTTGAATTTTTACGATTTCAACCAGTTTCTTTTAGAAACGCCATAATTGAACCGGAATTAAAAGTGTAAACAGTATACTCTTCATTTTAGAGCTGTTTGAACATACGTTGTCAGTGTATTTACACTGCTCTTTTTATATTAAGGATCTATTTACTTGTAATTCAAGTGTTCGATATACATATCTGGACTATTCTTGTGTCTACTATTGTGAATTCTAAGTGTAATCACCACATTCACTTAGTTTTCAGAGCTTTATAAGCTTGAATTCTTAAGGATTTTAACTAGTTTCATTGCGAAATGACATCTAATTGAACCAGAATTAAAACTGTAAACAGTATACTGGTCATTTAATAGCTGTTTGAACATATTGTCAGGGTATTTACACTGCCTTTTTATATTAAGGTTTTATTTGCTTGTAATTAAAGTGTTCCATATACAATTGTAGACAATTCCAGGGTCTATCATTCTGATTAATAAGAGTAATAACCCCATTCACTTAGTGTTCTGAGCTCTGTAAGCTTGAATTTTTAAGGATTTCAACTACTTTACTTTAGAAAAAATTTCTCATTGAACTGGAAATAAAACCGTAAACTGTGTAGTTGTCATATCACTGCTGTTTGAACCAGTTCTCAATGTATTTACACTGCAATTTTTATATTAAGGTTCTATTTACTTTTAATTCAAGTGTTCCATATACATTTCTGGAAAATTCCAGTGTCTATATTTGTGAATTCTAAGAGTAATAACCAAATTCACATAGTATTCTGATCTTTTTAAGCTTGAATTCTTACATGATTTCAACCAGTTTCCTTTAGGCACGCCATCTAATTGAACTTAATTAAAATTGTAAATAGTATTCTCGATATTTTACAGATATTTGAACATGAGTTGTCAGTGCATTTACACTGACCTCTTTATATTAAGGCTCAATTTACTTGTAATTCAAGTGTTCCATGTACATTTCTAGACAATTCCAGGGTCTTTCCTGGTGATTTCTAAGAGTAATAACCACATGCACATTGTGTTCTGAGCTCTCTAAGCTTGAATTCTTAAGGATTTCATCGACTTTCTTTTGGTAACTCCATCTAATTGAATTGTAAATAAAACTGTAAATAATACACTGGTCATATCATAGCACTTTGAACGTGTTTTCCGTGTATTTACAATGCCTTTTTATATTACAGGTGTATTTACTTGTAGTTAAAGTGTTCTATATACATTTCAAGACAATTCCAAGGTCTATCAATAACATTTTTAAGAGTAATAACCACATTCACATAGTATTCTGAGCTCTATAAGCTCGAATTCTTATTGATTTAACTAGTTTCCTTAGAAAGGCCATTTAAATGAACCAGAATGAAAACTGTAAAAAGTATACTTGTCATTTCACAGCCGTTTGAAGTGTTTTCAGTGTATTTACATTGCCCTTTTTATATTAATGTTCTATTTACCTGTAATTCAAGAGTTTCATATAAATTTCTAGACCATTCCAGGGTATATCATTGTGAATTCTAAGAGTAGTAATCACGTTCATATAGTGTTCTGAGCTCTATAAGCTTCAATTCTTAAGGATTTCAACTACTTTCCTTTAGAAACGCAATCTCATTGAATAGGAGTTAAAACTGTAAACTGTATACTCCTCATTTCATAGGTGGTTGAACGTGTTTTCAGTGTATTTACATTGCCTTTTTTATATTAAGTTTCTATTTACTTGTAATTCAAGTGTTCTATGTACTTTTCTGGACAACTCCAGTGTATATTATTGTGAATTCTAAGAGTAATAACCACATTCCCATATTGTTTACGATCAATAAGCTTAAATTCTTAAGAACGTTAACAAGTTTCTTTTAGAAACACTATTTAATTGAACCTGAATTAAAATTGTAAACAGCATACTCATTATTTCAAAGCTGTTTGAACAAGTTTTCAGTGCATTTACACTGCCCTTTTTATACTAAGGTCCTATTTACTTGTAATTCAAGTGTTCCATATACATTTCTAGAAAGTTCCAGTGTCTATCATTGTGCATTCTAAGAATAATAACCACATCACATTGTGTTCTGAGCTACAAAAGCTGAATATTTAAGAATTTTATATAGCTTCCTTTAGAACGCCATCTAATTGAAGCATAAATAATACTGTAAACAGTATACTCGTCATTTCACTGCTGTTTGAAAGTGTTTTCAGTGTATTTACACTGCCTTTTTTAATATTAAGCTTGTATTTACTCATAATTCCAGTGTTCCTTATAAATTTCTAATCAATTCCAGGGTCTATCATTGTGATTTCATAGAGTAATATTCACATTCACATAGTATTCTGAGCTCTTAAACTTGTATTCTTACACGTTTTCAACCATTTTCCTTTAGATACGCCATTTAATTTAACTGCAATTAAAAGTGTAAACAGTATACTCATCATTTTTAAGCTGTTTGAAGATGAGTTGTCATTGTATTTCCACTGCCCTTTTTATATTAAGGATCTATCTTCTTGTAATTTCAGTGTTCCATATACATATCTGGGCAATTCTAGTGTCTATTATTGTGAATTCAAAGAGTAAAAACAACATTCAAATAGTGTTTAAGCTATATACGCTTGAATTCTTAATGATTTTAACTAGTTTCCTTCGGTAAATCCACCTAATTGAACCAGAATTAAAACTGTGAACAGTATACTCGTCATTTCACAGCTGTTTCAACGTGTTTTCTGTATATTTACACTGCTCTTTTTATATTAAGGTTCTATTCACTTGTAATTAAAGTGTTCCATATACATTTCTATGCAATTCAAGGGTCTATCATTGTTAATTCTAAGAGTAATAACAACATTCACATAGTATTCTGAGCTCTATAAGCTCGAATTCTTAAGTATTTAAAATAGTGTCCTTTGGAAATGCCTAATTGAACCTGAATGAAAACTGTAAACAGTATACTCGTCATTTTACTGCTGTTTGAACCTGTTTTTAGTATATTTACACTCCCTTTTTATATGAAGCTTCTACTAACTTTTAATGCAAGTGTTCCATATACATTTCTAGACATTTCCAGTGTCTATCATTGTGATATCTTATGGGAATAATCAAATTCACATAGTATTCTGAGCTCTTTAAGCTTGAATTCTTACATGATTTCAACAAGTTTCCTTTAGAAATGCCATCTAATTGAACCGAAATTAAAACTGTAAATACTATATTCGTCATTTCATCGATGTTTGAACGTGTTTTCAGTGTATTTACATTGCCTTTTTTACATTATGGTTCTATTTACTTGTAATTGAAGTGTTCCATTTACATTTCTGACAAATCCAGTGTCTATTATTGTGAATTTTCAGAGTAATAACCACATTCCGATAGTTTTCTGTGCTCTATAATCTTGAATTCTTAAGAATTTTAAATAGTTTTCTTTAGAATGCCATCTATTTGAACTGGAAGTAAGACTGTAAACAGTATACTCGTCATTTCACTGCTGTTTGAACGTGTTTTCAGTGTATTTACACTTCCCTTTTTTATATTAAGGTTCTATTTACTTTTAATTCAAGTGTTACATGTACATTTCTGGACAATTCCAGAGTTTATTATTGTGAATTATAAGAGTCATAACCACATTCTCATACTGTTCTGAGCTCTATAAGCTTGAATTCTTAAGAATTTTCACTAGTTTCTTTTAGAAACACCATCTAATTGAAACAGAATTAAAATTCTAAACAGCATACTCGTCATTTTCAGCTGTTTGATCATGATGTGTCAGTGTACTTACACTGCCCTTTTTATATTAAGGTTCTATTTACTAATAATTCAGTGGTTCCATATACATTTCTAGACAATTCCAGTGTCTATCATTTTGCATTCTAAGAGTAATAACCACATTCACATAGTGTTCTGAACACTATAAGCTTGAATTCTTAAGGATTTTAAATATTTTCCTTTAGAATGCCATCTAATTAACCAGAATTAAAACTGTAAACTGTATATATGTCATTTCACTGCTGTTAGAACGAGTTTTCAGAGCACCCACAATGCCCTTTTTTAACAAGGATCTCTTTACTTGTAATTCATGTGTTCAATATACATTTCTGGACAATTCCAATGTCTATTAATGTGAATCCTAAGAATAATAACCACATTGACATAGTGTACTGAGCTGTATAAACTGTAATTCTTCAGTTTTTCAACTACTTTCCTTTAGAAACGCCATTTCATTTAACCAGAATTAAAAAATGTAAACAGTATACTCATCATTTCACAGCTGTTTGAATGTTTTTTCCAGTATTTACACTGTTCTTTTTATATTAAGGTTTTATTTACTTGGAATTCAAGTGTTCCAAATAAATTTCTGGATATTTACAGAGTCTATCATTGGAAATTCTAAGAGTAACAACCTCATTCACATTGTGTTCTGAGCTTCATAACTTGAATTCTTAAGGATTTTAACTAGCTTCCTTTAGAAACGCCATCTAATTGGACCGGAATTGAAATTGTAAACAGTATTCTCATTATTTTACAGTGGTTTTTATGTGAGTTGTCAGCGTATTTACACTGATCTCTTTATATTTAGGCTCTACTTACTTGTAATTCAAGTGTTCCATATACGTTTCTAGACAAATCCAAGGTCTATCATTCTGATTTCTAAGATTAATAACTAAATTCACATATTGTTCTCAGCTCTATAAGCATGAATTCTTAAGGATTTAAACTACTTTCCTTTAGAAACACCATCTCAACGAACCGGAATGAAAACTGTAAACAGTATACTCATCATTTTTCAGCGGTTTGAACAAGTTTTTAGTGTATTTACACTTTTCTTTTTATATTAAGGATCTATTTACTTGTAATTCAAGTGTTACATATAGATTTCTAGACAATTCCAGGGTCTATCATTGTGAATTCTAATAATAACAACCTCATTCACATAGTGTTCTGAGCTCTATAAGCCTTAATTCTGAAGGCTTTCAACTATTTTCCTTTAGAAACGCCATCTCATTGAATCGGAATTAAAACTGTAAACAGTATACTCATCTTTTCATAAGTTTTTGAACTCGTTTTCAGTGTATTTACATTGCCTTTTTTATATTAAGGTTCTATTTTCTTGTAATTCAAGTGTTCCATTTACATATTTTGACAAATCCAGTGTCTATTATAGTGAATTCTAAGAGTAATAACCACATTCACATAATTTTCTGAGCTCTATAATCTCGAATTCTTAAGAATTTTAACTAGTTTCCTTTAGAACACCATCTAATTGAACAGGAATGAAAACTGTTAACAGTATACTGGTCATTACACAGCTGTGTGCTCGTGTATTCAGTGTATTTACACTGCCCTTTTTATATTAAGGTTCTATTTCGGTGTAACTCAAGTGTTCCATATACATTTCTAGCCTTATGTCTAAGGCAGTCTTTGGCAAACTGCGGCTCGTGAGCCACATGCGACCCTTTGTCCCCTTGAGTGTGGCCACAAAGTTTCAATCACACTGTATGTGCATGCCCGCATGTGATATTTTTTGGAAGAGCCACTCTCAACGGGCCGCAGTTTGCTGACCACTTGGCTAGGTTAAGAACTAGGGTTTGGGTTGAGGCTAGTGTTGTCGTTATATTTAGAGTTTAGGACTGGTGTTAGGTTCAGGTTTAGGGTTAGGTTTAGAGCCATGTTTAGTTTTAGGGTTAGGCTGGGATTAGTGTAGGCTTAGGGCTAGGGCCAGTGTTAGGGTGAGGGTTAGGGTTATGATTAGTATTATGTCTAGGTTTAGGACTACATCTATGTTTTAGGTTAGAGTTAGTGCTGGGGCTAGGTTTAGTGTTCAGGTTAGGGCTAGGGCTAGTGTTAGGATGAGAGTTAGGGTTATGGTTAAGGTTATGGCTAAGTTTATGCTTAAGTTAAGGCTTAGGGGAAAAACTATGGTAGGGCTAGAATTAGGGCTTGGGTTAGGGATAGGATTAGGCCTAGGTTTAGGCTTAAGGCTATGTGTAGGTTTAGAGTTAGGGTTAGGGTTTTGGTTAGGCTTAGGTTTTGGTTAACCTAGGCTTAGGCTTAGGTTTTGGTCTTGGACTAGGATTAGGTTTAGTTTATGGTTGGGTTTACTGCTTGGGTTGGGGTTAGGCTTAGGGTTAGGTTTAGGGCTTGGACTAGGGTTTGGTTTAGTTTAGGGTTTGGTTAGTACTTGGGCTTGGGTTAGGTTTAGGGTTAGGTTTAGGGCTTGGGCTAGTGTTATGTTTAGGGTTAGGTTAACAGTTAGGGCTAAGTCTAGGTTTAGGATTAGCATTAAAGCTATTGTTAGGGTTAGGTCTAGGGTTAGGGCTAGGTTTAGGGTTAGTCTAAAGATTGGGGTTAGGGTTTGGAATAGGATTAGGGCTAGGGCTACGGTTAGGGCTAGGGTTAGTGTTAGGTCTAGGGTTATGATTAGTGTTAGCATTAGGACTAGGGCTATGGTTAGGTTAAATTTAAGGTGATGGCTAGGGTTAGATTTAGGGCTAGGGTTAGTGTTAGGGTTAGGGTTAGAACTAGAGTTAGGGTTAGGATAGGTTTAGGGTTAGCATTATGGTTAGTGTTAGGACTTGGTTTAGGGTTAGTGTGAGGGTTTGGGTTACGTTAGGGTTAGGGTTAGCTTTAGGGATAGGGTCTGGGTCCTACCCTGCATATTGTAATCATCTCTAGCATTAGGGTCAGTCTTATCATTAGGTTTAGGTTTTGGGGTAGTGTTAGTATCAGGGTTAGGGTTAGGACAAGAGTTAGTGTTAGGGCCATGTTGAAGGATTAGGGTTAGGGTTAGCGTTTGGTTGAGGGATAGCGTCTGTGTCCTTCCATGCACATTGCAATCACCAGCTGCATTAGAATTAGGCTTAGGTTTAGGTTTAGGGTTAGGGTTTGTATCTGTGTCCTTGGCTGAACATTGTAATCACCTGGACAGTTCAGGTTACAGTTAATATTAACTTTAAGTTTAGTGCTAAGTTTAGGATTAGGGTTAGGTATAGGCTAGGGTTAGGATTGGGGCTAGGGCTAGGTTTAGGATTAGTGTTAGGATTCGAGCTTGTGTTAATGACTGGATTGTGGATGGGGCTAGGGTTAGCATTAGGGTTTGTGTTAGGGCTAGGGTTACAGTTAGGGTTAGAATTAGATTAGGATTTGTTAGCATTTCAGTTAGGTCTAAGGTTAAGGTTAGACTTAGGGCTATGGTTAGGAATATGTTTAGGGCTATGGTAAGGATAGGGTTAGTGTCAGGATTAGGGTTAGGGTTAGGGCTAAGGCTAGGTCTAGTATTAGTGTTAGATTTTATAGTTGGGTTAGGGTTGAGAATATGGTAAAAATTTGAGTTAGATTTAAGGTTAAAGCTAGGGTTAGGGTTATGGTTAGAGCTAGGGCTGTGGCTAGTATTATGATTAGGGTTAGGGTTGTGTTATATTAGGGTTAGGGTTAGGAGTAGGGTTAGAGTTAGTGTTATGGTTAGAGCTAAGGTTAGGGTTAGGGTTAGAGTTAGCATTAGGGTTAGGGCTAGGCTTAGGGTTAGGATTAGGGTTAGGGATAGGTCTGGGGATATTGTTATGATTATGATTAGATTTAGAGCTAGGTTTAGGGTTAGGGCAAGGTTAGGGCTAGGGTTTGGGTTAGAACTAGTGTTAGGACCAGGGTTAGGATCAAGGTTAGGGCTAGCTTTAGGGTTACGGCTAAGGATAGGCTTAGCACAATGTTAGGGTTAGCTTTAGGGATAGCGTCTGTTTCCTTCCATGCACATTGTAATCACCTGGAGTTTTAAGATTAGGTTTAAGTTTAGGATTATGGGTAGTGATAGTGTCATTGTTAGGTTTAGGACTAGCGTTAGGTTTAGGTCCATGGTGAGGGTTAGGGTTATTTTTAGAGTTATATTTAAGGCTAAGGCTAGGACTATGGTTAGGGTTAGATATTATGATTAGGGCTAGGGATATGGCTATGGTTGGGGTTTGGGTTATGGGTAGAACTAGGTTTATGGTTATGGTTAGGGTTAGTGTTAGGCCTAGGACTAGGGTTAAGATTAGGGCTATGGTTAGAGTTAGGGCTATGGCTACAGTTTGGGCTAGGGTTAGGGCTAATGTTAGGGTTAAGGTTAGGGCTAGGGTTAGGATTAGTTGAGTGGTTTGGTTTAGAGTTAGGGATAGGTTAGGTCTAGAGTTAGACTAGATTTAGTGTTAGAGTTAGAGCTAGGATTAGGGCTGGTTTTAGGGCTAAGGTTAGGCTTAAGGCTAGTGTTAGGGTTATGGTTAGGCTTAGGTTTAGGGCTTGGGGTAGGGTTAGAGTTAGGTTTATGATTAGGGTTATTGTTAAGGTTATGGCTAGGGATAGGGTTTGGGTTAGGACTATGTTTATGTTTAGGGCTAGGGCAATAGTTAGGGTTAGTCTTAGGGCTAAGATTAGGGTTAAGGTTAGGGCAAGGGTTAAGTTTAGGGTTATGGCTAGTGTTAAAGTAAGGTTAGGGCTAGTGTTAGGTTTAGGATTAGGGTTAGGGTAGGGTTAGGGTTAGGATTAGGGTTAGGGCTAAGATTAACCTTAGGGCCAAGGGTAGGATTAGAATTATGTGTAGGGATAGTCTTAGTGCTAAATATAGGGTTAGAGTTAGGGCTATGGTTAGGGTTATCATTAGGATTATGTCTAGGTTTAAGGCTAGTGCTAGATTTAGGTTTAGGGTTAGGGTTAGAGTTATGGTTAGGGCTAGGGTTAAGGTTAGGCCTAGGGTTTGGGTTATTCTTAGGCTTAGGGCTATTCTTAGGCTTAGGGCTAGTTGTAGGGTTAAAGTTAAGACTATGGTTAAGGTTACTGTTTATGTCGGGGGTCTCCCTTCTCAGAGTCCAGCACAGAGAGAGAGAGAAAGTGAACCGGTTCTTTGAGTAGAGGCGCTTGGGATTGAGAAAGAAATGAAGAGACAGGATACAGAAATAGAGGGAGAAGCTGGGTCCGGGTGGGTTTCTGTCCTCTTTTGGTGGAGAAACAGAGAGACCCAGCACCAAAGCAGCATGTTTATTTTATAGCCTAAATATCCCAAATATCAGGAGATTTCACCAAAACTCAAGATAAAGGAGCTTGGGTGGGCCCGAGTATTCGTTCCTGGTGCTTGACTGGATTTACATAATTAAAACCCATTCCTGGCCCCTAGGCTTTGAAGAGTCCAGCTGAGGCATTCTCACCTCTTGGTTAGATATGCCCCCAAGGTGTAGGCTGTGCCTACACCTTGGGCTCAGTCAACATGAACTTAAAAGAAAGCCCATGGTGCCTTCCCTGGCAGGGGGCCCTTCACATCTCCCCCGTTTTCATTTTTTAAAAGTAGCTTGTGGACATCTAGTTGGAGCCTTCGTACTTGAGATTGCGGGAGCTTGCTGATGACTGAAAAAAAGCAGGATAAGATTAGTAGTACACAAAGGAATCCAATTAGGTACCAGGCGATGTTTTTAGACATTTTCCATGGATTAAATCCTTTTAAATCATCCAGCAATTCTTTTGCCAGTTTTGCCAGAGATATAATTTCATATAGTAATGGCATTGGACAGCATAATGGGTGTCCAATAATGTGATGTTCACATTTCCAATTACCAATACATATGGGGGCCGGACACAGGCTCTTAAGCCATAGCAAGGGCTCAATGAACATGCTCCTTTAGTATTAGTTAAGAAAGAGCCAGTAAAATTAAGAAAATTAAGGGCAGCGGCTAAATGCCACAGATCTTTCTGTAAATTTCCTTTTTTCGTGGCCAGAGCGTTACTAACAAACTCTCCTGGCATGGGAAGAAGGAATTATATGTTTGTTGGAGGGGGGATCTGGAACATATGTCCAGTAAGTTTCTGTTGCCAGCCATACTTACCTGGCAGCTGACAAGTGCCAGCATCGCAACAAAAAGTGTGGAAGGGGTTACCTGAACCCCTTGTTCTTTCACCACTTGCTGAGCATCTGCGGTCAGTTTCTTCAGTTGACCCCATGTGGGTACACTAGCTTCTCGGGTGGCCTTGGTCACCTGCTTCCCAGGCTCCTTCTTCTTCAGGGTCGGTGGCTGAACTGGCCTCATCATGGGAGGTGTGATCTTCAGCTTCTTGAACGGAGGGATGAGCTGTTCTCCCAGGTCCATGGTCATGACGCACTGCTTGCTCTGGCATCCAGATGGGGTTAGAAGTGCTTTCTGGAAAAATACAAACATGGCCTCTTCCCCACATCATTACTGGACATGGCCCTCTCCACTGCCCTGTTTGTAAATCCTTCCATCGTGCCATACCGGCAGATGCCATGGCACCAGGAGTTTGATGCCTCTCGGCTGCTGTGCGACCCTCATTGTCACAATTTAAAAAATTTAAAGTGTAAAGGGCATGATTTAACTGATTCTGTGGAGTAGGATAATACCCCTCTCCCTCTTTTTGTTTTTTAATTGAGTCTTTAAGGTTCGATTAGCTCTTTCTACAATTGCCTGTCCTTGGGGATTATAGGGAATTCCTGTTTTATGCATAATTTGGTATTGCTTACAAAACTGCTGAAAGGAGAAGCTAGTATAGGCAGGTCCATTATCTGTTTTTATCTCTAGGGGCCGTCCCATGACTGGAAAAGCCGCTAGGCAGTGGTTAATTACATTCTTTGCACTTTCCCCTGTTCGGGGAGTAGCGAAAATGAAGTGTGAGTTGGTGTCTATTCTTAGGTTTTACGCCGCCGCAAGGAAAAACCGTGAGTCCAAACAGAGACCAGATTAAACAGGCTTTATTGGGAGCACACGGGCGGGTTCACCAGCTCGGAGAAGGGAGCAGGAGAAGCCGCGCCAAACTGGAGCAGGGGCAAGTTTTTATGCTTTTCTGGGGTAATTGTTGCTGGCAGAAACTGGTGGCAGGGGAGCATTCCAGGGTCAGGTGAAACCTGCGGTCAGTCCTGCGGTTTGGCCATTTCCAGGAGCCATTTGTCCGGCAGGGACTTTCCACCGGGGTGGGGTGGTTTCTGGACGTCAGTGTGGTGAGGTCAGTTTCTCACCGGCCCAAGAGAGGGAGGGGGTCTTTTCGCCCCCGGGGCAGGGTGCCAGCGAATACCGGACATCTATAGAGACATGGACCCACCAAAATCTGCCAAATTCAGGCACATGAGTAGCATCCATTTGCCAGATTTGATTAGGTTTAAGTCCTCGGGGATTTACCCCTAATGCTGGCACAGGGAAGTGGATAACACACTGAGGGCATTGCTTAACAATTTGGCGAACCTGCTCTCAGGAAATATGGAATTCCTTGCACAAGGCAGAGGCATTTTGATGATGCAGGGCATGTAAGGCCTGTGCCATGGAGAATGGAGTGACCTCCTCTACTGAGGCAACGAGGCGATCTACTTCCTCATTACCTGCAGCCAAGGGACCCGGAAGGCCAGAATGGGATCTAATATGGCCAATAAAACATGGAAATCACCATTTCCAAATAACTCTTTGTAAGGTGATAAACAGGTGGAATAGCTCTTCAGAGTTCGTATGCCCAATGGTAGCAGTTTCAATAATTGTAGCCATTCCAACTACATAAGCACTGTCACTGTAGATGTTGACAGGTTCAGAGACAAAGTTTTCTAAAGCATAAATGAGAGCTTGGATTTCTACTTATTGTGCAGAGGAGTAATTTGTCTTTAGAACACTTTACACTATGATATCTGGCTTTCCCTGAGCTGGACCCGTCAGTGAAGACAGTGCTTGAGGGAGAGGTTGCTGTTTAACTATTTTTGGAAAGATAAAAGTTGTAACAGACAAAAACTGTAAAATCTTATTAGCAGGATAATGATTTCCAATTTGACCAGGATAGTTAGCAAGAGCTGTTTGCCAATTAATAGAGTGTTGCCATAGCCAACTTTGCTGTGTTGCGGTAAATGGCATTATAATGAGGGGAGGTTCTTGCCCTACTTATTAAACTAGTCTGTACCATGCTTTTGCTATGAGTTGAGAAACTAAATCATGAAATGGTGTTGATACTTTGGTTGGAGAATGGGCCAGGTGGAGCCATTCTATTACTCCTGGGTCCTGCCAAATGACTCCCCTGGGAGTGTGAATAGTAGGGAAAATTAACACCTGAATGGGAGTAGTTAAATCTACTCTTGTAAGCTGAGCAGCTTGAAGGGCGGCTTCCTTCTACTTTGATTAAAGCAGCACCAGCTTCAGCAGCTAATTGTCTAGGAGAAGATGGTGAAAAATCTCCTTAAAGAATATCAAAGGAGCTAAATCTGCAGTAGTCAATTTTAATGAGATGGATCCAATTAATATTCCCAAGTAATTTTTGAAAATCATTTAAGGTTACTAATGTATCTGTCCGAATTTGTAAATGTTGAGGACACACAGTACATCCTTCAATTAAACTGCCTAGATATTGAAAAGGAGAAATTTTCTGTACCTTTTCTGGTGCAATACACAGCTCCATCATTAAGAGAGAGTGGTGTAAGTCTGCAAAAGCTTTATGAAGAGTGTCTACATTCTCATGAGCCAGCAAGATGTCATCCATATAATGGATGATGTATGCCTGGGGATGCTGCTGCCTTATGGGGTGTATAGCTGCATCCACAAAGTCCTGGCATAGTGTAGGACTGTTAGCCATTCCCTGTGGCAGCACTTTCCAGCAGTATCTCTTTGCTGGCTCCTTAAAGTTTATTGCAGGGACACTAAATGCAAATCGTTTACAGTATTCTGGATGCAAAGGTATAGTGAATAAATAATCCTTTAAATCCAGAATGAGTAGTTCATAATTAAGAGAAATAGCAGTAGGTGAGAGCAGCCCCACTTGAAGGAGGCCCATAACCTCCATGGTCTTATTTATTGCTCAGAGATCTTGCAAAAGTCTCCACCCACCTGATTTTTTCTTGATTACGAAAATAGGTGTATTCCATGGACTATAGGTGGGTTCAATGTGACCAGCTTCAAGCTGTTCTTGTACTAGAAGCTGTGCTGCTTGAAGCTTCTCTCCAGTTAGAGGCCATTGATCAACCCAAACAGGGTTGTCTGAAAGCCAAGTAATTTTTGTAGCAGTCTTTTGGGTCAGAGAGACAACCAAGGCCCCTAATGAAAAGGCTGTGGCTCCCTGTATCACAACCCTCTTCTCCCTTGCTGGGTGGACATGGGGATAGGAGATAATCTGCCTTGCTGCCTTTTGCCTAATCCTTTAACAGGATAAAATCCTTGATTTAACCTTTGTGCTGTGACCACAGCGTTAGGACTCATGAGTAATAGCCCCATTTGTCCTAGAATGTCCCTTCCCCAGAGGTTAATAAGTAAATGATCAAGCATGTAAGGTATAAAATATCCTGTATTTCCCTCTGGATCTTCCCATCTGATGAGCTGCGCACTCTGTTGAGGCTGCGAGACTTGTCTAATGCCTTGTAGATCGGCAGTGGCTGTATTAAGAGGCCATGCAGGGGGCCAGTGCCTAGAGGCAATCACTGAGACATCTGCCCCCATATCTATTGTTCCTAGGAAGGCTTTCCTATTTAATTTCTATTCTAATTCTGGGTGTCCTTGTTTAACTAGCTACACTCAGTACATTTGATTAGGGCAGCGGTTCTCAACCTGTGGGTCGCGACCCCTTTGGGGGTCGAACGACCCTTTCACAAGGGTAGGCTAAGACCATCGGAAAACACATATATAATTACATATTGTTTTTGTGATTAATCACTATGCTTTAATTATGTTCAATTTGTAACAATGAAAATACATCCTGCATATCAGATATTTGCATTATGATTCATAACAGTAGCAAAATTACAGTTATGAAGTAGCAACAAAAGTAATTTTATGGTTGGGGGTCACCACAACATGAGGAACTGTATTAAAGGGTCGCGGCATTAGGAAGGTTGAGAACCAATGGATTAGAGGATCCGAATCCTCCTCCTCCAGGCTCTGTGGAGAGAAGTTTCCCTGTTGTATGATAGGGCAAAAATATAATTTGAGCTATTCTACTTTCTGGAAGAACTTGAATTATGGTATTTGTTGTCTGTGCTATAACTTTAATTTCTCCAGTATAGTCTTGATCTATTACTCCTGGTAAAACTTGAAATCCTTTCATGGTTAAGCTACTTCTTCCTAAAATAAGTCACATGGTGCCCTTAGGTAATGGTCCATAAATCCTTGTAGGGATTGCTTGTGGCCCCATATCAGAAGTTAGTACATATTCGGCAGTGGGATAGAGGTCCAATTCTACACTCCCTGGGGTGGCATGGTAGAGGTCCCTGACAGTGGGCCGATTGGCTGGCCAGGTTGGTACGGCTGTGCCGGGGTGAGCGACAGTGCCCCTACTGTTTGGCGGGGCTGGAACAGGCCCCACTTGCCTGTTTCCTTGATGTGGGTCAAGAGGCTGTCTGTCTGGGAGTGGCAGCCATTGGCGCAGTGTTTTCCCTTGTGGCAGCAAGGACAAAGACCTGGCTGCTGAGCAGGGAGATTAGGAGCGGAACTTCCCTGTCCCCCTGAGACAGCTCGTCGCCTGTAATTTTTGCAAAGTGACCTGGCTTCCCGCAAGCGAAGCAAGTCCTTTTTTCTTTGCCTCCTGAATGATCCCCCTACAGAGTCTCCTTCAATGCAGCAGCTAAAGTCACTCCCTGAACATAGGCAGGCCCAATATCAGCACAAATATGGATGAACTCAGAAATTGACCCCCTTTTCTTGTAGGAGTGTAGAGCCTTCTGACACGTTCTATTAGCATTCTCAAAAGCCAGCTGCTTCACTAGTAGAGATCCTGCGTCGGGATCTCCAACCACTCTGTCTGCTGCCTGAAGCAACCGTGCCACAACGTCTTGATAGGGCTCCTCCGGCCCCTGTATAATTTTCGCAATGTCCATGGATTTTTCTCCCTTAGTGGGCAACTCTCTCCAAGCCTTAGTGCCACAAATATTTATCTGCTGATAAGCTTGCAAAGGAAACATCATCTGAGCCTGTGAGCTGTGATATGCCCCGGTTCCTACTAACATTTCAAGAGTGATAGGCACACCATGTTGTTGATTTCTAGCCACTTGTTCTGCACTAAGTTCAGTCCAATTGGATTCCCACATTAAATAATCTCCAGGGGAAAGACATGCTTTAGCCAGTGTTTGCCAGTTGAGAGGAGGCAGAGCTTCGCTAGCTACAGAGTCAAGCAAGCTCAAGACAAAAGGAGAAGTGGGGCCGTACCTAGACACAGAGGTTTTAAACTCCTTGAGGGTTTTAAAATGAATAGGCTCATGTATTCGTAGTATCTGCCTGGATTGGTAGGGTCTGGCCTTTCTATGACAGGACACATTGAAAATCCTGGAACTTCCTCTCCAGCTCGTCTCGCCTCCTGTAAGGTCTGCTATAAAGGGGACAGAATCGGGCAGAAGTTACTTTTATTTTCAGCTATGTGCCCGCTTCTAGCCGTAAAGGCCAGGTGGCCAGGGTCATTTTTGCAAAACTTCGAGCGGGATCTTCCTCATTATCTGAATCATCCCGCTCATGGTGATGCTTGCCTCTCTTTTCCTCAAACTCTAGCTCCCACTCATATTTAGGAGGTAAATCTTTGTCAGGCGGGCTCTTAACTACTGTCACAGGAACAGTGGGCTGAGGTGGAGCAGGCGCAGAGGGCGGAGGTGGAGGAAGCGCAGAGGGGGGAGGTGGTATTTTTAAAGATTCGCATCACTCTGCTGTAGGCTGTGAAGCCATGGCCACATCTCACTTAGACATTCTTAAACTCTCCTGAGCTGGATCAAGACAATCACGAATCAACGACCGTAGTGCAAATGTAGGAACAGGAATCTTCTCTGGACCTTCTGCTGTGTATCGATCACGCAACCATTTTCCAACCTTTTCCCACATTTGAATGTCAACAGTTCCCTCTTCGGGAAACCAGGGGCACGTCTCATTATTAAAACTTAAGAAATCAAGAATCTGACTACGTTTAACTGAACATCCTCTGGCCTTGAGCATGGTCTTAAGCATTTGAGAGTAGAGTCCTCTCTCCTGAGACCCTGAATTACCCATGTTTTACCCAGTTAATAGAACTTGCAACAATCCGCTCCTACTTACTTTATTCCTTTAATCTGTGGCGCATGCGTTTCATGGAGCGAACCCTTTATGCCTTGCCTCTGTTTTTGCCCCACTTTGGGCAGCCAGATATGGGAGGGAGGGGGAGGGGCGGGGTCCTCCCTTCTCCGAGTCCAGCCCGGAGAGAGAGAAAGCAAACCGGTTCTTTGAGTAGAGGCTCTTGGGATTGAGAAAGAAATGAAGAGACAGGACACAGAAATAGAGGGAGAAGCTGGGTCCGGGTGGGTTTCTGTCCTCTTTTGGTGGAGAAACAGAGAGACCCAGCACCAAAGCAGCATGTTTATTTTATAGCCCAAATATCCCAAATATCAGGAGATTTCACCAAAATTCAAGATAAAGGAGCTTGGGTGGGCCCGAGTATTCGTTCCTGGTGCTTGACTGGATTTACATAATTAAAACCCATTTCTGGCCCCTAGGCTTTGAAGAGTCCAGCTGAGGCTTTCTCACCTCTTGGTTAGATATGCCCCCAAGACAAGGCTGTGCCTACATCTTGGGTTCAGTCAACATGAACTTAAAAGAAAGCCCATGGCGCCTTCCCTGGCAGAGGGCCCTCCACAATTGTTAGGGATATGTCTAGGTATAGGGTTAGGGCTAGGGCAAGGTTTAAGTTTAGGGTTAGAGGAGGGTTAGTCTTAGGGTTAGTTGAAGGGTTAGATTTAGGGTTATGGTTTAGAGTTATCATTATGGTTCTGGCTAGGGATAGGGTTTGGTTTAGGACTGGGATTAGGGCTAGTGTTAGGGTTTTGTTTAGGGCTATGGTTAGGTTTAGCATTCTGATTAGTGTTAGGACAAGGACTATAGTTATGGTTAGAGTTAGAAGTAGGGTTAGATTTAGTGCTAGGGTTAAGCCTAGGGTTAGGGGTAGGGCTAGGATTAGTGTTAGGATTAAGGCTAGGGTTATTGTTAGAGCTATGGTTAGTGTTAAGGTTAGAGCTGGGGTTTAGTTTTAAGTTTAGGGGTAGGCCTTGGTTTAGGGTTAGGACTAGGTTTAGGGTGAGTGTTAGGGTTAGGGTTATGGCTAGGGCTATGGTTAGGATTAGGGTTAGGGCTAGGATTAGGACTAGGTTAGGCTTAGGTTTAGGGCTAGTGTTAGGGTTAGGCATAGGGCTTGGTATAGGGTTAGGGTTAGGACTTGGGATAGGTTTAAGGTTAGGTCTAGCGCTATGGTTTGGTTTAGGGTAAAGTTTAGGGCTAGCTTAGCTTTAGGTTTACAGTTAGGATTAGGTTTAGAGCTAGAATTAAGGTTAGGGTTAGGGCTAGGGCTAGGATTAGGGTTAAGGTTAGGGCTTGTGTTACACTTAGGGCTATGTTTAGGGTTAGGTATAGCATTAGGGTTAGGGTTAGATTTACAGTTAGGGATAGGGTTAGGGTTAGGCCTAGGGTTAGGGTTAGGGTTAGGGTTAAGGTTAAGGTTATGGTTAGGGCTAGGTTTAGGGTTAAAGTTAGGGTTAGTGTTAGGGCTAGGATTGGGGGTAATGTTTGGGCTAAGGTTGGGTTTAGGGTTAGGGCTAGTGTTTAGGTAGCATTAGGGTTAGTGTTATGATTATGGCTAGGGTTAGGATTTGGGTTAGGTCTAGTGTTAGGGGTAGTGTTAGGGTTAGGCTAAAGATAGGGTTAGGGTTAGCTCTTGGGTTAATGTTAAGTTTAGGGCTGGTGTTAGGGTAGGGTTAGGCTTAGGCTTAGTCTTAGTGCTTGGGATAAGGTTAGAGTTATGCCTATGATCAAGGTTATCCTTAGGGTTATGCCTAGGGATAGGGTTTGGGTTAGGACTAGATTTATGGTTAGGGCTAGGGCTAGGGTTAGGGTTTTGGTTAGGGCTAGGATTAGGGTTAAGGTTATGGTTAGGTTTAGTCTTAGGGCTAGGATTAGGGTTAAGGTTAGGGCAAAAGTTAAGTTTAGGGTTATGGCTAGTGTGGACGAAAGGGATCTCATGCTAACCTGACAAGCTCAGGGAAGGCCTGAATGGTGGTCTTGCAAACTCAGAGACCTAAAGTAACCACAAAGGATGGTCTGAAATTAAACTTTAACTAAAAGCAGTTATATGGACATGGACAACACGGAGATGAGAGTATGAGTGCGGGCGGTGGGGGGAGGTTGGGGCTTAATGGGGGGATGAGGACATATTTGTAATACCTTAACCAATAAAGAAATTTTAAAAAAAATTAAAAAATAAAATAAAAGCAGTTATTGTGTGTAGTTACATCCTAGGCTAGTATCTTCACTGACAAGGTTAACCTTTCCCTTAAGTGAGCTTATCTGTCTTTTTGCAACAGGGCTAGGATTAGGGTTAAGGTTAGGGCAAAAGTTAAGTTTAGGGTTATGGCTAGTGTGGACGAAAGGGATCTCATGCTAACCTGACAAGCTCAGGGAAGGCCTGAATGGTGGTCTTGCAAACTCAGAGACCTAAAGTAACCACAAAGGATGGTCTGAAATTAAACTTTAACTAAAAGCAGTTATATGGACATGGACAACACGGAGATGAGAGTATGAGTGCGGGCGGTGGGGGGAGGTTGGGGCTTAATGGGGGGATGAGGACATATTTGTAATACCTTAACCAATAAAGAAATTTTAAAAAAAATTAAAAAATAAAATAAAAGCAGTTATTGTGTGTAGTTACATCCTAGGCTAGTATCTTCACTGACAAGGTTAACCTTTCCCTTAAGTGAGCTTATCTGTCTTTTTGCAACTATTACATACTAGAGGCCCGGTGCACAAAAATTTGTGCACTCGGGGTGGGGGGAGGGGGGTCCCTCAGCCCGGCCTGTGCCCTCTCGCAGTTTGGGACCCCTCAGGAGATAATGACCTGCTGGCTTAGGCCTGCTCCTGGGTGGCAGAGGGCAGGCCCAATCCCTAGGTGCAGCCCCTGGTCGGGCTCAGAGCAGGGCTGATTGGGGAGTTGGGGCGCCGCCCCCTGTCATGCACAGAGCAGGGCGGAT
>NW_005357789.1:77992-98865 GCF_000412655.1 Myotis brandtii | reverse complement strand
AAGTCAGGTGGGGAACGTTGGAGTCTGCAGTCACTGGAGCAAGCAAGCCTCATGTTCGCTTCCAGCTGCCTGGCTGCCAGCCGCCATCTTGGCTGACAGTTAATTTGCATAAGGATATGCTGATTAGCCAATGGGAAGGGTAGTGGTCGTACGCTAATTACCATGTTTCTCTTTTATTAGTGTAGATTCTTGAAATGTCTGAGTAACTTGTATCTTCCCTTTTTCTGGACCCCTTGGGGCACAACCTAATGTGCCTGGGGGCCAGGCCAGATACCACAAATTCCTTCATTGTTATATTGTTAACTAGGGACCCAGTGCACGAAATTCGTGCACTGGGGGGGTCCCTCAGCCCAGCCTGCCCCCTTTCACATACTGGGAGCCCTCAGGGGATGTCCTACTGATGGCTTAGGCCCGCTCCCTGCTCCCCTTGGGGAGCGGGCCTAAGCTGCAGTCTGGCCTCCCTTTGTGGGAGGCGACCAGGCTGATCAGGGGAAGGCACCAGTCCCATCACCCCGCTGCTGCAGCCACTGCCAGTCACCGCAGCCCACCAAGGTTTTTTTCATCAACACGGACTCCAGTCCCTTCACCATGAAAAAATGACAACTTTCTTTAGGCATTTTCAAGATGTGTCTTTCATAGGATATGACATTTTTTTCTTTCTTTTTTTTTTTTATCCTCACCTGATATGTTTCCATTGAATTTAGAGAATGTGGAAGAGAAAGGGAAAGACAGAGAGAAACATCAAAATGATAGGAACACTTTGATTGGTTGCCTCCTGCATGAGCCCTGACCTGGGCCCCAGCCAGGGAGGATCCTGCAACCTAGGTACATGCCCTTAGTCAGAATTGAACCCAGACCCTGCAGTGGGCAGGCCGAGGCATTATCCACTGAAACAAACCAGCTAGGGCAGGATATGACATTTCTTAGCCCTCCAGCAGTGGACCTTCGTTTTTTTTCTCCAGGAGTGTGGTGGAAAAACCCTAGATCACCTTTTTGGATTCTTATTATTCAAGTTACTAAGAATATTACCAGTGGCATACATGGAGCTTAGCCAATGAGCGATCAGAAAAAGTATTTCCTCTGTAGTTCACTCCGATCGCCGGCTCCGCCCCTGCCCAGGCCTACAGCCTCTGGCCCAGGCTTCAGGCCTGGGCAGGGGACTCCCAAACCCCTCCAATCACTGGCTCCACCCCTGACCCCCAGACCCCTCTAATCACTGGCTCTGCCCCTGGCTCAGGCCCTTCCTAGGCTTCTTAGGGCCCACATGGGGCCTACCGCCAAGTGATGTGGGTGCCAATGATGTTCCCGGGACCCAGGCTGTTGGGCGACTATATATGCAAATTAGCCACCATCTTTGTTGGGTTAATTTGCATACTCATCCAATTGGCTGGTGGGCGTAGCAGAGGGATGGTCAATTTACATGTTTCTCTTTTATTAGATAAGATTGTTCCTGCACCCACCTAAGTATATGTCTATAATTTTACTTTTTATCCAATCCCAAGGGTTTCCCTGCTTTGCTTTCTCCCACCTCTATAATCTATTACCAATGAATTTCATGTAACTTACCTACATCCCTTCCTTTGATAGCAATGTATAAAAATAGATGAGAAACCGCCATTCTCTGGAGCATTATCCCAATCCATGGAAATATTGCTTCCCGGCAATTGTCGACAGTTTGCCTCAAATAAACTCACAAAAATTCTTTACAGGTTTGAATGTTTTTTCACATTAACACTAGTGTTAAGGTAGGGTTAGGGTTAGGTCTAGGGCTAGGGTTAGAATTAGGGTTAGGGTTTGGGCTAATGTTGTTATGGTTATGGTTATGATTATGGTTAGGGCTATGGTTATGCTTAGGGATAGGTGTAGGGTTAGAGTTAGGGCTAGGGTTATAGGGTTAGGGTTATCATTAGGGTTATGTCTAGGGTTAGGGTTTGGGCTAGGTTTAGGGTTAGGTTTAGGGCTAGTTGTAGGATTAGAGTTAAGGCTATGGTGAGGACTATCATTCAGGTTATGTCTGGGGTTAGGGTTAGGGATAAGGATAGCTTTAGGTCTAGGTTTAGAGTTAGGGTTAGGGTTAGGGGAGGGTTAGGCTTAGGGCTAGTTTTAGGGTTAGAGTTGGGGCTATGGCTAGGGTTAGTATTTTGGTTAGTTTTAGGGCTAGGGATAGGGTTAGTATTAGGATTAGGGCTTGGGTCAGATTTCATGCTAGGGTTAAGACTAGGGTTAAGGTGATGGCTAGATTTAGTGTTAGAATTAAGGCTTTGGTTAGTGTTAGGGCTATGGTTAGTGTCAAGGTTAGAGCTGGGGTTAGGGTTAAATTTAGGGGTAGGCCTTGGTTTAGGGTTAGGGTGAGCGTTAGGTTAAGGTTAGAGATAGGGCTAGAGTTAGGATTAGGGTTAAGGCTAGGGTTAGGACTAGGGTAGGCTTAGGTTTAGGGCTTGTGTTAGGGTTAGCTCTAGGGGTAGCATCTGGTTCCTTCCATACACATTTGTAATAAACTGGAGAGTTAAGGTTAGCCATAGAGTTAGGGTTAGAGTTAGGGTTCCAAGTGTTAGGGCTATGGTTAGTGTCAAGGTTAGAGCTGGTGTTCCGCTTGGGCCTAAGGCTATGGTTAGGTTTAGGGTTAGCTTTAGAGCTAGGGTTAATCTTAGGGCTAGGGAAAAATTATGGTTATGGTTAGGGCTAGATTTAAGGTTAAAGTTAGGGCAAGGGATAGAGTTGGTGTAGGGATTTGGTTAGGATTAGAGCTAGTGTTAAAGTTAGTGTTTCAGCTTAGGGTTAGGTCAGTGGTCGGCAAACTCATTAGTCAACAGAGGCAAATATCAACAGTACAATGATTGAAATTTCTTTTGAGAGCCAAATTTTTTAAACTTAAACTATATAGGTAGAAAGAGCCACACTCAAGGGGCCAAAGAGCCGCATGTGGCTCGCGAGCCACAGTTTGTTGACCATGGGGTTAGGTTAAGGGTTAGAGTTAGGAATTGGGTTAGGCCCAGGCCTAGGGTTAGTTAGGTCTAGGGTTAGGTTTAGTCTTAGAGGTAGAATTAGAATTATGTTCAGGTTTACAGATAAAGTTAGGACTAGGTTAGTGTTAGGACTAGGATTAGGGGTATGGTAAGGGTTAGGGTTAGGTTTAGAACTAGGTTTAGTGTTAGGGTTACAGTTAGAGCTAGGGTTAGGGTTTGGGATAGATTTAGGTTTAGTGTTAGGGTTATGACTAGGCTTAGGGTTAGGTTAGGGTTAGTTAGGGTAGTGTTACGGTTAGGGTTAAATTTAAATTGCTAGCTAGGGTTAGGGCTAAGGTTACTGTTATGTTTAGGGGTAAGATTTAGGTTAGTATTAAGGTTAGTGTTAGGGCTAAGGATAGGTTAGGGTTATCTTTAGGGCTAGGGTTAGGGTTAGGGCTAGTGTTAAAATTTGTTTTAAGGCTAGGTTTAGGGTTAGAGTTAGTGTTAGTTTTAGGAGAAAGGCTAGGGTTAAGGTTAGGGTTAGGGTTATAATTTGAGCTAGGGTTAAGACAAGCATTAGGGTTAGTGCTAGGATTAGTCTTAGGGTTAGGTCTGGGGTTTGGATTGAGTTTAGCATTAGGGTTAGAGTTAGGTTTAAATCTACATTTATGGTGAGGATTCATGCTAGGGTTAGAATTTTGGTTAGGGCTAGGGTTAGGGTAAGGTCTAGGGCTAAGGCTGGGGTTAGGGCTAGGGCTAGGCTTAGGTTTAAGTTTAGGGACAGCAGCTGGGTCCTTCCATGCACATTTGTAATCACCTGGAGAGTTAGGGTTAGCCTTAGAGTTAAGGTTAGGGTTCCGGTTAGGGCTAGGGAAATGGTTAGGTTTAGGGTTAGCTTTAATGCTAGGGTTAATCTTAGGTCTAGGGGCAAAATTATGGTTAGGGTTAGGGCTAAATTTAGGGTTAGAGTTATTGTTAGGAATAGGGTTAAGATATAGGTTTGGTTAAGATTAGAGCTAGTGTTAAAGTTAGTGTTTTGTCTAAAGGTTAGGCTTAGGACTTGGGTTAGAGTTACAGTTAGGACTGGTATTAGGGTTATCTTTGGTGTTATGTCTAGGGTTAGAATTAAGGCTATGCCTAGGATTAGGGTTATGGTTAAGTCTAGGGATAGGTTTAGCCTTAGAGCTAGGTTTAGGATTATGTTTAGATCTAGGGTTAAGGTTAAGGTTAAGGTTAAGGTTAAGGTTAAGGTTAGTGTTTGGATTAGGTTTCAGTGTACAGTTTGGGTGACTGCATATTGGAATTACTTGGACACTCAGGGATAAGGTTAGGGTTAGGTTTAGGACTAAGTCTAGTATTAGGGTTAAGTATAAGCTAGGGGTAGGAGTAGGGCTAGGGTTAGGGTTTGGGTTAAGGCTAGTGTTGAGGTTTGGGTTAGGGCTAAGGCTAGGTTTAGGGTTAGGGCTTGTGTTTGGGTTAGGGCTAGAGTTGGGGTTAGGGTTAGCATTAGGGCTAGGTTTAGGTTTAGGATTAGGGTTAGTGCTAGGGCTAGGGCTAGGGCTAGGGTTAGGGATAGGGTTAGGGTTAGGGTTAGGGTTAGGTTTAGGCCTAGAGTTAGGTTTAGAATTAGGGCTGGGCCAGGGTTACAGTTAGTGTTAACTTTGTTTTATGGTTATGGTTAGGGTTAGGGCTAGCGTTAGGCTTGGGGTTGAGGCTAGGGTTACGGTTACGGTTATGGTTTGTATTAGGGCTGCTGCCTGAGTAATATTAGGTTTATGGCTAGTTTTAGGATTAGGGTTAGGGTTTGGACTAGAGTTAGGGTTAGTGTTAGAGCTAAGGCTATGGTTAGGGTTAGGTTTAGTGCCATGGTTAGGGTTAGTGTTAGGATTAAGGTTAAGTTTAGGGTTAGGTCTAGGACTAAGTTTAGGGCTAGGGTTAGGGTTATTGTTAGGTTTATGTCTAGGGTTAATGTTATGGCTAGGGCTTTGGTTAAGATTAGGGTTTGGGTTAAGGATATTGTTGGGGCTATGCTTACCATTAGGTTTAGGGCTAGGGTGTTCTTAGGGCTAGGGATAAGTTTAGTGCTAGGGCTAGGGTTAGTTTTAGGAATAGCATCTGGGTTCTTCTATGGACATTGTAATCCCGTGGTGTGTTAGAGTTAGGTTTAAGGTTAGGATTAGGAGTATGGGTAGTGTTAGGTTTAGGTTTAGGGTAAGGACTATGGTAAGGGATAGGGATAGTGTTAGAGTTAAAGTTAAGGTTAGGGCTATGGATAGGTTATGGTTATGGTTAGGTCTAGTATTAAGTTTAGGAATAGGTATAAAGTTAGGATTAAGGCTCCATTCAGGGTTAGTTTTAGGTTTAATGTGATGACTACAGCTAGGGTTGGCGTTAGGGCTCGGGCTAAGTTTAGAGCTAGGATTAAGACCACTGTTAGGGTTAGGCCTAGGATTTGTGTTAGGCTTAGGGCTATGTTTAAGGTTAGGGCTAGGTTTAGGGTTAAGTTTAGTGCTGGGGTTAGGGTTAAGGATAGGGATAGGCCTAGGTTTAGAGTTACTGCTAGGGTTAGGGTTCATGCCAATGCTAGGGTTAGGATTAGGGTGAGGGTTAGTTTTTGGGTTTGAGTTAGGACTAAGGTCACTGCTAGGGTTAAAATTAGGGCTAGGGTTATGGTAAGGATTGTGGTTAGGGCTAAGTTTAGTGTTGGGGCTAATTTTAGGATTATCGTTAGGGTTATGGCTAGGCTTAGGGTAAGTATTAGGCCTAGGCTTAAGGTTTGGGCTGGGGTTATGGTTAGGATTAGGGTTAGGGTTAGTTTTAGGGATAGTGTCTGGGTCCTTCCAAGCATATTGTAATCACCTGTAGCATTAGAATTAGGCTTAGGATTAGGTTTAGGGTTAAGGTTAGGGTTAAGCCTAGGACTAGGTTTATGGTTAGTGTTAGGTCTTGTGATAGGGTTAGGGCTAGTGTTAGGTTTAGTTTTTGGGTTAGGCCTAGGATTAATGTTGGTGTTAGAGGTAGGGTTAGGATCAGGGTTAAATTTAAGGTTATGACTAGTGTTAGGATTAGGGGTAAGGCTAGTGTTTGGATTAGGGTTAGAGCTAGGTTTAAGTTAGAGTTAGGGTTAGGGTTTGGGATAGATTTATGGTTAGTGTTAGGGCTAATGTTAGCGTTATGATTATGGCCAAGGTTAGGGTTAGGACCATGTTTAGGGTTATGGTTATGGTTAGGGCTAGTGCTAAGTTTAGGGTTAGGGTTAGGGATCAGACTATGGTAAGGCTTAGAGTTAGGGCTAGTGTCTGTGTTAGGGCTAAGATTATGGTTAGGGTTAGGTTGATGGTTAGGTTAAATTTAGGGTTTGGGTTAGGGTTAGGGCTATGTTTAGGGTTAGGGTTAGTGTTATGTCTAGGGTTAGGTTTAGCCTAAGTGCTAGGCTTAGAATTATATGTAGGGCTAGGGTGAAGGATAGGGCTAGGGTTAGGGCTATGTCAAGGTTTAGGGTGAGATTTAGTGATAGGGTTGGGGTTATGGCTAGGGTTTTGGTTAGGGTTACGATTAGTTTTATGATTAGTGATAGGTTTAAAGTTAGGGCTAGAGTTAGGGTTAAGGTTAGGGATAGGGGTATGGTTAGGGGTAGGGATAGCTATAGGGTTAGAGCTTTAGGGCTAATGTGAGGGTTAGGGTTAAGTCTAGGATTATGGTTAGGTTTATCGTTAGAGTTAATGTTAGTGTCTGTGTCCTCTGCTGCACATTGGAATCACCTGGACAATTAGGTTTAGGGTAGGGTTAGGGTTAGGGTTAGGGTTAGGGCTAAGTCTAGTATTAGGGTTAGGTATAGGCTAGAGGTAGGGTTAGGATTAGAGATAGCTTTAGGGTTAACATTAGGGTTAGTGTTAAGTTCAAGGTTATAGCTTGTGTTTGTGTTAGGTCCAGGGTTAGGTTTAGGGTTAGGTTTAGGTCTAGATTTAGGGTTGGTATTAGGGATAGGGTTAGGGCTAGGGCTAGGACTAGGGCTAGAATAGGATTATATTTAGGGCTAGGTTTAAGGTCAGGTTTATGGATAGGTTTAGGGGTAGGACTAGGGCTACTGTTAGGGTTATCATTAAGATTATGGTTAGGGTTAGGGTTAAGTTTAGTGTTAAGGCTCTGGTTAGGGGTAGGGTTAAGGCTGGGGTTAGAGCTAGGGTTAGGGTTAGGGTTAGCTTTAGTGATAGTGTCTGGGTACTTCCATGAACATTGTAATCACCTAGAGCATTAGAATTAGACTTCGGGTTAGGTTTAGGGTTAGGGTTAAGATTAGGTTCTGTGACCTTGGCTGCACATGGTAATTACCTGGACAGTTCAAGTTAGGGTTAGGGTTAGGGTTAGAGCTAAGGCTTGGATTAGAGTTAGTTATTCTACGGTTAGGGTTAGGGCTAGGACTAGTTCTAGTATGAGTGTTAGGTTTTAGGATTAGTGTTGGAACTAGGGTAAGGGAGTGGGTTAGTGTGAAGGTTAAGGCTAGGGTTAGGGCTAAGGCCATGGTTAGGGTGAGGGGTAGGGTTAGGTTTATGGTTAGGCTAGGGTTACTGTTAGGGTTAAGTTTAAGGTGATGGCTAGGGTTAGAGTTAGGGCTAGGGTAGGTGTTAGATGTAGGGCTAGGGTTAAGTTTAGGGCTAATGATAAAGTTAGTGTTAAGGCTAGGTATAGGTTTAGCATTAAGGTTAGTATGATGACTAGGCTTAAGGTTAGGGTTAGGTTTAGGTTTAGGATTCGGGTTAGAGCTAAGGTTAGGGCTAAGGCTACAGTTAGGGTTAGGCATAGGATTTCTTGTTAGGGTTAGGGTTAGGGCTAGTTTAGAATTAAGTTTAAAGCTGGGGTTAGGGTTAAGGATAGGGAAAAGCCTAGGTTTATGGTTACTGCTAGAGTAGGGTTAGCGTTAGGTTTAAGGTTAGGTCCAGGGCTTGGGTTAGGGTTAGGCTTAGTGTTAGGGTAAGGGATAGGGCTAGGGTTAGGACTAGGTTTATGGTGAGAGTTAGGGTTAGGGTTAAAGTTGGGGTTAGGGCTAGGGCTAGGCATAGGGTTAAGGTTAGGGTTAGGGTTAGGTTTAGGGATAGCATTTGGGTCCTTCCATGCACACTTGTAATCACCTTGAGAGTTCTGGTTTGCCTTAGAGTTAGGGTTTGGTTTAGGATTCCTGTTAGGGCTAGGACTGCAGTTAGGGTTAGGGTTAGCGTTAGTGCTAAGGTTAATCTTAGGACTAGGGGTAGGACTATGATTAGGTTTATGGCTAGATTTAGGGTTATTGTTAGAGCTACGAATAGGGTTAGGGTAAGGGTTAGCTGTACTGTTAGGGTTAGGACTTTGGTTAGAGCTAGAGTTAGGGTTAGGGCTAGGGTTAGGCTTAGGGCTATGGATAGAGTTACGGTTAGGTTTAGCCTTAGGGTTAGGGCTAGATTAGTGTTAGGGTTAGATCTAAGGTTATATTATCCTTAATGCTAGGGTTAGGATTATATTTAGGTCTGGGGTTAAGATTAGGGTTAGTGTTATAACTAGGGCTAGGGCTAGGACAAGGGTTAGAATTAGGCTTAACGCTATGGTTAGGGTTAGGGTTAGGGCTAGGTTTAGGACCAAGTTTAGGGTTAGGGCTAGAGTTAGGTTTAGGGTTAGTGCTAGGTTTAGCACTAGGTTATGTTTAGGGTTAGGGCTAGGGTTTGGGTTAGTGTTAATATTAACTTTGAGGATACTGCATTGTCATTTTGATTTGTATCTCTCGGATGATTAGTGACTTTGAGCATGTTTTAATACTTCTCTAGGCCTTCCTTATGTCCTCTTTTGAAAAGTTTCTATTTAGATCCGTTGCCCATTTTTTGATTTGGTTGTTTATCTTTCTTTTGTTAAGTTGTATGAGTTCCTTGTAAATGCTAGAGATTAAACCCTTATCATTGATAACATTGGCAAATATGTTCTCCCATGCTGTGGGCTTTCTTGTTTTGTAGATGGTTTCGTTTGCTGTATAGAAGCTTTTTATTTTGATGTAGTTCCATTTGTTTATTTTCTCTTTAGTTTCCATTGCTCTTAGAGCTGCATAAGTGAAGATATTGCTTCAGCATATGTCTGAGATTTTCCTGCCTGTGGATTCCTCTAAGAATTTTATGGTTTCCCATCTTAAAATTAAGTCCTTTATCCAGTTTGGATTTATCTTTGTGTATGGTGTAAGTTGGTGGTCTAGCTTCATTTTTTTTTGCAGGTATCTGCCCAATTTTCCCAATACCATTTATTGAAGGACTGTCATGACTCCATTGTATGCACTTGCCTCCTTTTTCAAATATTAATCAAGCATAGTTCTTTTCGGCTGATTTCTGGGTTCTCTATTATATTCCATGGGTCTATACGTATATTCTTGTCCAGTATCAGGAAGTTTTTAGAACAGTTGCCTTGTAATACAGCTTGATACCTGGTATTGAGATCCCTCCTACTTTGTTCTTCTTTCTCAGGATTGATTGCTGCAGTTATTTGGTGTCTTTTTTTAAATTTCAGATGAATTTGGAGAGTTTGTTCTAGGTCTTTGAAATACACCCTTGGTATTTTAATGGGGAGTGCATTTAATCTATAGATTGCTTTGGGTAGTATGCAAATTTTAATGATGTTGATTCTACCAATCCATGAACATGGTATGTTCTTTCTTCTGTTTATTTCTTTCTCAATATCCTTTTTCAGCGTCCTGTAGTTTTCCAAGTACAGATCTTTTACCTCCTTAGTTAAGTTTATTCCTAGGTATCTTAATTATTTTGGTGCGATGGTAAATGGTATTGTTTTTTTAATCTCTCTTTCTGTAAGTTCACTATTGGTGTATAAATATGCCATGGATTTCTTGGTGTTAATTTTGTATCCTGCTACATTGCCAAATTCATTTATTAAGTCTAATAATTTTTGATGGAGTCTTTAGGGTTTCCTATGTACAGTATCATGTCATCTGCAAATAATGACAGTTTTAGGTATTCTTTTCCAATTTGGATACCTTTTATTTCTTCTTCTTCTTGTCTCATTGCTATGGCTAGGACTTCCAAAACTAAGTCAAACAGGAGTGGTGAAAGTGGACATCCCTGTCTCATTCTTGTTAGAGGAAATGGTTTTAGTTTTTGCCCATTGAGTATGATTTTGGCTGTAGGTTTGTCATATAAGGCTTTTATTATGTTGAGGTATGATCCCTCTATTCCCATTTTGCTGAGGGTTTTTATCAAGAAAGGGTGTTGGATTTTGTCAAATGCTTTTTTTCTGAATCAATTGATATGACTCTGTGATTTTTATCTCTCAATTTGTTTGTGTGATGTATCACGTTTATTGATTTTTGGATATTATACCATTCTTGCATCCCTAGGATAAATCCTAATTGGTCATGGTGCATGATCTTTCTGATGTAATGCTGGATTCTATTTGCTAGAATTTGGTTGAGGATTTTGGTATCTACTAATATGTTCATGAAAGATATTGGCCTGTAGTTCTCTTTCATTGTGTTATCTTTTTCTGGTTTTGGTATTAGGGTAATGCTGGCTTCATAGAATGAGCATGGAAGTGTTCCTTACTCTTGAAGTTTTTGGAATAGTCTGAGGAGGATATGTTTTATTTCTTCTTTGAATGTTTGTAAAACTCCATTTGAAGCCATCTGGCCCCAGGTTTTTGTTTGCTGGAAGCTTTTTGATAAATGCTTCAATTTTCTCCATAGTTATCAGCTGATTGAGACTTTTAGACTCTTCCTGATTGAGTTTTGGAAGGTTGTATTTTTCTAGGAATATGTCCATTTCCTCTAGGTTTTCTAGTTCGTAGGAATAGAGTTGTTCATATTATTTTTTTTAACAATTCTTTGTATTTCTATGGGGCCTGTTATTATTTCCCCTCTTTCATTTCTGATTTTTTTTTATTTGGGTCCTTTCTCTTTGCCTGGCTAGAGGTTCATCAATCTTGTTTATCCTTTCAAAGAACCAGCTCTTGGTTTCATTGTTCTTTTGTAATTTTTTTATCTCTATTTCATTTATTTCTGCTCTGATTTTTATTATCTCCTTCCTTATTCTCACTCCTGTCTTTTCTTGTTGTGCTCTTTCTAATTCTTTAAGTTGTAGTGTTAGATGATTTATTACCATTTTTTCTTGCTTTTTGAGGTAGGCCTGTAGAGCTATAAAATTCCCTCTCAGGACTGCTTTCACTGTGTTTCATAGATTTTAGAATGTTGTGTTTTCATTGTCATTCATTTCCAGGATGTTTATATTTTCTTCTTTGATCTCTTTGGGAACCCAACCATTTTTTAATAACATGCTATTCAGCTTCCAAGTGTTTGAATTTTTTGGATTGTTTTTATTGTAGTTTATTTCTAATATTATGCCATTGTGGTCTGACATGATGCTTTATATGATTTCAATCTTCTTGAATTTGGAGAGACTTTGCCAGTGACCCAACATGTGGTCTATCTTTGAAAATGTCCCATGTGCACTTCAGAGGAGTGTATATTCCATGGCTTTCAGGTGAAATGTTCTGAAGATGCCAATTAAATCCATCTGACCTAGTGAGTCATTTAGGATTGCTGTTTCTTTGCTGATTTTTTGTATAGAGCATTTATCCAGTGATGTCAATGGGGTATTAAAGTCCCCTACTATGATTGTATTATTGTCGATCTCTCTCTTGATATCTTCAAGAAGTCTTTTATATATTTGGGTGCTCCTGCATTGGGTGCATATATGTTTACCAGGGTTATATCCTCTTGTTGTATTGATCCCATTAGTATTAATAAGTGGCCTTCCTTATCTCTTGTTATGGGCTTCACTTTGAGGTCTACTTTGTCAGATATAAGTATTGCTACCCCAGCTTTTTTTTTTATTTCCATTTGCCTGAAAGATATTTTCCATCCCTTCACTTTCAGTCTTGTTCTGAAGTGGATCTCTTATAGACAGCATATATATGGGTCATGTTTTCTTATCCATTAAGCCACTTGATGTCTTTTGATTGGAGCATTTAGTCCATTTAAGTTTAAAATTATTATTGATAGGTACTTGTTTATAGCCATTTTTATATTTTGTGCCTGTGTTCCTTCTTTGCTTTTCATGTCTTCTTTTTACACCAGTTCCTTTAGCATTTCTTGCATTGCTGGCTTGGTAGTGATAAACTCCCTTAGCCATTTTTTTTGTCTGTGAAACTCATTATTTCCCCTTCAATTTTGAATGATAGTGCTGGATAGTAGAGTATTCTTGGATTTAGTCCCTTGCTTTGCATCACTTTGTAAATGTCCTTTCATTCCTTTCTGGCCTGATGTGTTTCTGTTGAGAAATCATTTGATAATATAATGGGAGATCCCTTGTATGTAACTTTCTGTCTCTCTCTTGCAGCCTTTAAGATTCTCTCTTTGTCCTGAATGTTTGCCATCGTAATTACAATGTGTCTTGGTGTGAATATTTTCAGGTTCATCTTGTTTGGGACTCTCTGTGCTTGTGTGACTTTTCCTTCCCACATCAGGGAAGTTTTCTGACATTATTTCTACAAATAGGTTTTGTAACCCTTGTTCCTCTTCCTGTTGTCCTGTCAACCCTATTATTTGTATGTTGCTTTGTTTCATGTCGTCCCAAAGCTCCCTTTGGCTCTCCTCCTTCTTTTAATTTTTTTCTCTAATTGCAGTTCAGTTTGGGTGTGTTTTGCTTCCCTGTCTTCTAATTCGCTAATTCGGTCCTCCGCTTCTACTAGTCTACTGTTGAAACTTTTCATGGTGTTTTTTTGTTTCAGGTATATCACTCTTTATTTCTTCTTGATTCTTACATAAGTTGTTGATTTTTTCATCCATCTGGTTTATGAACTGTATGACCCTTATTCTGAATTCTTTTTCTGACATATATTGCATGCCTCTGTATCACTTAGCTACTTTTCTGGCAAGTCCTCCTTTTCTTTCCTTTTGTGGTTTCTTTGTCTCCCCATTTTGGCTCTCACCAAAGGATCTAGGTGTCAAGTCATGCAGGGGCTCTTCCTCAGGTGGCAGCAGCTCCTTGGGTGATGGCTGCTCCTCGGGCTGTTGTGGCAGCAGCTGCTCCACAGGTGGCAGCGGCTCCTCTGGTGGGTGCTGCTCATAGCAGCGGTGGCTCCTCTGGCTGGCTGAAGCAGTCTGCTCACACAGCTGTTGCTCCTTGGATGGGGGCAGGCTGCTCATAACGCTGCTGCTCCTCTAACGGGGGTGGTTTGCTTGCACGGCTGCTGCTCTTCCAATGGGGGTGGGCTGCTCACATGGCTGCTGCTCCTTGAATGGGTACAGGCTGCATGTAGCTGCTACTCCTCAGATGGGGGCGGGCCACTTGCGGGGCTGCTGCTCCTCTGATGGGGGCTGGTTGCATGAGGCTGCCCCTCCTCGCACTAGGGCGGGCTGCTCATGGGGCTGCTGCTCCTCAGATGGGGGAGGGCTACTCATGTGGCTGTTGCTCGTGTGGTTGCAGTGCCCTAGGCGAAAGCATTGGGTTGGCCAGAGGGGAGCATGTTTTGGAACTCATAGGAGCCTTTGCCTGATGTGGGTGGAGTCTCAGTGACTGTGGGACTGCAGCCGAGGCAGCAGGTCCCTGGCGGGGATGGTGGTAGAGTCCTGGGTGTTATCTGTGGGCACTCTGGATGGAGGTGAGGCTGGGGTCCCAGTCACAGCAGCTCTCCCCTTCAAAGAGGTGCAGCCTCTGTGGAATAGCTGGCTGCTCTGGGACTGTTTGCAATAGCAGAACCTGCCTGGTTGGGCAAGCCCAGGCAGCCTGCCCCAAAAGGTCCTGTGGGATCTAACTCTCTCTCTCTCTCTCTCTCTCACACACACACACACACACACACACACACACCACACGTCCACACCACTCCTCTTTTGCTCCCTCACTCACTCATGCTCTCTCCCTCACTGCTGCTTTTTTCCTGCCTCGGTAGTTGGGTCTGGAGTGTTATTGACCCATTTGTGGATGGAGTCTCTTCTCCAGGGGTCTGCTTATGTGGCTCGCTTTCTACCACATTGGCTAAACAGGATAAAATTCACCTCAACAAGACATGACACAAATGGAACAAAACATGAATGTACCCATGACACCAGTAACCCCAGTATAAGTGACCACCAGAGAAAAGAGAATTAGGGAAGAAAAAAGAGAGCACAAATGATATCAAAGAGCACATAAAATACCAACTTCTGCGTATGGGCCACTAAGTTTCAATTGCACTGTACATGTGCGCCCGCATGTGGTATTTTGTGGAAGAGCCACACTCAAGGGGCCAAAGAGCCACGTGTGGCTCGCAAGCCACAGTTTGCTGACCATGGGGTTAGGGCAAGGTTTATGGTTAGGGTTAGGGTTAGGACTAGGGTTTGACTAGGGTTAGTGTTAGGGTTAAGTTTAGAGTTAGATTTAGAATTAGGGTTAGAGCTTGGGTGAGTATTAGGTTTAGGGCTAGTTTTAGGGTTAGGATTTGGACTAGAGCTAGAGTTACTGTTAATTTTAGGGTTAGAGTTTGGGCTAGGGTTAGGTTTAGGGATACCTGGAGCATTAGAATTGGGTTTAGGATTAGGTTTAGGGTTAAGGTTTGGGTTAAGGCTAGTGTTAAGGTTAGGGTTAGGCTTAGGGTAGGGCTAGGTTTAGGGTTAGTGTCAGGTCTTGCATTTGGGTTGAGGCTAGTGTTAGGGTTAGGTTTAGGCTTAGGTTTAGGTCTAGGGTTAGGATTGTTGTTAGGGACAGTGTTAGGACCAGGGTTAGGTTTAGGACTAGGGTTAGGGTTAACGTTAGGATTAGGGTTAGGGCTAGATTTAGTGTTAGAGTTAATGGTGAAGGTTTGGGCCAGATTAGGGATAGTGTTAGGGCTAAGGCTAGAGTTAGGTTTAGGGTTAGGGTAAGTTTAGGGTTAGAGTTGGAAAAAGGGTTAATGTTACAGTTAGGATGAGCATTAGGACTTCGGTAAGGATTAATGTTAGAGCTAGTGTCAGTATTAGGGCTAAGATTAGGGTTAGGTTTAGGGTTAAGGCTAGGTAAAGTTAGTGTTAGGGTTAGGGTTACAGTTAAGGTTAAGTTTAAAGTGACGGCTAGGTCTAAGGATTGCATTAGGGTTAGTTTTAGGGTTAGATTTAGGACTAAGGTTAGAGTTATGATTAAGGTTAGGGTTAGGGATAGGGATAGATTACGGTTAGGGTTAGGGCTACTGTTAGGGTTAGGGCTAGGGTTACAGTGAATTTTATTTATTTATTTTTTTCTGCTCATGTCTCTTTTTTTTTTAATTTTTTTTATTTTATTTATTAAATCTTTATTGTTCAGATTACATTTGTTCCTCTTCCCCCCCCCCATAACTCCTCTCCTCCCAGTTCCCGCCCCACCCTCTGCCCTCACTCCCCACCCACTGTCCTCATCCATAGGTGCACGATTTTTGTCCAGTCTCTTCCTGCATCTCCCATTTCCCTTTCCCCCCCAAGAATAGTCAGTCCATTCCCTTTCTATGTCCCTGATTCATTATAATCACCAGTTCATTCTGTACATCAGATTATTTATTCACTTGATTCTTAGATTCACTTGTTGATAGATGCATGTTTGTTGTTCACAATTTGTATCTTTACCTTTTTCTTCTTCCTCTTCTTAAAGGATACCTTTCAGCATTTCGTATAATACTGGTTTAGTGGTGATGAACTCCTTTAGCTTTTCCTTATCTGTGAAGCTCTTTATCTGACCTTCAATTCTGAATGATAGCTTTGCTGGATAAAGTAATCTTGGTTGTAGGTTCTTGGTATTCATCACTTTGAATATTTCTTGCCATTCCCTTCTGGCCTGCCAAGTTTCTGTTGAGAAATCAGCTGACAGTCGTATGGGTATTCCCTTGTAGGTAATTGAGTCTCTTTCTCTTGCTGCTTTTAAGATTCTCTCTTTGTCTTTTGCTCTTGGCATTTTAATTATGATGTGTCTTGGTGTGGTCCTCTTTGGATTCCTTTTGTTTGGGGTTCTCTGCGCTTCTTGGACCTGTAAGTCCATTTCTTTCACCAGGTGGGGGAAGTTTTCTGCCATTATTTCTTCAAATAGGTTTTCAATATCTTGCTGTCTCTCATCTTCTGGCACCCCAATTATTCTGATGTTTGTACGCTTGAAGCTGTCCCAGAGGCTCCTTACACTATCTTCGTATTTTCGGATTCTTTTTTCATTTTGCTTTTCCGGTTGGGTGTTTTTTGCTTCTTCGCATTTCAAATCTTTGGCTTGATTCTTGCGCTCCTCTGGTCTGCTATTGGGTGTCTGTATAATATTCTTTATTTCAGTCCGTGTATGCTTAATTTCTAGTTGGTTCTTTATCATAGCATCGAGGGTCTCATTAGTTTTCGTGACTCTCTCCTCAAGTTTATTGACAGCTTCTAGCACATTTTTGCAAGCCCTCAAAATTGCGATTTTTAGCTCTATATCCTCCATTTCTGTCATGTTTTTTTGTCTCCGCATTTTTTATGCTTTCTTGGTGCACCCCCTAGTGGTCTTTGTGCGCAGTCTTGTTCTAGTTGAGCCTTGATTGTTGTAGTTAATACTAGAGGGATTTGACCACCAGGCCGACTGGCTGTGTGAATCAGCTGTGTCTGCCGCGGAAAACTTCTGTCCTCTGGGGAGGTGCTAATCTAGCCTTTGCCTGAGGTGATCCGGCAAATGGCTCTGCGCAGGGCTTGGGCGGGGCGGGCTCAACAGGGCGGGCGGAGGGAGCCGTTATGGTGCCCTCAGTCCTGTTCCCAGAGGCTCTGCTTCTCAGAACCCCCGGAACCGCTGCAAACCTCGGAGGGAAAGCTGCCTTCCAACTGATGCCAGACACTCCCGCTTCTCCCGTTTGGGTCCGAGTCCCCAGCGATTCGCCCGTATCTGGAGCTCAGAGTCTGAGACTCCCCCCTGACCGAAAACGACAACCGCGCTCTCAGCCACCAGCCCGCTTTGCGCGCGCACCTCCGCACCTGAGTTTTTTCCACACTGCGCCTCCTCTGAGCCTCGGTGTGCTGTTATTTTTCCTTCTAGTTGAAGAGTCTCTCCTCAGCCAGCCTTCCTGTGGTTCTGGGTGATGTCCGTTCCGTCTTTTAGTTGTATTTTTGAAGTGGTTGTTTGTGGCAGCAGTCTCCGGTGTTTACCTATGCCGCCATCTTGGTGGAGTCCTACAGTGAATTTTAAGGCTAGGTTTAGAGTTAGGTTTAGTGTTAGGACTAAGGCTTGGGTTATGGTTAGGGTTAGGTGTTCTGTTAGAATTTGTGCTAGGTTTAAGACTAGGGTGAAGGTTATCTAAGGCTAGGATTAGTGTGAGGGTTAGGGCTAGGGTTAGGGTTGGCCTAGATTTATGATTGAGTTTATGGCTGTGGTTAGGTTTAGGTTTAGGGATAGGCCTATTGTTAGGGTTATGGCTAGGGTTTAGGTTAGGGTTAGGGCAAAGTTTAGTATTAGGGTTATGTATAGGCTAGGGCTAGGTTTAGAGTTAGGATTATAGCTAGTGTTAAGGTAAGGTAAGGGTAAGGGTTAGAGCTAGGGATAGGGCTAGAATTAGGATTAGGTTAACATTTTGGTTTAGTTAATGTTAGGGCTAGGTTATGGGCTAGTATACCAAGCGGTTTCCTGGGGCTGTCTTCTTCCCGTGTCCCGCATGGAGAAGGAGACTTGAACCGGTTCGTGCAATCTAGGAGGCGCTTTCGGGATTGAAGAAATAATGAAAGACAGACATATAATAGATTAAAAGCTTGGGCTGGGTGTGGTGCCTGCCCTCCAGAGGGACAGGCAAAGAGAGCCTACCCCCTGAAAGAACAGAGCACACAGAGAGAGAGCCAGCTCCGAAAGCTGCTTTATTATATACTTGAGTTACAGGAAGTTACATCACATCTGGGAGGACCTTTGACATCATGAGATCCATCCCCTTAACACTAGGCAGGTGAGTCAAACTGGGTGGTGTCCAGTCTTTGACTGGTCCTGTCTCCAGGGCGGGGCTTTCGCCCTCACACTGAATCCAGCTGACATAAATTAAGCCAAGTGTATTCTACCGGCCCTGAATAGGCTAGAGTTAGGGTTAGTGTTAGAGTCAAGGCTAGGGTTAGGGGGTCAAGGCTAGGGTTAGGGTTAGAGTTAGGGTTAGGTTTAGAGCTAGAGTTGGGTTTAGAGTTAGGACTAGAGCTAGGGTTAAGTTTAGGTTAAGGTTAGGGTCATGGTTATGGTTATGGTTAATGTTAGGATTAGAGCTAGACATAGGATTAGGATCAGGCTTAATTTTAGTGTTTAATTTAGGGCTATGGCTACTTTTAGTGTTAGGCTTAGGTTTATGGCTATGGTTTGGTTTAGTCTTTGTGTTAGGTTAGCATTAGGTTTAGTGTCTGGGTCATTGGATGCACAGTGGAATCACCTGGAGAGTTAGGGTTAGCTTTAGTGTTAGGGTTAGGTTTAGGGTTAGGGTTAGGGCTAGAGCTAGGGCTAGGGCTAAGGTTAGGATTAGGGTTAGAGCTAATGTCATGGTTAGAATTAAGGTTAGGGTTAGGGCTAGGGATTGGTAGCATTAGGTTTAGGGCTAGGGTTAGGTTTTGGTTTAAAGCTATTTTATGGTTAGCGTTATGGTTAGTCTTAGCACTAGGGCTAGGGTTATGGATTGGGTTAAGTTTAGGGTTAGAGATGGGCTTTAGGCTAGAGTTAGGGTTAGGGTTAGGACTATGGCTAGGGCTAGGGCTAGGGCTAGGCTTCTGCTTATGGTTAGGGCAAGATAGGTTTAGGAATATGGTTAGGGTTAGGGTTAGGGTGAGTGCTAGAGTTGAGGGAGGGTTAGGGTTATCGCTAGGGCTAGGATTTGAATTATGTTAAGTCTTGGGTTAGGGTTAGGGTTAGGGTTATGGTTAGGATTGGGGTTAGGGTAAGGTCTAAGACTAGAGTTAGGATTATGGCTAGGGTTAGGGTTAGAACTGTGTTTAAGACTAGGATGAAGATTAGTATTTGGGCTAGATTTATGGTTAGGTCTTGGATTGGGTTACAGTTAGGGTGATGGTTAGGGTTAGAACTAGGGTTAAGGTTAAGGTTAGGATTAGGGCTAGGGTTAGCATTAGAACTTGGGTTATGGCTCGATCTAGGGTTAGCATTAGGGTTAGGGATAGTGTTAATGTTAGGGTTAGGGTTAGGGTTAAGGCTATGGTTTAGTTTTAGGGTTAGGGTTAGGGTTAGGGCTTGTGTTAGGCTTAAGGCTAGTTTTAGGATCAGTTATAAGATTAGGGTTATGGTTTGATTTAGGGTTAGGTTTAAAGTTAAGGTTAATATTAGGTAAGACTAAGGTTAGACTAAGGGTTAGGGCTAGTATTATGTTTAGGGCTAGGGGTAGAGTTAGGGTTAGGATTGGTGCTGGGGATAGGGTTATGCTTAGGGTTATGGTTAGGTTTAGGGCTAGGGCTAGGTTTCATGTTAGGGCTGGGTAATGTTTAGGTCTTTTGCTAGATTTAGAATTTGTGTTAGGGTCTGGTTAGGGTTAGGGTTATTGTTAGGGTTTGGGTTAGTGCTATGGTTATGACTAGGGTTTAGGGTAGGGCTAGTGTTAGAGTTAAGATTAGAGCTGGAGTTAGGGTTAGTATAGGACTAGGTTTAGTGTTAGGACTGGTGTTAGGGTTCGAGTTAGGGTTAGGGTTAGATCTTTTAGTTGGCTTAGGGATCATTTATGGTTAGTTTTAGGGTTAGTTTATGGTTTGAGTTAGGTTTAGGTCTAGTGTTAGGGTTTTGTTTAGGGTTAGGGTTAGGGCTAGGGTTAGCGTTTGGGTTATGACTATGTTAGGTTTATGACTAAGGTTAAATTTAGGGTTAGGTTATTCTTAGGTGTAGGATTAGGGTCGAGGTTAGGACTATGGTTAGGTTTATGGTTAGGGTTAGAGTTAAGTTAGGGTTAGGGTTACGGTTATGGTAGGTTTGGAATTAGGGTTAGGGCTGGGTTAGGCTTAGGGCTAGGAGTAGGATTACTGTTAGGGCTAAGGTTAGGCTTAGTGCTAAATGTTAGGTTAAAGTTATGGCTATGTTTAGTGTTATCATTAGGTTATTTCTAGGGGTAGGTTTAGGTCTAGAGCTAGGTTTAGGTTTAGGATTACAATTATAGTTCACATTAGGGCTAGGGTTAGTGTTAGTGTTAGTGTTAGGCCTAGGGTTCGGGCTAGTGTTAGGGATACATTTAGGGCTATGGTTAGGGTTAGCATTAGGGTTAGAGTTAGGGCTAGGGCTATGGTTAGGATTAGGCACAGGGTTGGGGTTAGTACTAGTGTTAGACTTAGGTTTAGGGCTAGTGTTAGGGTTAGGCTAGAGATACGGTTAGGGTTAGGACTTGGGTTAATGTTAAGTTTAGGGCTATGGCTAGGGTTAGGCTTATAGTTAAAGATAGGTCTAGGGTTAGGTTTAGGGCTAGAATTAGGGTTAAGATTATGGCTAACACTATGGTTTGGTTTAGGTTTAGGGATAGGTTAGGTTTAAGTCTAGAGTTAACTAGGTTTAGGGATAAGTTTAGAGTTAAAGCTAGTGTTAGGACTAGGGTTAGGGTTAATGCTAGGGTTAGGGTTAGTGTTAGCATTAAGGCAAGGGCTGGGTTAATGTTAGGATTAGGGCTTGTGTTAGGTTTTGGGCTAGTTTTAGAGTTAGTGTTAGGGTTAGGGCTAGGTTTAGGAGTAAGGTTAGGGTGAGGGTTAGTGTTAGGGATAGGATTAAGGTTAAGGTTAGGGCTAGGGTTAGGTTTAGGGCAGGGCTAGTGTTAAGGTAGAATTAGGGTTAGGGCTAGGGTAAGGGTTAGAGTTAGGATTAGGTTTAGGGTTAGGGCTTGTGTTAAGGTTAGCACTAGGTCTAAGATTAGGTTTAGGTATACTGCAGTGATGGTGAACCTATGACATGCGTGTCAGAGGTGACACGCGAACTCATTTTGGGTGACACACATCAACAGAGACAAAAAATTGCATAATTCAAATATTTGTCTCTC
>NW_005357789.1:68325-75629 GCF_000412655.1 Myotis brandtii | reverse complement strand
AAAAAAGTCACTAATTTCTAGTTTTCGTACCATTTGATTATCATTGTTTTTATTATTTTTTTTTCCTAAATGTACATGGTTTTTCTGTTTTTCTTCATTTTATACATATTTCTTGGTTGATTTTTCTTTGTTAAATGGCAAAATATCAAAAATATAAATCTTTTTTTTACTATGGTTGTAAATATAAAAATTATGAATATTTCTGTATGTGACACGGCACCAGAGTTAAGTTAGGGTTTTTCAAAATTTTGACACGCTGAGCTCAAAAGGTTCACCATCACTCGTACAGTGTTAGGTTTAGAGTTAGGATTTGGACTAGGGTTAGGATTATGGTTAGGACTAGAAGTAGGGTTAGGGTTAGGGTTAGGGTTAGGGTTACGACTTGTGTAAGACTTAGGGGCTAGTTTAGGTTTAGGGTTATAGTTAAAGCTAGGGCTAGGGTTAAGATTAAAGTTAGGTTTAGAACTAGGGTTAGGCTTTGTGTTATGGCTAGGGTTAAGGTTCTGTTTGGGACTAGTGTTATGGTTAGGGTTAGGATTGTGGCAGGGGCTAGGGATAGGCTTAGGGTGAGGGTTAGGTTTAGGGCTAGGGCTAGGTTAGGGTCATTTCAGGGTTAGGGTAAGTGTTAGGTTTAGTGTTGGGTTATGGCTAGAGCTAGGGTTTGGTTTAGGTCTACCCTTAGGGCTAGGGTTGGTACTAGGGTTAGGTCTAGGCCTAGGGTTAGGCTTAGGATTAGGGCTATTGTTACAGTTAGAGCTAAGATTAGTGTTAGAATTAGGGCTAGTGTTAGGGATAGGGTAGTGTTAAGGTTAAGATTAGAGCTGGAGTTAGGTTTAAGGTAAGGGATAGGACTAGGTTTAGTGTTAGGACTAGAGTTAGGGTTAGCATTGGGTTAGGATTAGGGCTAGGGATGTATTAGGACTACGGTTAGGGCTAGGGCTAGGGCTAGGGTTAGGATTAGGATTAGGGCTAGGCTTTAGGTTATATTAGGCATAAGGTTAGTTTAGGGTTAGGGTTAATGTTTGGACTAGGGCTATTGTTTGGTTTAGGGTTAGGGCTAGTGTTAGGGTTAGGGTTAGGGCTAGCACTAGGTTTAGGCTTAGGGTTAGGGCTATTTTAGGTTTAAGTCTTGAATTAGGACTAGGGTTAGTATTAGGGTTAGAGCTAGGGTTATGGCTAGTGTTAGTGATAGGCTTAGAGCTAGCGCTAGGGTTAGGTTTATGGTTAGATTATGTTTAGGTCTAGAGTTAGGACTAGGGTTAGGGTTAGGATGAGAGCTAGGGCTAGGTATAGGATTTTGGTTATGTTTAGGGCTTGTGTTAGGGTTAGGGATAAGGTTGGATTAGGTTTACAGCTAGGTTTACTGTTAGGATTAGTTTTAGAGTTAGGTTTAGGGTTTGTGCTAGAATTAGGGTTATTGTTATGGCCAGAGTTTGGGTTAAGATTAGGGTTACATTAGAATTTGGGTTAGGTTTGGGGTTAGGGTTAAGGCTAAGGCTAGGTTTAGGAGTAGGGCTAGGGTTAGTGTTAGAAGTAGGGTTAGGGCTGGGACTAGGGTTAGGGTTAGTGCAAGGTTTATTCTTAGTGATAAGGGTTAGGCTTAGTGCTAGACTTAGGGTTATGGCTTGGACTAGTGTTATGGTTAGGCAATGGTTAGGGTTAGATTCATGTCCAGGGTTAGGACAAGGGTTATGGTTAGGATTAGGGCTAGGATTAGGCTTAGGTTAAGGCTGGCATTAAGTTTAGGCCTAGGGTTACTTTTAGGTTTAGGGTTAGGGCTAGGATTAAGTTGAAGTTTAGGGTTAGTTTTAGGGCTAGGATTAGGGTTAAGGTTAGCACTAGGGTCAGGTTTAGGATTTAGGGCTAGTGTTAATGTAGGGTTTTTATTAGGGTCAGTGCTAGGGTTAAGGTTAGGGATAGGGTTAAGGTTAGGGTTTTAGCTAGAGTTAGTGTCAGTGTTAAGGGTGGAGCTAGGGTTAGGGTTAGGTTAGGGTTAGTTTTGGGGTTAGGGTTAGGGCTAAGGCTTGGTTTAGGATTAGGGTTAGTGTTAGGGCTAGGACTAGGGTTAGGACTAGGTTTAGGCCTGGGGCTAGTGATATGATTAGGGTTAGAGTTAGGTTTAGGGCTGACTATGTTTAGGGTCAAAGTTCGGGCTATGGCTAATGTTAGAATTAGGGTTAGGGCTACGATTAGGGTAGGGCAAGGTTTAGAGTTAGGTCTAGTGTTCAAACTAGTGTTAGGTTTAGGCTTAGGCCTATAGTTAGGATTAGTGTTAGGATTTGGTTTAAGACTACTACTAGGATTAGACTTAGGGCTTGGTTTAGGTTTAGGCCTAGAGTTAGGGTTGAAGTTAGTGCTAAGGCTAGGGTTAGGCTTAGGGTTAAGGCCATTGTTTGGGTTCGATAGCATCTGGGTCTTTTTATGTACATTTTAATCACCTAGAGAGTTAGTATTTGGTTAGGGTTTTTGTGAGCACCTGTGTCCTTGGTACCCATTAGAATCACCTGGAAAGTTAGGGTTAGGGTTAGGATTAGGGTTAGGGTTAGAATTAGTGTTAAGGCTAAAATTAGGATTAGGGTTTGATATAGACTAGAGTTAGGGTTAGGACTAGGGTTACCTCTAGTATTAATGTTGGAATTTAGGCTTTGGTTCGGGTTGATACTACGGTAAGGATTAGGGTTAAGGTTAAGGTTAGGGCTAGAGTTAGAATTAGAATTATGGTTAGAGCTAGGGCTGGAGCTAGTGTTATGATTGGGTTTAGGTTTTGTTGGGGTTTTCTAGGAGTTAGGGCTAGGATTAGGGTTAGGATTAGAGTTTTTGTTAGAGCTAGGTTTATGGTTTGGGTTAGGGTTAAGGCTAGGTTTACAGTTAGCTTTAAGGCTAAGGTTACGGTTAGGGCTAAGGATATGTTTAATGCTAGGGTCTGGTCCCTTCCAAAATAAAAAGCTTCTGCACAGCAAAAGAAACTATCAACAAAATAAGAGAGCTTACTGCATGGGGGAATATATTTGCCAATGATACATCTACTAAGGGGTTAATCTGCAAAATCTTTAGGGAACTCATACAACTTAACAAAAGGAATGATAAACAATCTTATTAAAAAATGGCGAAGGACCTAAATAGATACTTCTCCAAAGTGGACATACAGAAGGTCAAAAGGCCTATGAAAATATGCTCAAAGTCACTAATCATCCAAGAGTTGCAAATCAAAACAACAAGGAGGTATTACCTCATATCTGCCAGAATGGCTACCATCAACAGATCAACAAATGACAAGTTTGGCAAGGATGTGGAGCAAAGGGAACCCTAGTACACTGCTGGTGGAAATGCAGACTGGGGCATTCCTCTGTGGAAAACAGTATAGAGTTTCTTCAAAAAATTAAAAATGGAACTCCCATTTGACCCAGTGATCCCACTTGTAGGAATATATCCTAAGAAATCAGAAACACAAATCAGAAAGAATATATGCACCCCTATGTTTAAAGTAGCACATTTTGCAATAGCTAAGATTTGGAAACATCCTAAATGCCCATCAGCTGATGAATGGTTTAAAAAACTGTTGTACATCTATACAATGGAATACTATGCAGCTGTAAACAGAAAGAATTCTTACCATTTGTAACAGCATGGATGGACCTGGAGAGCATTATGCTAAGAAAGATATGTATCTCATGATCTTATTCATATATGGAATCTAATGAAAAACATAAATTGATGAACAAAAATAGAGGCAGAGACACAGAAGCATTGAACAGACTGTCAAACCTCAGAGGGAAAGCAGAGGAAGGTGAGTGGTGGGAAGCAATCAACCAATGAACTTGTATGCATATATGCATAACCCAGGAACAGAGACCATAGGGTGGTGAAGGCCTGGGGTTGGGGTGAGGGTGGGCTGGGAGAGGTCACTGGGAGTAAAGGGGGACATCTGTAATACTTTAAACAATAAATATTAAAAATAAATAAACTAAAATTGGATAGAATTGTTCAGTTTCTTGAGGAAAAAAATACACTTAGACAAATATATTCTTTTTTTAAATTTAATTTTGTTTTATTTCTTAAAGTATTACAAAGAGTATTACACATGTCTCCTTCTTATATGCATGCATACAAGTCCTTCGGTTGATCTCCTACCCCCCCCCAACCCTCCCCAGGCTTCCCACTGTAGTTTGACAGTCTGCTCAATGCTGCTCTGCTTCTGTATCCATTTTTGTTCATCAGTCTATAATGGTCCTTATTATCCATAAATGAATGAGATCATGTGGTATTTTTCTCGGCTTCCCAGGGGCTGTCTCAGTCTCACAGGGGCTGTCTCAGCCTCACAGGGGCCGTCCCAGCCTCACTGGGGCCGTTTCAACCTCACCAGGGCCATCTCAACCTCACTGGGGCCCTCTCGACCTCACTGGGGCCGTCTCAACCTCACTGGGGCTGTCCCAGCCTCACAGGGGCCGCCTCAGCCTCACAGGGGCTGTCTCAGCCTCATGGGGGCTGTCTCAGCAACACAAAGTTTGGCATTCTGTCTTTTGTTGGGCGGCTCCTTGTTGGACAAAATCTCCAGGTGTTCTTGCTGGCTGAATATCTGGTATGCTTGCTTGGATTTCATTTTCTACTAAGTGCACAGACTGCTTGTCTGCCGTCTCCCAGCGTCCCATGTTAGACTGGATCTGGTGGACCTGTTTTTTCTGGTACAGCAGTTCCACGTCACCCACCCAGCTGGGTCCGGTTCCGGCTTCCTCTGAACCTGATTCTGCTTCGTGAGTGTGTCCCTTATGTATGCGAGAAGTTGAAATCTGCAGTCTGCTGGGTTGGGCTGAAAAAGCACAGATGGTTCCTTTTGTGCCACTGGCACAGCTTGGGTGGGGATGTAAATTGAGTAGGGCGGGATCTCCTGGAATCATCAGGGCGGAGCAAGGGGCAATGGCATCTCCGCGACTCCTCACCTCTCCGCGACTCCATGTCTCTGTGTCCCTGAGTGCCGGCGAGCAACTCTGCGAGACAGCCACCCTCTCTCTCCAGCCCGTTGCAAGGCCATCCTGCCTGTCTCCGTAGGGGTTTGGGACCTCAGAATTCCGCCCCATACAAGCTCAGTGGATTTGAGAGTCTGCAACCCCTTCCGATTGAAAAAAACACCTGGCGTGCAACTCTGCACCTCTGTTCTTGGCAAATCACCAGGGCAGAGCAAAGGGCAATGGCGTCTCCACAACTCCTCGCCTCTCTGTGTCCCCGCGTTCCCAAGTGCCTGTGAGCAGCTCCGAGAGAAAGCCACCCTCGCTCTCTGACCCATTGCAGACTTGAGAGTCTGCAGCCCCTTCCAATTGAAAAAAACCATGCATCCAGTTGTAGCCCGCCTGATGTGCGACTCCGTACCTCTGTTCTTGGAGCCTCTGCACAACCTACTCAGTCTCAATGCTCTTCTTTCTTTCCTTCCAGTTGTAGAGCTTCCACTGGCCCCGCTTTCCCATGGTTCTGAATGATAGCTGTTTGTCTTATAGTTGGTAGTCTTGATGTTGCTGTGGGAGGCAGCACGCACAGGTCTGTACCTTACACCACCATCTTGGTTCTCTAATCGATCGACAAATATATTCTTATTTTGGCCTGCTATAACAACAGTTTTCTTAGTCTCTGTATCCATTTCTGAGTCTCTAGGAATCCTTGAACACTGGTACATTTTGTAGAAAAATTTAACTACCTGTTATTATGGAAGAAAATAAACTAATGCATACCATGGTGGGATGTGTGACCAATCTGCATCTGATTATTCATGGTGCTTCTTTATTGTTCTCTTCTGTTTTTATGCAAATGATGTCATTATTTTTTTTTATTTGAAATTCAGTACAGAAAATGTTCCTTTCCAAAATATAAAGGGCCATGAGATATATTACTAGCATAAGGCATATAGATATAGTGAGCTTTATTCAGGTATTATATAACATGATCTTTGTAGTAACTTCTACCTGTACTTTTTCCTCTGTAGACTACTTCTAGGTTAACATAAACCCCCCCCCCCCCCCCAATTTGAAACATTAAAAAAGTAGGATTATTTGCAATTCATTGATTTAAAAAATAATATTAATTACTCTCTCCCCTCTTCCTAAAGATATACAATAACACACAGGCATGGCCTTGGCAGTGACTAAATATAGGTTTTTCTTATTTATCTCAGCAGTTGAAATCCCCAAGTATGTTTCCATTCTATCGGGACTCAGGTTTGAAAACAAGTAAACTGAGGGTGTGGTGGGAGCATTGATGAAGGCAGTCTGTCTCAGGCACTAACAGTAGGATGACCTATGCCTCTGCCCAATGCTGCATGTTTTGAGAAGATAATATCAGGCTCCTAGATACTAATGGTAACTATTCACTAAAAGTACGCATTTATACCCTTCTTCACAAGAAAACAATCAAGATTTCATCTAGCACACTGGCTGGGTAGTTCAATTGGTTTGAGAGTCCTCCCCATACTCCAAGGTTGTGAGTTTGATCCTGGTCAGGGCATATACAAAAAGCAATCAATGAATGCATAAATAAGTGGAACAACAAATCAATGTTTCTCTCTCTCTCTGTTTCTCCTTCTTCTTCTTCTTCTTCTTCTTCTTCTTCTTCTTCTTCTTCTTCTTTTCTTCTTCTTCCCCTCTAGCAGATCAAAACTTATAGAAATAATATGAATGGTGGCTCCCCACCCGAATCTCTACATCAAACAGGGCTTTTTCAGAAGGTAACATCTGATATCAGATCCTATAAATTATGAAAATGATCATTTTTCCTGTACATTTCAACAACTGTAGGTTGTCTGTCAACCCTAAGGGTCATAAGCATTAGAGAAAAAATATAAGAAATAATTAAAGAAGAAAGAATTTTAAGACCCTGTCAAACATCTGAAAGACTATGATGCTGGTGTCATTTAAATTTCTGAAAAGATTTAGGGAAATTCATACTTAAGCCCAAGACTAAATCATTTAGAAACCAGTCATTAAAATTCTAATTTCGTTATAGACTAGAGGCATGGTGCATGAAATTCATGCATGGGTAGGGTCCCTAGGCCTGGCTGGCGATCAGGGCTGATTGGGGCCTTTCGGATGCCGGCTGGGGCCTTCCTTCCGGCTGCTGGCTGGGGTCTTCCTTCCCCAGCTGCTGGCTGCCCTCCAGGGCCTTCCTTCATTCTATGCCACCCCCCTGGTGCTCAACACATGTCGTAGTGATTGATTGAACTCCCGGTCTCCCAGTTGAACTTCCAAGGGGACACTGCATATTAGCCTCTTATATATATATACTAGAGGCCCGGTGCACAAAAATTTGTGCACTCGGGGGGG
>NW_005357789.1:51103-67037 GCF_000412655.1 Myotis brandtii | reverse complement strand
CCGGCAAGTCAGGCGGGGAACGTTGGAGTCTGCAGTCACTGGAGCAAAAGCCTCATGTTCGCTTCCAGCTGCATGGCTGCCGGCCGCCATCTTGGCTGACAGTTAATTTGCATAAGGATATGCTGATTAGCCAATGGGAAGGGTAGCGGTCGTACGCCAATTACCATGTTTCTCTTTTATTAGTGTAGATAGATTATTTGATAGTGGACAAATCAGAATTGAATCTAAGTGTATTCTTCTGAAACTACTTAGAGTAAAAATATCATAGACCACTGTGACCCCTATCAACTAAGTCACTTGGATTAAAGACAGATTATTTAATCATCAGAGTGGTGAAGGTAAGTTTAAGGTTTTGCTCATATTTCAAAGGGAACTATGTTATTTATAATGGAGACCAAGAATTATTTAAATTAATTTTCCTGGATTGGTAAACATAAATAAGAGTGTCTTTTAGAAAGTTAAGTGTAACAAGAGAAATACATATGTGCTGGGAAGTGAATCTGTGACATTGAATATGGGGTTTTAAGGTTGGTATCTGACTAGTGTAGCTCAAATTAAATTGTTCATGACATTATAATACGTAAACCCCCCCCAACCAAAATAAAAATTCTACCTTAATTTTTTTATGAAAAGTTTTTATTTTCTATTTATTTATTATATTTTTATCTTTTTGGATATGTAAAACTTTAAAAAAAATCTTTACTGTGGAAAGTACCACATATGTCCCCTTACCCACCTCCATTGATATATTCTAGCCCGCTCCTGCCCCCCACCCCAGGCCTTCACCACTTTATTATCTGTGTCATTGGGTTATGCATATATGCATACAAATTCTTTGGCTGACCTCTTCCTACTCACCCACCCTCTCTTGCCTTCCCTCTGAGGTTCAAAAGTCTGTTCCATGCTTATATGTCTCTGGGTGTATTTTGTTTGTCAGTTTATTTTGTTTATTAGATTCCATGTTCTTACTTATATGTAGAATTAATGGTACCTTAATTTTTAAATTAATTTTGATTTAGATGCTTTATCTAAAATAAAATTTTCTGAGTTTTCTGAAAAACTATATGAACATGGGGAATAATTTTTACATGATACATTCAAATAATAAGAATTAGATTGTAGGGACACCATTTTACCTTTTCTTATTGTTAGGGTCACCAAAGGAGGAACACATGAGGCCAAAAAGGGGTAAAGCATTATGAATTTATTAGGTCATCTGGAAAACCAGATGGGCTGAACCCCAAAATTGTACCAGCACCCAGGGATGGGGAGTCAGAGATTTAAAGGACTGTAGGTGGGTACTGAGGGGAAAGATAATGGCCTTAGAAAGTGGAATGTGGTCTTAGCAAGTGAAATATGGTCTAAGACAGTGGTTCTCAACCTTCTGGCCCTTTAAATAGAGTTCCTCATGTTGTGACCCAACCATAAAATTATTTTCGTTGCTACTTCATAACTGTAATGAATCATAATGTAAATATCTGATATGCAGGATGGTCTTAGGCGACCCCTGTGAAAGGGACGTTCGACCGCCAAAGGGGTCGCGACCCACAGATTGAGAACTGCTGGTAATAAGCAAAAGAGAATGTCAGTTGTGAAATGATCTAAAGGTCAGTTCTCAGGAGAGGGGGTGTTGATTCAATTATTTGATCAAACCTAACACTTATTCTGTTTTTCAAATGACGTTTAAACACAGATAGCTCATGCAACTCCAGACTGAAATAAGATATTTCCTTGCATTTTATTACCAGAACTTTTTAGTTCACTGTTTTTCTTCTCCTGAACTTTGAAGGATGTTAAAAATTGAGGAAAATGCAACCTTACAAAACATGAAAACTTCTAAATGTTAGAGAAGAGTATGATGTTATATTTTATTTCATAGTAAATGTAATTACTTAGTACTGTATCAAGTGTGATGTGTTTCTAAATAGAAAGCCAGAGTCTAGGGAAACTCTATTTTGCCCCCAAAAATCTGCCATACTATTCATTGTTGATACAGAGTCTGAATGAAGGGCTCAGATGAAGAGGGAAAGCACATGTTAAATTCAGCTTTCTTGGCAACAGAAGAAAGTGCTATCTTTTTCTTCACACAAACCATTCCCATTAGAGCTCAAGATGTTCTTTTATTTCTAATCCTCAATTTTCCCCTTGGCCATTTATTTAGGATTAAATTAACTGCAATTTGGAAAATGTAGATGAAAAGTAGTGTATTGAGTAGATATCACATCTTTCCTGAATAAAGCCTGTTCGACCTCTTTCACAGCCATTCATTGTGCTTGAAAGGGTTTAGTGTGTGAACTGTTATACTGTCACTCTGCAGAGAAGTCTAGCAGCCAGAATTACTATGGAAACAGCAGAAAAAAAGGCAATTAACAAAATGGCTCTAATTTTTTTCCTATTTCTTTTTTTACTGTTTAGATTTAGAGAGCATATTCCCCTTTTAAAACACTCATAAGTATACACATGCAAACATGCACACATGATTAAAATAATTTGAAATTCTACTTAAAATTGCATTATTCTGTGGATGGAATTAGTGAATTTTTTTAAAAAATCATACTAATATAAAGTATTTATAAATGGTTCTCTCAACATATCTCTCTTCCTCCACCCTTCAGTTTTTGTTCTTTTCAGACATCGAAATGACTCTTTGGAAAAAACCTTAGTTAAATAACTGTTAATGAGCAGAATCTGTGATTTTAACCCTGGCACATTCATTAGACATTTAATTAGTCTCTCTTACCATCTCTCCTACGACAGAAACAAAATGTAGGTTCAATAGTTCAACCAAAATGAGGCTCTCTTTAGGTTTGTCAACCTTATTTTTTAGGTGAGAACATCAGGAAAAGCAGGTTATGTATGGCATTTATAGGTAGAATTTGTGACTGAAGGGTTAATAGAGCATAATGAGAGAATGTTTGATGTCACTATTAATACTAAAAATGCAATGCAATCCAAACTTTGTCAGGGAGGGGAGAGGATTGACAGCTGGTTAAGAAGGGTGAAGGGATTAAGCAAAAAAAAGAAAAATCCAGAAAGACTCATGGACAAAGACAAGAGTATGCTGATTGCCAGAGAGAAGGGTGGTAAGCGGAGGTAGAATAGAAGAAGGTAAAAAGGGGATAAATGGTAATGGAAGGAGACTTGACTTGGTGTGGTAAACACACAATCCAATATACAGATCATGTATTGTAGAGTTGTATACCTAAGATCTGTATAGTTTTATTAACCAATGTCACCCCAATAAATTAAATAAGAAAAATAATATAAAAGTATATTTGTAAATAAGTAATATTATTGCACATTGTAAGCATCATCCTATCTAATAAAAGAGAAACATGCAAATTGACTGTATCTCCACTACACACACAAACCATGCCCACAAGCCAATCAGGATTGAGTATGCAAATTAACCCAACCAAGATGGCGGAGGCCATGGAGATGGAGTGAGCAGGAGGCTTGGGTTGCCCCCGGCGATGGAGGAAGCCAAGTGTCCCACTGCCTTGGCCTGCCCTGGGCTCCTCTCAAGGCTACAAAGTTTCAATTATAGAAGATAAATAAATACCAGATACTTGCTTCAGCCGCCCTGGCCTCCTGCTGAAAAGAAAAAAGAAAAAACGGAGGAGCAGGGAGCTTGTGTCACCGGGGGCCGTGGCCAGCCTGCAAACAGCCATCAGCCCCTCACCCAGGCTATCCAGGCCCCCCAGCGGGACCCCCACCCTGATCCAGAACACCCTTCAGTGCAAAACAGCCAGCCCCCACCCGTGCACCAAGCCTCTATCCTATATAATAAAAGGGTATTATGCAAATTGACCCTAACAGCAGAACAACTGGGAATGACTGGTCACTATGACACACACTGACCTCCAGGGGGTAGACACTCAATGCAGGAACTTCCCCCTGGTGGTCAGTGCTCTCCCACAGGGGGAGCTCTGCTCAGCCACAAGCCAGGCTGCCAGCTGCCAGCACAGCAGTGGTGGCGGGATCCTCTTCCGCCTCCTCAGCAGCACTAAGGATGTCTGACTGCAGCTTAGGCCTGCTCCCTGCTGGCAAGTGGACATCCCCCGAGGGCTCCCGGGCTGCCAGAGGGATGTCTGACTGCCAGCTTAGGCCCGATCCCCTGGGGAGCGGTCCTAAGTCAGCAGGTGGACATACCCCAAGGGGTCCCAGACTGCAAGAGGGCACAAGCTGGGCTGAGAGACCCCCCGAGTTCACAAATATTTGTGCACCAGGCCTCTAGTCTATATATCTACTTATATAAAAACCCTGGGTAATGTTCACCACGTCCAGAAGAATTGCCGCGACCAAGCATAAGGAAGTCAGTCCTGCAGGGGTTGTCTTGGCAACGGCTGTGCCCTCCCCCAAGCTGTTTCCCAGAGCTGTTTCCTGAAAGGGTGGGGTTTGAGGCAGGAACTCGTCCTGGGAGCATGGAGGCATCTCTTTATAAAGTGTGTCGTGCCAGCACAGCCAAGGGTGAACCTGAGTGGGGGTGGCTGAAAGGCTTAGAAAAGGCAGCCAAGAGAATGAAAGCTGGGTCTCGGTGGGACACTGCTTCTCTGAGAGACAGCAACCATGCCCACAGCCATGCCTTTATTTTATAGCAGAAGCTATGAGGCAAAGTAAGGGCATGACCAAGATGTTTACAACATTCTCCTGGGTTTCAATCCTACTCAACTACATGCACCTGAACTCTATCAAGCCTACATCACTCAGGCACGTGGGGCCACGTGTTCGGACCATAGGTTCAAGCTTACAACTACAGCTGTTGGCTATAATTGTGCTGGGATGGCCCTGCCCTCCAAGCTGGGACTTGCACGTGGCAATGAGAGGACTGTGCCCTCTCATTATTCCAAGGCTTGAACCTGTCCAAAACACTGTAGCGGCTCCCCACAATAAAGTTTTAATTCTGTTTCTTTGTTACTAATGTTGTGGCCCCACCCCATAACAAAGAAACAATTTCCGGAGGATGAGGCCCAGGAATCAGGATTTTAAAAAGATTCCCAGGTGATTCTAATGTGCAGCCAAGGTTGAGAACCACTGCTATAGATAATATTAAAAATATATCTAAACGTGCAATTCTTTGTCCAAAAAATGAGCATGTTCAAAAATTAAATGAAGAAAATTTGGATATACTCGATGGAGATTTTCACACATATTTGAGTGATGATTCCATTGATTCCACAGATGATGCTGAAAAGGAAAATTTTCCCATCGAATTTCTTAATAGTATTACTCCTTCAGGAATGCCATGTCATAAATTAAAATTGAAAGTGGGTGCAATCATCATGCTATTGAGAAATCTCAATAGTAATTGGGGTCTTTGTAATGGTCCCAGATTTATTATCAAAAGATAGGAAAAGATGAAATTAACTGACCAGAAGAAAAATTAGAACTTCTGGATAATAGTAGATACTTTTTCCCCTCAGACCCTTCCTTGTCTAATATTGGACATTTTCTGTTCCTAATCAATGTTACTGGTTTAATATTATCACTTTTGTTCCTGGTATGTAAATGTTATACCTGGTGGCAGAAAAACAAAATTTAATACGAGCAGCAAAAATACTTGGATCATGGTAACTCAAAAATTAGAAATGATCCAAGATATTTTCAACAAGGACATATAGGATCTGACTTCCTCCCATTTACCTGCCTTTTATTTGGAATAATAATAATTCGACCTTAATTGCCATCTAAGGTTTTGGTCTCTCGCCCCATCCCCAGTGGTCCACCCTGTTCAGCAAGACATTCTGACACCAAGACTTCCTAGGAATGAGCCTTCCTAGCACCATGGGACTCCAATATAAGGTTGGTCATCAATGCATCGTTTGGGTTTATTTATGACCGAAAGGGGGTGTGTGTGAACGAAAGGGGCCACATGCTAACCTGACAAGCTCAGGGAAGGTCTGCATGCAGTCTTGCAAACTCAAAGACCTAAAGTAACCAGAAAGGATGGTCTGGAATTAAATTTTAAGTAAAGGCAGTTATGGTGGGTAGTCATGTCCTAAGCCGGTATCTTTCCTGACAAGGCCAATCTTTACCTTAAATGAGATTATTATCTTTTTGCATCTACAATAACATATCATTGAAATGTTAGGGTAACTTGTAACTTCTTCCCTTTTATCTGGACCCCTCAGGGCACAACCAAATGCCCTGGACATCAGGACAGACATCACAAATTCTTTCATTGTTATTGTTATCATGTTAATTGTTGACTGCTAACTATCTTATACCCATCTAAGTAAAAGAAGTATGTGACTATCATTTTTCTTTTTTTCCAATCCCAGAGGTTTCCCCACTTTGCTTTCTCCTGCCTCTCTAATCTATCACCAGTGGATTTCATGTAACCCACCTACATCTCCTCCTTTGATTGTAATGTATAAAAATAGCTGAAAAACTGCCATTCTCTGGAGCATTATCCCAATTCGTTGAGATTCTGCTTCCAGGTGATTGTCAATAGTTTAGCTCAAATAAACTCACAAAATTTCTTTACAGGTTTGAATGCCTTTACATTAACACTAACTATAGTCTATACATTTAAATCCAAGAGTCACCCCTACTAAACAATGGTCAGCAAATGATTACCACATGATCACACCAAATCACGCCCAATAATTGGTTCTGTTGTGTGGAGTGACTTTCTGCAGCAGTTTTAAGGAGTGTCAGCTTATGTTCCAACTTGCAATACCCACAACCCAGCCATGTGCATTTGTTTATTTTGGTGACTGGTGAATGTATGCATTTACTAGACCTATTTAATATAAATTTAAAATCATGTATGCATAATAAAAAACATTGTTGTAACCCTAACCTTAAAAGTACACACAAATGAAAAAGTTAATTTAACACCTAATAAAAAATTAGAAGTCATACAGGGGTTCTGAACATGGTTGTGGGCAGGTCTGGAGTAAGGTTTAGTGTGTGCATGGGTGAGTGTATGAGAGGAAGAGTGTATGTGGGAGGGCATCTGTTTGTGGCAGTTTAGGGAGGCAACTTGGGAACTTCAGGCAGAGGAACTGCCACTGCAGCATGTTGCTTCGCTGGGCAATTTTCTCCACTTAAGTGAAGAGCATCCCATTTGAGGGAGCCACAGGGTCCTCTCTGGGAGAAGACTGTGGGTAGGGAATCTGCCCCAGCAACCCTAAGCCATGGACTGATGCTCACAGTCCCACTGATGAGATCCAAAGTCCCTGGGTACACAGACCGGTCATACCAGCTCAGTTAGCTTGAACTATGCACCTTGGAAGACTGGCTGGCTGACTCCACTGACAGTACCCAGGGCCTGTCCCACCATATTGATGAATGGGACACCCAGCCTGTCCAGCTTCCTACACAGCTGAGAAACAGGCTGCCCCACCTCATCAGAAGCAGAATCTCAGTTTGCCCCAACCCCTCTGTGGCTAACAGGGTACCCAGACCAACTGCTCTTTGGCAGTGGAACACCAAGCTTGATACAAGACATCAGTGAGCAGACCAAGCAATAGGCCAGCCTGCCTCCTCAGCATCAGAGTGCTCAGCCTGACACAACCCCTCTGTGAGAAGAATGACTAGACTGCCACAACATAGACATATGAGGGGCACCCAGCCTGCCCCCTGCACCAGCATAGCAGCACCCAACTTGACCCTTCCCCCAGTAGCAGAGCGCCTAGCCTGCCCCACCACCCTGACATGGGCCCAGACTGGGCACAGGAACCTGCTGCCCAGAACCAGCACATCTGACCCAGTGCTCCTGGATGACTGGTCCCACTGCCTTGACATGGTGTGCCCAGCCCTGCCACTGTGACCCAATGTCCTCAGATGCACGGACCTGTCATTGTGGTCCAGTGTGTCCTACCTAGCACACCTAGTCAAACAATCTCACTGTCTGACACTGCCCAGAAGACATGACCTGACAAACCATGGAGGCACAAGACCTGCCACAGAGACCAGACATTCTTAACCTGGTGCCACCAGAAGATCAGATGCACCACCATGACCCAGTGTGAACAGTCACCTTTGAACACACATACCCACTGCCTTGATCCAGACTGTCTCACTCAGCTCACAAGACTACTGGGCTGCTCAAATAGGAAGACAAAGAAATAATACCCAAATCAAGGAACAGGAGGAGTCACCAGAAAAGGAACTAAATTACATAGAGGCAAGCAAATGGTTAGAAAAATAATTTAAAGTAATGGTTATAATGAAACTCAAAGATCTGAGTGAGAACTATAAGCCACTTAATGATAATTATAAGGAGTTGAAGGGGAAATACACCAACTCAACATGAATAAGAATAAAGAGGAAACAAAGAATGACATAATTTTAGTAAAGAACACCCTCAAAGGATTCAACAGTAGACTAGAAGAAGCTGAGGACCAAATCAGCAAATTAAAAGACAAGGTAGAGAAAAACACCAAATTAGAGCAACAATTGAAAAAAAAACAACAACAACAAACAGTAAAAAGCAGGAGGAGAGTTTAAGGGAGCTTTGGGACAACATGAAATGAAACAACTTGCATAATAGAGGGCCAGAAGAAGAAAAAGAAGCTGAGTAAGGGATAAAGAACGTATTTGATGAAACAATGACTGAAAACTTCCCTGACCAGGTGAAGAAAAAAGTCACACAGGTCCAGGAAACACAGAGAGTCCCAATAAAGATGAGCCAAAAAAAAAAAAACCCACACCAAGACACATCATAATAAAAATGGCTAATGTTAATGACAAAGAAAGAATCTTGAAGGCTACAAGACAGAGACAGAAAGTTACCTACAAGGGAACTCTCATTAGACTATCAGCTGATTTCTAAATAGAAACACTCCAGGCTCTAAGGGAATATACAAAGTAATGAAAAGCAAGGAATTGAATTCAATACTACTCTATCCAGCAAGGCTATAATTAAAAATTGAAGGTGAAATTAGAAGCTTCACTGACAAAAAACAAAAAACAAAACAGCTAAAGGAGTTTATTACCACCAAGCCAGGAATGCAAGAAATGCTAAAGAGACTGTACTAAAACGATGAAATACAAAGAGAGGGAGAATCACAGGCATAAAAAATAAAAATGACACCTGGTCAGCATGGGTCAGTGGTTGAGTGTAGATCCATGAACCAGGAGGTCACAGTTCAATTCCTGGTCAGGGCACAACCCCGAATCACAGGCTTGATCCTCAGCCTTGTGGGGCATGCAGGAGGCAGCCAATTGATGATTCTCTCTAATCATTGATTTTTCTATCTCTCTTTCCCTCTCTCTTTCTCTCTGAAATCAATAGAAATATATTTTTTTAAAAAATAGAAATGGTAACAAATAAGTATCTATCAATAATAACCTTAAATGTAAGTGGAGTCAATGCTCCAATAGACAGAATAGCTGAATAGATAAGAAAACATGACCTACATATGTGCTGTCTAAAAGAGACCCACAACATAACAAAAGACTCAAACAGAATGAATGTAAAAAGATAGAAAAAACTTTTCTGTGCAAATGGAAATTAAAAAAAAAAAGCTGGGGTAGCAGTACTTATATCTGTCAAAGTAAATTACAAATGAAGGCCATAACAAGAGACAATGAAGTCCATTTGAAAATACTAACAAGATTGATACAATGAAGATATAAACCTGGTAAACATATATGTATCCAATATAGGAGTACCCAAATACATAAAAAAACAAAACAAAAACCTTCTGGAGGACTTAAATGGAGAGATTGACAGCAATACAATCATAGTCAGGGTTTTTAACACCCCACTGACATCACTGGATAGATCTTCTAAACCAGTGGTTCTCAACCTTCTTAATGCTGCGACCCTTTAATATAGTTTCTCATGTTGTGGTGACCCCCAACCATAAAATTATTTTTGTTGCTACTTCATAACTGTAATTTTTCTACTGTTATGAATCATAATGTAAATATCTGATATGCAGGATGTATTTTCATTGTTACAAATTGAACATAATTAAAGCATAGTGATTAATCACAAAAACTATGTAATTATATATGTGTTTTCCGATGGTCTTAGGTGACCCCTGTGAAAGGGTCGTTCGACCCCCAAAGAGGCCACGACCCGCAGGTTGAGAATCGCTGTTCTAAACAAAAAAAAATCAACAAAGAAACAGTAATCCTAAACCACACACCAGATCAAATGTATTTAATAGATATTTACAGAACATATCACCACAAAGATATAGAATATGCATTGTTCTCAAGTGCAAATGGGTCATTCTTAAAGATAGACTTCATGCTAGGACACAAAACAAGTCTACAAATTCAAGAGGAATGAAATCATATCAAGCATCCTCTTGGATTACAATGGCATGAAACTAGAGATCAACTAAAATAGAAACACCCCCAAAACATTCAAATACATGAAGGCTAAATAGCATGTTATTAAACAATGAAAGGGTCACTGACAAAACCAAGGATGAAATAAAAAACTTCCTGGAAACAAATGAAAATGTACAAACAACCCAAAGCCAATGGGACACAGTGAAAGCAGCCCTAAGAGGGAAGTTCATAGAACTACAGGCCTATTTCAAGAAACAAGCAAATAAAATTTGCTAATAAACTAACACTACAACTTAAATATCTTGAAAGAGAACAATAAGAATAGGCCAAAGTAAGGAAAAGGAAGGAAATAATAAAGATCAGGGCAGAAATAAATGACACAAAGACTAAAAAACACAATACTAAAGATCAAGAAACCAAGAACTGGTTCTCTGAAAAGATAAACAAGATGGATGCACATTTAGCCCCACTTATTAATTATTATTAATTTGGATTTATTAATCCAAATAAATAAAATCAGAAACAAAAGGGGTGAAAAAAACTGACACTACAGAAATACAAAGGATTATAAGAAAATACTATGAACAATAATATGACAACAAGTTGTACAATGTGGATGTAATGGAAAAATTCCTAGAAAAAACAATCTTCCAAAACTCAATCAGGAAGAATCAGAAAACCTTACTAGGCCAATAACAACTGATGAAATTGAAGCAGTAATAAAAAAACAAACGAACAAACAATCAAACAAACAAACAAACAACAACAACAACAAAAAACTCCTAGCAAACAAAAGCCCTGGACCAGGTGTCTTCACAAGGAAGTTTTACCAAACATTCAAAGAACTAAAACCTATCCTCCTCAAACTATTCCAAAAAAAATCTAAGTGGAAGGAACACTTCCAACCACTTTTTTTTGAGACCTGCATTATTCTTATTCCCAAACTGGATAAAGACACTAATAAAGATAGAGAATTGCAGGCCAGTATCCCTAATGAATATAGATGCTAAAATCATCAACAAAATATTAGCAAATCAGAACCAGCAATATATTAAGAAGATCATACACCATGATATAGTGGGATTTATATCAGGGAAACAAGGCTCATACAATATTTGTTAAACAAATAAACTTAATATATCACATAAGTAAATTGAAAGACAAAAATCACATGATAATATCAATAGACACAGAAAAATCATTTGAAAAAAACAAACACCCAATTTTGATAAAAACTCTCAGTAGAGGGATCATACCTCAACATATTAAATGCCACATGTGACAACCTAAGGCCAACATGATATTTAGTGGGCAAAAACTTCAACAATTTCCCCTAAGAACAGGGACAAGACAGGAATATCCATTTTCACTACTCTTATTCAACATAGTATTGGAAGTCCTGGCTACAGCGATCAGACAAGAAGAAATAAAATGCATCTAAATTGAAAAGGAGGAAGTAAAACTCTCATTATTCCAGATGACATGATAATGTAGGTAGAAAACTCTAAAGACTCCACCAAAAGACTACTAGATTTAATAAACGAATTTGGCAATTTAGCAGAATACAAAATTAACACCCAGAAATCAATGGTATTTTTATACAACTAGAGGCCTGGTGCACAAAAATTTGTGCACTGGGGGGGGTCCCTCAGCTCTGCCTGTGCCCTCTCGCAGTCTGGGATCCCTCAGGGGATGTCCACCATTGCAACAAAAAATTAAGATACTTAGGAATAACTTTAACCAAGGAGGTAAAAGACCAGAAAACTATAGGATATTGAAAGAAGAACTAGAGGAAGATATTAAAAAGTGGAAGAATATAACATGTTCATTGACTGGTAGAATTAACATCATTAAAATGTCCATACCTCCCAAAGCAATCTATAAACTCAATGCAACCCCTATTAAAATACCAGAAGCACATTTCAGAGATCTAAAAAAAAATACTCCAAAATTTATATGGAACCAAAAAGACCCCAAATAGCCACAGCAATTCTGAGAAACAAAAACAAAGTTGGATGAATCACAATACCAGATATCAAGTTATTCTACAAAGCCACTTTAATCAAAACAGCCTGGTATTGGCACAAGAACATACATAAAGAAGAATAGAACACAATAGAGACTCCAGAAATTGACCTACACTATTACTTTCATTTAATATTTGACCAAGGAGGCAAGAACATATGATGAAGTCAAGACAGTTTCTTCAATAAATGGTGCTGGGAAAATTGGACAGATACATGCAAAAACAAATGAAACTAGACCACCAACTTACACCATACACAAGAATAAATTCAAAATTGATAAAAGACTTAAATATGTCATGAAACCATAAATATTCTAGAAGAAACCATAGGCAGCAAAATCTCAGATATATCTTGTAACAATATATTTATGGATACATCTCCTTGGGCAAAGGAAATTGAGGAGAAAGTAAACACATGGAACTACATCAAAATAAAAAGGTTCTGTACAGCAGAAGAAACCATCAACAAAATGACAAGGGAGCCCACTGTACAGGAGAACATATTTTGAAGTGATATACCTGAGGGAACTCATACAACTTAACTAAAGGGAGACAAACAACCCATTTTAAAATTGAGCTAAGGACCTAAATAGACACTTCTCCAAACTGGACATAATGATAACCAAGAGACCTGAAAAAATGTTAAAAGTCACTAATCATCCAAAAGGTGCAAATCACAATGACAATGAGGTATCACCTCACACTGTCAGAATGGCTATCATCAACAAATTAACAAATGACAAATGTTGTCAAGGATGTGGAGAAAAGGGAACCCTAGTACACTGCTAGTGGGAATGCACACTGGCGTAGTCATTATGGAGATGGGTGTGGAGTTTCCTTAAAAAATTAAAAAATGGAACTCCCATTTGATTCAGTGATCCCACTTCTAGGAATATAGCCTAAGAATCCTGAAACACCATTCAGAAATAACATATGCACCCCTGTGAATAGCAGCATAATTTACAATAGCTAAACTCCTGAAATAGTCCAATTGACCATCAGTAGATGAGTGGATGAAAAATATGTGGCACATTTACACCATGGAATACTATGCAGCTGTAAAAAAGAGGATCTCTTACCCTTTGAGGCAGCATGGAGGAACCTGGAGAGTATTATGCTAGGTGAAACAACTCAGTCAGAGAAATATAATTATCACATGATCTGACTCATATGTGGAATCTAATGAACAAAATAAACAGATGAACAAAATAGATCCAGGGTCAGAGAAGCATGGAACATACTGAATATGGAATCTCAGAGGGAATGTCGGGGAGGGTGCATGTGTGGGAAAAGAACTTGTATGCATATGTATGCATAACCCATGGACACAGTGTAGTATGCATAACCCATGGACACAGTATAGACAGTATAGTATGGTGAAGGCCTAGGAAGGGGTGGTTAGAGAGGATAGAAGGGGTTATTAGGGGAAGACATATGTAATACTTTCAATAATAAATTTTGAAAAAATAGGAAATAATACAAAAGTTGGAGTTGGGAATGTCTGTGTTATGTATGAGCAATACAGATAAAAAAAAGCAAACCATCCTGGCTGGAGTGGCTCAGTGGTTGAGCATCTACAGGAACTCATGGTTCCATTTCAGGTTAGACCACATTCCTAGGTTGGATAGTGGATCTTCATGGAGGGCATGCAAGAGGCAGCAAATCAATTATTCTCTCTCATCATTGATGTTTCTATCTCTCTCTCTACCTCTCAGAAATCTATTAAAATATTAATAAAGCAAAGACAAAAATTGAAAATTTGTATTATGTGATGTGGGTACAAACATGAATCCCAGAAAACATGAAATTAGCATGTCAAACTTCAGTTGAGAAAGCATTATTGAAGCAGTATGCACAACTGTGGAGGGCCCCTTGCCAGGGAAGGCGTCATGGGCTTTCTTTTAAGTTCATATTGACTGAACCCAAGAAATAGGCACAGCCTTGTCTTGGGGGCATATCTAACCAAGAGGTGAGAATGCCTCAGTTTGACTCTTCAAAGCCCGGATGCCTGGAAATGGGTTTTTAATTATGTAAACCCAGTCAAGCACCAGGAATGAATGCGATTTGGGGCCACCCAGAGGTGACGATTTACGAGGAAGCTACAAGAATGCACATAATCCCCTTTTATTTACCCTTAGTAAAACTTCCTGATATTTGGCTATAAATAAAAGTTGCTGCCCTGGCTCTGGGCTCTCTTCATCTATCAGAGGGCAGACGCCACACCCAGGCCCAGCTTTTCCCTCTATTTCTGTCTCAGTCTCATTTTTCATTCTTCCTTAACCCTCATCGTGTTCTACTAAAGATTCTTTTTTTTCTTTTTTTTAATTGTTTTATTGTTTAAAGTATTACAAAGAGTATTACATATGTCTCCTTTTTTTCTTTATCCCCTTGACCTTCCCCTAGCCCCCATACCCCCCAGTGTCTTGTGTCCATTGGTTATGCTTATATGCATGCATACAAGTCCTTCGGTTGATCTCTGACCCACCCCCCCAACCCTCCCCGGCCTTCCAGCTGTAGTTTGACAGTCTGTTCGATGTTGCTCTGCCTCTATATCAATTTTTGTTCATCAGTCTTAATTATCCATAAATGAGTGAGATCACGTGGTATGTTTCTTTCATTGACTGGCTTATAATCATCTGAGAAATGCAAATCAAAAGAACAATGAGTTATCATCTCACACCTGTCAGAATGGCTATCATCAACAAATCAACAAACGACAAGTGCTGGAGAGGATGTGGAGAAAAAGGAACACTCGTGCACGCTGATGGGAATGCAGAGTGCAGCCACCACTATGGAAGACAGTATGGAGTTTCCTCAAAAAGTTAAAAATGGAACCCCCATTTGACCCAGTGATCCCACTTCTAGGAATATATCCCAAGAAAACAGAAACTCCAATCAGAAAGGATATATGCACCCTATGTTCATAGCAGCACAATTTACCATAGTTAAGATCTAGAAACAGCCTAAGTGCCCATCAGCAGATGAATGGATTAGAAAACTGTGGTATATCTACACGATGGAATACTATGCTGCTGTAAAAAAGAAGGAATTCTACTCAAGATTCTTGAACCCCCGCGTTCTCTCTTTCGGTGCTGGTCACGGGAAGAGAGAACATACTCCCATACACAACAACATTCTTGTGGGTTTCCAGTTCTAGTAGTTGAATTGAAGTCTATAGCAATTAAATTAGCAAATCATATGCACAAACCATTCAAAGCAAGTGATGAATGCTATGTTTAAAGCTTTGGCATTTTCATAAAAGGCACTGAATTATGAATAAACACATTTTTGGCAAAGCTTCAAGTGAGCCAACAGAAGATACTTAGCCATTTAGAAAAAAAATTATTAGAACATATAATAACAAAATGCTATTATAGTCTCAGATTTATAATCCTGATAAAACTGGTTTGTTCTGTCATTCTGTGCCTGAAAACACAAGCCTCAAAAAGAAAAAGAAAAAAAAAGACACCTGGAAGAAAAATCAGCAAGGGCAGGATCTCGGTGCTGCTATGGATTACATAAACTGACACCTGAAATTGTTGGCAAATCTTGTAAACCTAAAGTTTTTTTTTTATCTTTAATTTCTTTATTGGTTAAGGTATTACAAATGTGTCCTCATCCTCCCATTAACCACCAACTCCCCCCCCCCCT
>NW_005357789.1:40750-50950 GCF_000412655.1 Myotis brandtii | reverse complement strand
TCTGTCCCTGTTCATCAGTCTATGTTGTTCTCTATATTCCACAAATGAGTGAGATCATGTGGTATTTATCTTTCTCTGACTGGCTTATTTCACTTAGCATAATGCTCTCCAGGTTCATCCATGCTATTACAAATGGCAAGAGTTCCTACTTTTTTACCACAGCGTACTATTCCATTGTGTAGATGTACCACAGGTTTTTAATCCAGTCATCTGTTGATGGGCACTTAGGCTGTTTCCAAATCTTAGCTATGGTGAATTGAGCTGCTATGAACATAGGGGTGCATATATCCTTTCTGATTGGTGTTTTTGGCTTCTGGGGATATATTCCTAGAAGTGGGATCACAGGGTCAAATGGGAGTTCCATTTCCAGTTTTTTGAGGAAACTCCATACTGTCTTCCATAGTGGCTGCACCAGTCTGCATTCCCACCAGCAGTGCACAAGTGTTCCTTTTTCTCCACATCCTCTCCAGCACTTGTCATTTGTTGATTTGTTGATGATAGCCAGTCTGACAGGTGTGAGATGGTACCTCATTGTTGTTTTGATTTGCATCTCTCGGATGATTAGTGACTTTGAGCATGTTTTCATATGTCTCTTGGCTTTCTGAATGTCCTCTTTTAAAAGGTGTCTATTTAGGTCCTTTGCCCATTTTTTGATTGGATTGTTTATCTTCCTTTTGTTAAGTTGTATGAGTTCCCTATAAATGTTGGAGATTAGGCCCTTATCAGATATAATGTTGGCAAATATGTTCTCCCATGTAGTGGGCTTTCTTGTTGTTTTGTTGATGGTTTCTTTTGCTGTGCAGAAACTTTTTATTTTGATGTAGTCCCATTTGTTTATTTTCTCTTTAGTTTCCAATGCCCTAGGATCTGTATCGGTGAAGAAATTGCTTCGGCATAGGTCTGAGATTTTGTTGCCTTTGGATTCTTCTAGTATTTTTATGGTTTCCGGTCGTATATTTAAGTCCTTTATCCATTTTGAGTTTATTTTTGTGTATGGTGTAAGTTGGTGGTCTAGTTTCATTTTCTTGCATGTATCTGTCCAATTTTCCCAACACCATTTATTGAAGAGACTATCTTGACTCATTGAATGTTCTTGCCTCCTTTGTCAAATATTAATTGAGCGTATTGGTTGGGGCTGATTTCTGGGCTCTCTATTCTATTCCATTGATCTATATGTCTGTTCTTGTGCCAGTACCAGGCAGTTTTGAGAACAGTGGCTTTGTAATACAGCTTGATATCTGGTATTGAGATCCCACCTACTTTCTTCTTTCTCAGGATCGCTGCAGCTATTCGGGGTCGTTTTTTGTTCCAGATGAATTTTTGGAGAGTTCGTTCTAGGTCTGTGAAATATGCCGTTGGTATTTTAATGGGAAGTGCGTTGAATTTATAGATTGCTTTGGGCAGTATGGACATTTTAATGATGTTGATTCTACCAATCCATGCCATAGATTTCTTGGCATTAATTTTGTATCCTGCTACATTGCTGAATTCATTTATTAAGTCTAATAATTTTTGATGGAGTCTTTAGGGTTCTCTATGTACAGTATCATGTCATATGAAAATAAGGACAGTTTTAGGCATTCTTTTCCAATTTGGATACATTTATTTCTTCTTCTTGTCTGATCGCAATGGCTAGTTCTTCCAGTACTATGTTGAACAGGAGTGGTGAGAGGGGGCATCCCTGTCTTGTCCCTGTTCTTAGGGGAAATGGTTTTAGTTTTTGCCCATTGATTATGATGTTGGCTGTGGGTTTGTCATATATGACTTTTATTATGTTGTGGTATGATCCTTCTATTCCTACCTTGCTGAGAGTTTTTATCAAGAAAGGGTGTTGGATTTTGTCAAATGCTTTTTCTGCATCAATTGATATGACTATTCGGTTTTTATCTCTCAATTTGTTTATGTGATATATTATGTTTATTGATTTGAGGATATTGTACCATCCTTGCATCCCTGGGATAAAACCTACTTGGTCATGGTGTATGATCTTTCTGATGTACTGCTGCATCCGATTTGCTAGGATTTTGTTGAGGATTTTGTCATCTATGTTCATGAGGGATATTGGCCTGTAATTCTCTTTCATTGTGTTGTCTTTTTCTGGTTTTGGTAGTAGGGTGAAGCTGGCTTCATAGAATGAGCTTGGAAGTGTTCCTTCCTCTTGAATTTTTTGGAATAGTCTGAGGAGGAGAGGTTTTAGTTCTTCCTTGAATGTTTGGTAAAACTCCCCTGTGAAGCCGTCTGGCCCCGGGCTTTTGTTTGCTGGAAGCTTTTTGATTACTGCTTCAATTTCTTGTAAAGCTAAAGTTTTAAAACATATAATGAATAATCTGCCTGTTTTGTATTATAACTCTAAAAAGGCATCGTCCAACTTGGACATTTTCCAAGACTGTTTTTTAAAGAATTTGTACCTGCAGTCAGGAAATTTCAAGGTGAAGAAATTGGAATACCACAGGAAGATGCAAAATGTTTATTGTTTTTAGATAATAGAAATTCTCATCTATCCAAACATATTTTATGTTCAGAAGATGGCAAATTAGATGTATGTTTTAGTCAAAAAAATAAAACATCACTTATCCAGCCCATGGACCAGGGAATAATTATGGAAACCAAACAAATATAGAGTAAAAAGTTTTTAGAGGAAGTAATGGTTGTATTACAGGCTGAGGATAATGAAGAAGATACAAGAGGACAATGTACCTTACAAAATTTAGAGTTACCATTTAAAATAGATACTTTTTTAATTTTGCTGCAGCATGGAAAGAAGTGAAAGTGCAAACATTGAAAAATGGGTGGAAGAATTTGCTTGACAATGATGATACAGACTTGGATTCATAAGGGCTAGACCAGTGATGGCGAACCTATGACATGCATGTCAGAGGTGACACACAAACTCATTTTTTTGGTTGATTTTTCTTTGTTAAATGGCATTTAAATATATAAAATAAATATAAAAAATATAAGTCTTTGTTTTACTATGGTTGCAAATATCAAAAAGTTTCTATATGTGAGCCCTAATCGGTTTGGCTCAGTGGAGAGAGCATCGGCCTGCGCACTGAAGGTCCCAGGTTCGATTCCAGTCAAGGGCATGTACCTTGGTTGCGGGCACATCCCCAGTAGGGGGTGTGCAGGAGGCAGATGATCAATGTTTCTCTCTCATCGATGTTTCTGACTCTCTATTCCTCTCCCTTCCTCTCTGTAAAAAAATCAATAAAATATATTTTTTTAAAAATTTCTATATGTGACACAGCACCAGAGTTAAGTTAGGGTTTTTCAAAATGCTGACACACCAGAGCTCAAAAGGTTCGCCATCACTGGGCTAGACTCTAGAGCAGTTGTTCTCAACTTCTGGCCCTTTAAATAAATTTCCTCATGTTGTGATCCAACCATAAAATTATTTTTGTTGCTACTTCATAACTGTAATGTTGCTACTGTTATGAATCATAATGTAAATAACTGATATACAGGATAATCTTAGGCGCCCCCTGTGAAAGGGTCATCCAACCACCAAAGGGGTCGCGACCCACAGGTTGAGAACCGCTGCTCTAGAGGTTACTGATTACTGTAGGACAAAACAGAATATGGGTGGAGAAGAAGTAGCTGAGGAAGATATTTTACAGTGGTTAGAAGATGAAGGTGACCCTAAGTATTACATCATACCTGAAAGTGAAATAGCAGATGATGTTATGTGCTTGGAAAATGAGGATAGAAGTGAAGATAATGAGGAAGTAGAAACAGAATTCGAAAAAAAGTTATCAGTGATTAGATCACATCTCAATTTAATAACTTTTATTGACAATTCATCAGATAACAAAATTCAGCTTTATTTCACTTATTTTTGTAATAGTAAAGAACTAATTATATATATAGAAAAAAACAGACTTCAAAAGTTCAAACAAAATGATAGTTTTTTTTTTCAAAGCAGAATTACCTAAAGCAAGTGCCATTCTCTACTTGGTTAATATGCATTCTTCTGTCTCTAAGGAATTACTGATTTGGCTATAGCTGGACCTCTCCTCCAATATAAGTCAGGTTAAAAATGCTACTTTTATTCAGATTCAATAATTTTGAATTTAACAAGTCTATCACATATAGAGGATGTCCAGTTGATTCACTCCGTGAGTAGTCTTTTCAGATACCCTGGGCTGTGGGATAAAATATCTATTAATTATTCAAGTGTGGCTGTACAACATCCTATTTTAATTCCATTTTACATTAATGTCTATGCAGACTGTCTAAGAGAAGCAAATCAATTGAACTATAAGGGATGTATTGAATCACTGGTTTTAAACAAAGCATTCAGTGCTTGGCAGAATATAAAATATTGACTAAAATATATTTTCTTCATTTAAAGTTATTTAACATTTTTATTTCTCTAGTTGGATAAAGATATACAAAATTTATGAGATATCTGAGACTCAATGCTCATCAGAAAGAAACTGTGAGAGTTCCATTAATGAATTTTTCTAAATGTTCAGCTTTTTATTGATGAGTTAGACCAGTGATGGCGAACCTATGACACGTGTGTCAGAGGTGACACGCGAACTCATTTTATTGGTTAATTTTTCTTTGTTAAATGGCATTTAAATATATAAAATAAATATCAAAAATATAAGTCTTCATTTTACAATGGTTGCAAATATCAAAAAATTTCTATATGTGACACGGCACCAGAGTTAAGTTAGAGTTTTTCAAAATGCTGACATGCCGAGCTCAAAAGGTTCGCCATCACTGGGTTAGGCAAACATACTATTCTTGTTGACTATTACTTGGCTCTGTGTTGGTTCAGAGTGTGGGGGTTTTGTTAATGTCACATTAAAAAACAATTGTTAAAAATGATAATTTTCCTGACAATTTCACAATGTGATAAAAATCATTGATTATTAATAATCTTCACATGTTGGTGGAGTTGCACACCTATAAAATGCATAATTTTAAAATTAAATTGAAATCTAATCTAATAAAAAAGAAACATGCAAATTGACCTCACCTCTGCTACGCCCCAAGCCACCCCCACCAGCCAATCAGAGCAACTATATGCAAATTAACCCAACCAAGATGGCAGCTGGCAGCCACAGAGCTGGAGCAAGCAGGAGGCTTGGTTGCCCTGGCAATGGAGAAAGCCAAGCTTCCTGCCTGCCCTGGCTGACTGTGGCCTCCACTGAAGGCAACAAAGTTTCAATTATAGAAGATAAATAAATCCCAGATACCTGCTTCCAGCCAGCCTCTACTGGAAGCTTGGGTGGCTGAGGGCCATGGCCAGCCTGCAAACAGCCATCAGCCCTTCATCCAGGCTGGCCAGGCACCCCAGTGAAGACCCCAACCCTGAAGGGGCTGTGGCCAGCTGGCAAACAGCCATCAGCCTCTCATTCAGGCTGGCCACACTCTCATGGGGTTAGAGTCCCCGCTGTGGGGATTGGCCAGCCTGCAAACAGCTATCAGCCACTCACCCAGACTGGCCAGGCACCCCAGCAGGACCCCCCACCCTGAAGAAGGTGTGACCAGATTCAAACAGCCATCATCCCCTGATCCAGGCTGGCCAGGCACCCCAGTGGGGACCCTCACCCTGAAGGGGCTGTGGCCAGCCTGAAAACAGCCACCAGTCCCTCACCCAGGCTGGCCAAGCACCCCAGCAGGGACTCTCACCCTGAAAGGGCTGTGGCCAGCCTGCAAACAGCCATCAGCCCCTCACCCAGGCTGGCCAGGCACCCCAGGGGGGACCCCCACCCTGAAGGGGGTGTGGCCACAGCAGGACCCTCCTCCCTGAAGGGGGTGTGGACAGCCTGAAAACAGCCCTCAGCCCCTCACCCAGGCTGGCCAGGCACCCCAGCAGGACCCTCCTCCCTGAAGGGGGTGTGGACAGCCTGAAAACAGCCCTCAGCCCCTCACCCAGGCTGGCCAGGCACCCCAGCAGGACCCTCCTCCCTGAAGGGGGTGTGGACAGCCTGAAAACAGCCCTCAGCCCCTCACCCAGGCTGGCCAGGCACCCCAGCAGGACCCTCCTCCCTGAAGGGGGTGTGGACAGCCTGAAAACAGCCCTCAGCCCCTCACCCAGGCTGGCCAGGCACCCCAGCAGAACCCCCACCCTTGTCCAGGACACCCTTGAGGGCAAACCAGCCAGCCCCCACCCAGGCACCAGGCCTATATCCTATATAATAAAAGGGTAATAAGCAAATTGACCCTAACAGCAGAACGACTGGGAATGACTGGTCACTATGACACACACTGACGACCAGAGGCCAGATGCTCAGTGCAGGAGCTGCCCCCTGGTGGTCAGTGCGCTCCCACAGGGGGAGCTCTGCTCAGCCACAAGCCAGGCTGATGGCTGCCAGTACAGTGGTGGTGGTGGGAGTCTCTCCCACCTCCTCAGCAGCACTAAGGATGTCCGACTGCAGCTTAGGCCTGCTTCCTAATGGCAAGTGGACATTCCCTGAGGGCTCCCGGGCTGCCAGAGGGATGTCTGACTGTCATCTTAGGCCCAATCCCCCGGGGAGCAGGCCTAAGCCAGCAGGTGGTCATCCCCTGAGGGGTCCCAGTCTTTGAGAGGACACAGGCCGGGCTGAGAGACACCCCCGAGTGCACAGATTTTTGTGCACCGGGCCTCTAGTCTTGAAAATAAGCAGACATTATCAAAATAATTTCAAGTGATTTAAAGAAGTTGAACAAAGGTTAAGGTCCCAAATTATTTAAGAAATGATAGTTTCCTCTTGGTCTAATTAGGGAACCTGAATGTTGTGGTTCTCAGGACCCTAACTGTACATAAAATCCTTCTAAATAATAACATATGTGCTATTTCTAACTTTCTTCCCATCTCAAACAAGAGATGAATTATTGAAATGTGTAGAGATTTCATGTAGAATTGGCAGTCAGCTTTAAGGGCAATAATTTAACTCTAGCACCATGAAACAGAAATTTACCTCTACTCTGTAATTCCACTGACCAGCAGCAGGCAGTTGCATTATTTTATTTTACTTTATGAGCACAGATAGATTTAATTACTTTAGCTTTAGCATAATGGCCTATCACTGCCTGTTGACAAGGCCCCTGTGTAGGCAAATTATGGCAGATTATGTTGCTGTTCCAGTGAACTTTCTGAGAATACCTGGGCCTCTCTCTTCTGCTGCCTTGGATCAGGATGACCTGCCAAATATTCACCTTTTTGCTATAAAGGTACTATGGAGATCAGGCTTGCTGCTCAAATCTGATGTCTCTGTAATCTTTTGCTCTTCACTTTTGTAAATTCTTGATTTTGATTGAAGGCAAGATTGTGTACCTTTTTTTTTTTACAGCATAATAATGAGTAAAGTATAATTTCCTCATAAGTGAAAACTATGGACATCTAAATATACCTTTTTGTTATAGGAAATAGAGTTTGAAAGAGTAGGTTTATAGTTTTGAGCATGAAAAAAACAGTTTATTATTGCATTATTATTTATTAATTATTGTATTACTTTACATACAAACAAGTGTACACCAAATTTTTCCCCACTCTGTACATTACAGGTTAGATTTATTTAGGGTAGAAGTGGTAAAACTCCCTACCCTCAAAGAGCAATCACACAGATTTATAGCAGTGTATTTTAAATATTCCCTTTTCCCCAGTGGCTGTTCATGGAGCGGCGAACAATGTTTTGATTCCAACCTAAACCATAAATCCAGATTTTACTGCTGTTGAATTGATGTACAATTCAGATTACTGTGTCTGAGCAGAAAAATATGGAAATAATTACACTAACCATAAGTATTTGCTTTAAAACTACAAGTTAAAAAACACACCTTTAAATGTATAGAATACATATCATTGTGTATTTACATTTTAAATGCATGATGCTGTTATAGAGAAATACAGATAAGGGACATTGTTCCCATATATCTGAATCAATGACATTTTGTGGCTTCTTAACTAATTGTTTAAAAGTTATCCATAGAGCCAGCTTCATGGGTGTGTGACCTGTGCATTCACACAGTGCCCTGCATTTAGAAGGACCTTGGTTTTAACGCTCTTCTGGCTCTGTCTTGAGATTCTTAATAATTTTTTAACAAGGGGGCCTTCATTTTCACTTTGCACCGGGGCCTGCAAATTCTATAGTTGGTCCCTTATTGTGTAAAGCTGATTCTGCAGTTCACAGGCTTAATTTTTCCTTTCTCCTTGTGTGTTATATAGTTCTTGTCTCCGTTATGGTGTTTAGCCTATTGTTACCTCCCTGAACTTCTTTCTGTGTTCCATTTTCATGTATTTAGATTGTAGCAGACGTGAACTTCCTGTGTCTCAGCATAGGCCATGAATCAGGCTGGGAGCTGGGACCATAGCTCTGTCAGGGGAGCTGTCTGGTTCCTGCTTTAAAATAACAAGTGTTTGACAGCTCAGTTTACATAACAGTAAAATTGTGGGTGCATTTTACAATGCAGTTACATGTGGCATAATAACTAGGAACTTAATTTATATAGACTTTTTCCTTGCAATATAATTTCCAATAAATAAATCTCCCAGGGTTAGGAAGACATGGACTTTCACAATGCTCACATTTTTCTCCCTGAGTTTGGACCTGCTTTATTTTCTTGGTAGTTAACAAAATGAGCACTACACCTCATAATTTTACTTTTACCTTACTTGTAACAGCTTATGTTCAGGGCTTATGAGAATATATGGGATGCTCATGGACCGTATTAGAACAAGTTTCATTAAAAATACATTTTCTTTTCTGTTTTTTTCCAAATAATTTTTTTTTATGTATCCAAAGCAGTATTGGTGATGATCTTCCAGAATGTAATAGCAATTAGAATTCTTCTTTAAAGCATTAAAACAATGTGCAGAAAGTTGGATTTCATTTCTACATTCATGTTGAAAAACAAAAAAAAAACAAAACCTGAGAAGTTATTTTTAAAATTAAAGGTTTTAGTTGAAATGTGTAAATGAAAAGAGAGGAAAGCTAAAGTAAATAGTGGTAACATCCCCTTCCTTTCAGAGGAAATAGTCTTTGCCTTGTCATTATTTTATATTTATATAAGGGAGATACATCAGGGCCAACCACAATGAATGTAATTGTGCCAAAGATTAACACAATCCCTTTCTTGAGGGACTTTCTGCCTAGAACTGGGTCAAGGGTGCGCTCAAGGGAAGGAAGTGAGCTGAAGCTTATAGAATTCCATTGTGCATTCAGTACCAAACCACCTGTGGGCTTTGAACAATGGCTTCTGATGGGAAATGTTGGAGAAATTTTTCTGAAATATAAAGTATATGGTAAGACTTAAAGGTTAACAATTGTTATGAATGTGTGTGTCTATGAACAAGTGGACAAAGGTGAAGTTATTAAAATTTAACAAGTGCTGATTATTTAGGTAAGTGATGATAATTGCACAACATTTAGGAAATTGAAAGAAGATTCAGAAATTTAACTAAGGCTGCCTTTAATCAACCAGACTGCAGTTGCCAATCTGAGTGGTTGGTCAGAGAGGACATCAACGAATACTGTAAGGGTCACAACTTCTCTATGAAAAGGAACTTGAAAGGATTCAGTTTTCTTCTCAAATTATAATCTTGAGAATTGTATGCAAAATAAGTTGTGTTAGACTGAATAAAATGTGTTCGTTCTTGTTTCCACATTTATAACTTCTTAAGTTATACAGTTGGAGGAAAATTTTGGTGTTGGAAAGAGAAAGAAAAGCATATAAGGATAGTTTAAATATTTATGCAATTCCTTCCAGGTGTATTTTATTTTCATTTAAAATATTCATAATCAATCCATAAAAATGCCTTATAATGCAGAATAATACAGTAAGTAAATGGCATATAATGATAAGAGGGAATAGTATTTAGATGGGTTATTGTCCATAAAAAAAGAAAAAGTAATATAGAAAGAGCAATACATTCAACTTTTAAAACCAATAGATGGATGGATACTTGGATACTATTTTTAAATTAAATCTTTATTGTTCAGATTATTACAGTTGTTCATTTTTTTCCCCCATAGCTCTCCTCCACCCAGTTCCCACCCCACCCTCTGCTCTTACCCCTTGCACTGTCCTCATCCATATGTGTACAATTTTTGTCCAGTCTCTTCCTGCACCCCACACCCCTTTCCCCCCAAGAATAGTCAGTCCACTCCTTTCTATGCCCCTGGTTCTATTATATACACCAGTTTACTCTGTTCATCAGATTTTTTATTCACTTGGTTTTTAGATTCACTTGTTGATAGATATGTA
>NW_005357789.1:38778-39361 GCF_000412655.1 Myotis brandtii | reverse complement strand
CCCAATTGAAAAAGACAGCCGTGTCCTCAGTTGCCAGCCCTTTCCACGTGCACCTCCGTACCTCTGCACTTTACTTCCACACCTCCTCTGAGTCTCAGTGTGCTTTTCTCTTTCCTTCTAGTTGTAGAATTTCCACTCAGCCAGCCTTCCTGTGGTTTTGGATGATGTCTGTTTTGTCTTTTAGTTGTATTTTTTAATTTTTTGTGGGAGGCAGCAATTTCAGGTGTTTACCTATGCCACCATCTTGGTTTCTCCCGATACTTGGATACTTTTAATAGATTCTTAGAGAGTCATTCATCTCAGTGAGAGACATTTCTCTACTATCTTATCTATACAGTATACACTGATTTTTTTCTGGATACTTTACTCAACACAGAGTAGCAGATATCCTCTTCTCACTACTTTACTAGGTCTATATTTTTCCAAAGCCCTAATTTTCCTCTATTTAATTTTCTCTTTTTCACAGTGCATAGTATCAACATATATAGTTTTGGGATACATAAAAGTAGTAAAAATTATATAGGTAGACACCCACCAAGCCTGCAGCGCAGGCAGTGGGCTCCCCTCCCCCCACCCCTTCCCC
>NW_005357789.1:30677-38720 GCF_000412655.1 Myotis brandtii | reverse complement strand
GCCCCTCTCCCCCTCAAAAAGAAAAAAAAATTATATAGGTAGAACATAGAGCCCAGAATTAAACTCTTGCACATATTGTCAAATGATTCTCAATTAAGCTGCTAAGACTGACCATTCAATGAACAAATAACAGTCTTCTAAACCAATGGTAGTAGAGAACTTTTTTATCTACATAAAAAAGAATGAAGTTGAAACTTCACCTTATATTATATACAAAAAATTAACTCAAAATGTAAATATAAGAACAAAAACTGTAAAACTCTTAGAATAAATCAAAAGAGAAAAGCTTTATAACATTAGATTTGACAATAACTTATTGGATATGACACTAAAAGCATAACCAACAATAGAAAAAATAGCTAAGTTGGACTTCATCAAAATTGAAAATTTTATGCATTAAAGGGCACTATCAAATGGTGAAAAGACAATTTCACAGAATGGGAAAATGTACTGGCAAATTACATATTTGATATGGTATTAATGTCCAGAATATAAAAATAACTCCTACAATTCAACAGCTATAAAACAACAACAACAAGCAGCCCAAATTAAAGTGGGAAAAAGACTTTATTTCCTCCAAAGAAGATATATGGTGGATAAGTACATGGAAACTTACTTCAACATCATTAGCCATAAGGAAAATGAAAGTCAAAATCACAATATGATACCACTTCACATTCATAAGAATGTCTATTATTTTAAAAAAGGGGGGGATGTGTTGGTGAGGATGTAGAGAAATTGAAACATTTGCATTGCTGGTAGGAATGGAAAAGGGTGCACCTGCTATAGCAAAAGTATGTCACTTCCTCAAAATAGTACAATATGATCCAGAAATTCTACTGCTAGGTATATACCAAGATAATTAAAAGCAGGGTCTCCAATATACACTTTTATGCCAATGTTCATAACAGCATTATTCACAATAAGCAAAAGGTGGAAACAATCCAAATTTCCATGCACAAATGAATGAATAACAAAATGCGGTATGTGCATACACTGGAATAATATTTGACCTTAAAAGAAAATGATAATTTAATACAGCTACTACATGGATGAACTTTGAAGAAGTATGCCAAGTGAAATAAGCCAGACACAAAAGGACAAATGTTATGATTCTACTTATTTGAAATACCTAGAATAAGAACATTCATAGAGACAAAGTAGAATGGTGGTTGCTAGGTGCTAAATGGAGGAAATAATATAAACGTATTTATTGTTTAATGAGTACAGAATTTCAGTTTAGTGGTGATGATTGTATAACATTGTGAATGTACTTAATGCCAGTAAATTACATACTTAAAAAAGTTAAAATGTTTCAGATTTCTTAGGATATATTCCCAGAAGTGGAATCACTAGGTCATATGGCAGTTCAATTTTTAATTTTTTGAGGAAACTCCGTACTGTCTACACAGTCTGCCTTCCCAACAGCAGTGTTATAGAGTTCCCTTTTCTCCACATCATCACCAGCACTTGTCATTTGTTGATTTGTTGATAGTAGCCATTATGACAGGCATGAGGTGATACCTCAATATCATTTTAATTTGCATCTCTCTGATGATAACTGACTTTGAGCATTTATTCATATGGCTCTTAGCCATCTGTATGTCCACTTTGTAGAAGTGTCTATTTAGGTCTTTTGCCCATTTTTTAACTGGATTGTGTGTCTTCCTTTTGTTAAGTTGTATGAGTTTCTTATATATTTTGGTTATTAACCGTTTATTAAATGTATCATTGCCAAATATGTTCTCCCACACAATAGGCTTCTTTTTCATTTTATTGATGATCTCTTTTGCTGTTAAGAAGCTTTTTTATTTTTATGTAGTCCTATTTGTTTATTTTCTCCTTAGTTTCCCTTGCCCTAGAAGATAAATCCACAAACATATTGCTATGAGAGATGTCTGAGATTTTGCTACCTATGGTTTCTTCTAGGAGTTTTATGGTTTCATGACTGACATTGAAGTGATTTTTTTTTCCGTTTTGAGTTTATTCTTGTATATGGTGTAAGTTGGTGGTCTAGTTTCATGTTTTTGCTTGTATCTGTCCAATTTTCCCAACACCATTTATTGAAGAGACTGTCTTGACTTCATTTATGCTCTTGCCTCATTGGTCAAATATTAAGTGAGCATAATGGCTTCGGTCAATTTCTGGGGCCTCTGTTGTGTTCCATTGATCTATATGTATCTTCTTGTGCCAGTACCAGGCTATTTTGATTACAGTGACTGTAGTATAACTTGTTATCTGGTATCGTGACCCCTCCAACTTTGTTCTTCTTTCTCAAGAATGCTGTGGCTATTTGGAGGTTTCTGTTTGTTTGTTCGTTTTGGGTTCCATATAAATTTTTAGAGTATTTGTTCTACATCTGTGAAATATGCTGTTGGTAATTTCATAGGGATTGCATTGAATCTATAGATTGTTTTGTGTAGTATAAACATTTTAATGATGTTGATTCTACCAATATATGAACACAGTGTATTATTCCACTTGTGTATATCTTCCTCTATTTCTTTTCTTTTTTCAATGTCCTGTAGTTTTCCAAGTATACATCTTTTACCCCCTTGGTTATATTTATTCCTAAGAAACCTGAAACACCAATCAGAAAGTGTATATGCACCCTTATGTTTATTTATAGCAGCAAAATTTACAATAGCTAAGATCTGGAAACAGCTCAAGTGCCCATCAGTAGATGAGTGATAAAGAGCTTTGGTACATTTACACCATGGGATACTCTGCAGCAGTAGAAAAGAAGGATCTCTTACCCTTTGAGACAGCATGAAGGCACCTGGAGAGTATTATGCTAAGTGAAATAAATCAGTCAGAGAAAGACAAGTATCACATGATCTCTGTGGAATTTAATGAACAAAATAAACTAATTAATAAAATAGCTCGGGGGAGGGCGCAGCCATTGCCAAGATTGAGAGACATGGAAGCATGAAACGGACTGACCAATCTCAAAGGGAAAGGGGTAGGAGGGGGGGAAGAGCTTAACCAAAGAATTTATATGCATACATGCATAAAACATGGACACAGACAATAGTGTAGAGAAGGTCTGGGGTGGGAGGCATGGGTGGTCTAGGAGTCAATAGGGGAGAAAAAGGGATATATGTAATACTTTCAACAATAAAGATTTAAAAATGTAATCATCATTATTAACTTAAGAACTGTACAAAAGGCAGGCTATATTTAGCCCATAGATCATAGTTTATCTACCTCTGCTGCACAAATTCTTATATGTAAGTGCCTATCTCCCCACAAACTGTGCAACCAGTAAAAATTTCGCTTTAATGTTTACTTTGAAATTACATTTTTTTCTATTTGTATATTTGATTATTAATAAAGTGAAAGATCTTTTTATGAAAAAATAAAACAATGAAAAAAGTAAACATGGTATTTAAAATCTACAAATAAAAAAGAATGCATGGAGCTCTGGACTGGCTGCCAGACTTGCCAGTGTGCCTCCAGGCATATTTCCTACACTGAGCCTGGATTCCTGCAGGTGAGGATAAAAAAAAATGGGAAGAGAGGACAAAGTGGTGGCAGAATAGACGGAAGTGCCCTGAGCCTTGTCCCAGAGCAGATAGAATGAGCAGATGAAACAAATAACATCCACCCTGAATTGGCAAAGGAGACTCAGCTGCTCAGGGCACTGCGACCACGTGAGCAGCAAACACATGAGCAGCCTGCTCCTGTCTGAGGAGCAACAGCCCCACGAGTAGCCTGCCCCAGACCAAAGAGCAGCAGTCTCATGTGGCCTACCCCTGTCCAAGGAGCAGCAGCTGTGTGAGCAGCCCGCCCCCCTGTCCGAGGAGCAGCAACCATGAGAGTGGTCCACCCCCATCCAAGGAAGAGCAGCTGCATGAGCAACTCACCCATGACCGAGGAGCAGCAGACCTACACAGCTCACCCCTGTCCGAGGAGCAGCAGCTGCACGCAGCCCACACCCTGCACCTGTCCAAGGAGCAGCAGCTGTGTAAGTAGCCCACCTCCGTACGAGGAGCAGCAGCTCCATGAGCAGCCCATCCCCATTTAAGGAGTGGCAGCCACCCAAGCAGCCCACTTCAGTCTGAGGAGCAACAACTGCACAAGCAGAACGATTATGTCTGAGGAGCAGCAGGCCTGCACAGTCAGCCCCGGTCCAAGGAGCAGCTGCCACACACAGCCCATTCTCATCTAAAGAGCAGCAGCTGGGTGAATGGCCCACTCCTGTTTGAGGAGCAACAGCCTCACGTGCAGCTCCCATTTAAGGAGCAGCAGCCCTGAGACCAACCTGTCCCTATCCAAGGAGCAACAGCCTCACTAGTAGCCAGCCCTGTCCAAGGAGCAACAGCCATGCACAGCCCACCCCTGTTTGAGGAGCAGCAGCCTCGTGAGCAGCCCATCCCCATCTGAGGATGAGCAGCTGTGTGAGTAGCCTCCCCCCACCAGCCAGAGGAGCCACCACTGCTGCAAACAGCACCCACCAGAGGAGGCATTGCAAACTGAGGAGAAGCAACTGCTGCAACCACCCAAGGAGCAACTGCAGCCCAAGGAGCCACTGCCACCCAAGGAGCAGCCCCTGCATGACTTGAAGTCTAGATCCATAGTTGAGAAGAAAGATGGGTAGACAAAGAAGCCCCCAAAGAAAAGAAAATGAGGTTCACCAGAAAAGCAGCTAAGTGAAATGGGGGTATGCAATATGTCAGAAAAAGAATTCAGAATAAAGGTCATATAGTTCATAAACCAGATGGATGAAAAAATCAACAACTGCCCTAACTGGTTTGGCTCAATGGATAGAGCATCGGTCTGCGAACTGAAGGGTCTCAGGTTCGATTCTGGTCAAGAGCATGTACCTTGGTTGTGGGCACATATCCAGTAGGGGGTGTGCAGGAGGCAGCTGATCAATGTTTCTCTCTCATTGATGTTTCTAACTCTCTATCCCTCTCCCCTCTTCTCTGTAAAAAATCAATAAAATATATTTAAAAAAAGGAAAAAATCAACAACTTATGTAAGAATCAAGAAGAAATGAAGAGTGATATAGCTGCAATAAAAAACACTGTAGAAAGTTTCAATAGTAGACTAGGAGAAGCAGTGGACTGAAATAGCGAATTAGAAGACAAGGAAGAAAAACACACACAAACTGAACTGCAATTGGAGAAAAAAATTAAGACAGGATAAGAGCTTAAGGGAGCTATGGGACAACATGAAATGAAGCAACATATGAATAACAGGGGTGCCAGAACAACAGGAAAAGGAGCAAGGGTTGGAAAAACTATTTGAAATAATAATGTCAGATAACTTCCCTGATATAGGGAAGAAAAAAGTCACACAAGTACAGAGAGTCCCAAACAAGATGAACCCCAAAAGACCCACACCAAGACACATCATAATTACGATGGCAAATGTTTAGGCCAAAGAGAGCATCTTAAAGGCTGAACGAGAGAGACAGAAAGTTACATACAAGGCATCTCCCATTAGATTATCAAATGATTTCTCAACAGAAACACATCAGGCCAGAAAAGAATGGAAAGAAAATTACAAAGTGATGCAAAGCAAGGGACTGAATCCAAGAATACTCTATCCAGCAAGGCTATCATTCAAAATTCAAGGGAAAATAAGGAGCTTCACAGACAAAAAAGGCTAAGGGAGTTTACCACTACCAAGCAAGCTTTGCAAGAAATGCTCAAGGAACTGGTGTAAAAAGAAGAAATAAAAAGGTAAGAAGGAACACAGGCACAAAAAATAAAAGAATGGCTACAAACAAGTACCTATCAATAATAAATTTAAACTGCTCCAATTAAAAGACATCAAGTGGCTGAATGGATTTAAAAATGACAAATATATATGCTGTCAACAAGAGACCCAACACAGAACAAGGGACTCACACAGACTGAAAGTGAAGGGATGGAAAAATATCTTTTAGGCAAAAGGAAATGAAAACAAAGCCAGGGGAGGAATACTTATATCTAACAAAATAGACCTCAAAGTAAAGGCCATAACAAGAGATAAAGAAGGCCACTTCATAATACTAATGGGATAGATACAACAAGAAGATATAACCCTGATAAACATATATGCACCCAATGCAGGAGCACCCAAATATATTTTTAAAAAATACTCCTGGAAGATATCAAGGGAGAGACTGACAACAATACAATCATAGTAGGGGACTTAATACACCACTGACATCACTGGATAAATCCTCTAGACAAAAATAAAACCAGCAAAGAAACAGCAATCAAAAATTATTCACTAGATCAGATGGACTTAATCTTCAGAATATATCACCCCAAAGCCATGGAATATACGTTCTTCTCAAGTGCACATGAGACATTTGCAAAAATAGACCACATATTGGGTCATAAGCAAAGTCTCCCCAAATTCAAGAAGATTGAAATCATATCAAGCATCTTCTCAGACCACAATGACATAATATTATAAATAAACTACAACAAAAACAATCCAAAAATTCACACACTTGAAAGCTGAATAGCATGCTATTAATCAATGAGTGGGTTACCAAAGACATCAAAGAAGAAATTAAAAATATCTTGGAAACAAATGACAATAAAAACACAGCAATCCAAAATCCATGGGACACAATAAAAGCAGTCCTAAGAGGGAAGTTTATAGCTCTACAGGCCTATCTCAAAAAATGAGAAAAAAATGGTAGTAAATCATCTAAATCTGTGATGGCAAACCTTTTGAGCTACGCATGTCAAAATTTTGAAAAACTCTAACTAAAATTTGGTGCCGTGTCACATATAGATATATTCATGAGAGAAAACAAGATGGCGGCACAGGTAAACACCGGAGATTGCTGCCTCGCACAACCACTTCAAAAATACAACTAAAAGACATAACGAACATCAGACATCATCCAGAACCACAGGAAGGCTGGCTGATTGGAATTTCTACAACTAGAAGGAAAGAGAAAAGCATACCGAGACTCAGAGGTAGTGCGGTGCTGAAGTAAATACAAAGGTGCGGAGGTGCATGTGGAGAGGGCTGGAGGCTGAGGACATGATTGTCTTCTTCAATCAGGAGGGAGTCTCAGGCTCTGAGCTCCAGTTCCGGGCGAGTCTTTGGGACCCAGACTCACACGGGAGAAACAGGACTGTCTGGCATCGGTCGGAACTCGAAGACAGCTTTCTCTCGGAGGCACTCTCAGCGATTGGCAGGAACTCTGAAGGCAGGACTGAGAGCAGCCATACTGCTTGCTTGCTTGGCGTGCCCTGTTGATCCCCTGGGACCCCGCCTATCTCAAGCTGTGCACAGAGGCTTTTGCATATGAAAGGCCAGGCCCTTTGTAATCTGAAAATAACTTAACAAACTGCCAGCTGCCCCAAGGCCCTAGGGCAACTTTCATTGCTTTACAGCTGGCTTCTGCTGGATAGCCTTAGGCAAAGGCTAGATTAGCACCTCCTTAGATCCAAGAGCCAGTGTACCCAGTGGTCAGAGTGGGACCATCCAGATTACTAGTACTCAGATCTATAAGGGACACACTCAGGGGGCAGACTCAGTGAGCACCATAGCCCCACTGAAGCAAGTCTTGCCCCATAAGGGTGTCTTCAGCACAGAAGTTCTCCCACTGTAGACACAGCTGATTCTCTCAGCTAATTGGCCTGGAGGTCAAATCCCCCCAGCTTTACATACAACAATCACGGCTTAACTACAACAAGACTGGGCACAAAGCCCACAAGGGGGTGCACCAAGAGTGTCTACCTCAGGTAATTGGGACACGTAGCACAGAAAGCCACTCTATTGACACAGAGAAGCACAAAAAATGCTGAGACAAAGAACCAGGACACAAATTACAGAAATGGAGGAAAGCAAACTGCTGGATATAGAGTTCAAAACCACACTTTTAAGGTCTCTCAAGAACTGTCTAGAAGCCGCCGATAAATTTAGTAAGACCCTCGAAAAGACTGGTGAGACCGCCGATAAATGTAGTGAGATCCTCAAGAAATCTAGTGAGACCCTCGATGTTGTGATAAAGGACCAACTAGAAATTAAGCATACACTGACTGAAATAAAGAATATTATACAGACTCCCAACAGCAGACCAGA
>NW_005357789.1:16732-26944 GCF_000412655.1 Myotis brandtii | reverse complement strand
TTTGCCAAATGCACCCGAACGCACGGGAAGCTTACCCGAGGCACATGTTGACAATAACCAGGCCATTTCCAGAATTGGGCATTTTGACACTCTAGTAAAAATAAAATGTCATGAGTAAAGATTAATCTCTTTCTAGTGCAATTCTTAACCTTTTTATATTAATGTCAATCTTGGATCAATGTATCTTGGATGTTTTTACTATGTATCTTTGCTATGCAACACCAATGTACATTTTTACATCCAGTTTTAGAATTGCATTATTGATCATGAGTAACATGAGTAATAATATTACTCAAGTGATGCCCACCTCTGGCCGTTGTGAGAGACAAATATTTGAATTATGCAATTTTTTGTCTCTGTTGATGTGTGTCACCCAAAATGAGTTCGTGTGTCACCTCTGACACGTGTGTCACTGGTTCGCCATCACTGATGTAAATCTACAACTCAAAGAATTAGAAACAGAGCAACAAGAAAAGCCCAGAGAGAGCAGAAGGAAGGAGATAATAAAGAGCAGCTTAGAAATAAACGACATAGAGACCAAAAGAAACAATACAAAAGATCAATGAAACATCTGGTTCTTTGAAAGTATAAACAAGATTGATGAAACTCTAGCCATGCTCATCTAGAAGCAAAGAGAGAAAACCTAAGTAAACAAAATCAGAAATGAAAGAGGAGAAATAACAACAGACCCCACAGAAATTCAAAGGATTGTTTAAAAAAATACTATGAACAACTCTACTCCAACAAATTAGACAACCTGGAGGAAATGGACATATTCCTAGAAAAATACAACCTTCCAAAACTCAATCAGGAAGATTCTAAAAATCTCAATAGGCCGATAACTATGAAAGAAATTGAAGCAGTAATAAAAAAAGCTTCCAGCAAACAAAATCCTTGGGCCAGATGTCTTCATGGAGGAGTTTTATCAAACATTCAAAGAAGAACTGAAACCTATCATCCTAAGGCTATTCCAAAAAATTCAAGAGGAAGGAACACTTCCAAGCTCATTGTATGAAACCAACATTTCCCTAATACCAAAACCAAATAAAGACAACACAATGAAAGAGAATTACAGGCAAATATCCCTGATGAGCATAGATGCCAAAATCCTCAACAAAATTCTAGCAAATTGAATCCAGCATTACATCAGAATGATCATGACCAAGTAGGATTTATTCTGGGGATGCAAGGATGGCACAATATTCGCAAATCCATAAACGTAATACATAAACAAATTGACAGATAAAAATCACATTGTCATATGAACTGATGCAGAGAAAACGTTTGACAAAATCCAGCACCCTTTATTGACAAAAACTCTCAGCAAGGTGGGCATAGAAGGATCATACCTCAACATAATAAAAGCCATATATGACAAACCCACAGCCAACATCATACTCAATTGGCAAAAACTAAAACCATTTCCCCTAAGAACAGGAACAAGAAAGGGATGCCCACTTTTACCACTCCTGTTTGACATAGTACTGGAAGTACTAGCCATTGCAATCAGACAAGAAAAAGGAATAAAAGGCATCCAAATTGGAAAAGTGGAAGTAAAGCTGTTCTTATTCCCAGATGATATGATACTTTACATAGAAAACCCTAAAGACTCCATCAAAAAATTATTAGACTTAATAAATGAATTCAACAATGCAGCAGGATACAAAATTAACACTAAAATATCTATGGCATTTCTATACACCAATAGTGAACTTACAGAAAGAGAGACTAGAAAAACAATCTCATTTACCATTGCACCAAAAAAATTAAGATACCCAGGAATAAACTTAACTAAGGAGGTAAAAGACCTGTATGCAGAAAACTACAGGACACTGAAAAAGGAGATAGAGGAAGACATAAACACATGGAAGAACATATCGTATTCATGGATTGGTAGAATCAACATCATTAAAATGTCCATGCTACCCAAATCAATCTGTAGATTCAATGCACTCCCCATTAAAATACCAATAGCATGTTTCACAGAACTAGAACAAACTCTCCAAAAATTCATCTGGAATAAAAAAGACCCCATATAGCTGCTGCAATCCTGAGAAAGAAGAACAAAGTAGGAGGGATGTCAACACCAGATCTCAAGCTACATTACAAACCCACTGTTCTCAAAACAGCCTGGTACTGGCACAAGAAGAGACATATAGATCAATGGAATAGAATAGAGAACCCAGAAATCAACCCAAAACACTATGGTCAATTAATATTTGACAAAGTAGGGAAGAACATACAATGGTGTCAAGACTTTTTTCAATAAATGGTGTTGGTAAAATTGGACAGATACATGCAAAAAAAATGAAACTAGACCACCAACTTACACCATACACAAAAATAATATCAAAATAGATAAAAGACTTAAACATAAAATGGGAAACCATAAAAATACTAGAGGAATCCAAAGGTAGCAAAATCTCAGACATATGCCGAAGCAATTTCTTCACCGATACCACTCCTAGGGCAATGGAAACCTTCTGTACAGCAAAAGAACCGTCAAGAAAACAACAAGCCCACTGCATGGGAGAATATATTTGCCAATGTTATCACTGATAGGGTTTAATATCCAACATTTACAGAGAACTCATACAACTTAACAAAAGGAAGACAAACAACCCAATCAAAAAATGGGCAATGGACCTAAATAGATACTTTTCCAAAGAGGACATGAGGAAGGCAAAGAGACATATAAAAACATGCTCAAAGTCTCTAATCATCTGAGAGATGCAAATCAAAACGACAATGCGGTAACATCTCACACCTGTCAGAATGGCTATCATCAACAAATCAACAAAGTACAAGTGCTGGCGAGGATGCGGAGAAAAAGGAACCTCCGTGCACTGCTGGTGGGATTGCAGACTGGTCCAGTCCATGTGGAGAACAGTGTGGAGTGTCCTCAAAAACCTAAAGATGGAACTCCCACTTGACCCAGTGATCCCAGTTCTAGGAATATATCCCAAGAAACTAGAAACACCAATCAGAAAGGATATATTCACCCTCATGTTCATAGCACAATTCACCATAGCTAAGATTTGGAAACAGCCTAAGTGTCCATCAGCAGATGAGTGGATTAAAAAACAGCAGTACACCTACACAATGGAATACTAAGCTGCAGAAAAACAAACAAACAAGAAATTCTTACACTTTGTAACAGCATGGATGGAACTGGAGAGCATTATGTTAAGTAAAATAAGCCAGTCAGAGAAAGATAAATATCACATGATCTCATTCATTTATGGAATATAATGAACAACATAAACTGATGAACAAAAACAGATTCAGAGACAGAGAAGCATCGATCAGACCATCAAACCTCATAGGGAAGGTAGGGGAGGGTGGCGGTAAGGGGGAGAGATTAAAGGACTTGTATGCATGGATATAAACCTAACCAATGGACACAGACAACAGGTGGGTGAGGACATGAGTGGGGGATGGGAGGAGCAATGGGGAGATAAGAACGCATATGTAATACCTTAATCAATAAAGAAAGAAAAGAATGCATGGACAATGTTTTTGGATATATATATTTTTTTCTTTCCTTGTCAGGTAATGCTTTACCTATCCATTTTTTGTTGCTGTTGTTAATCCTCACCTGAGGATATTTTTTCCTTTGATTATTATTAAACATAGTGGGAGGGAAGAAAGAAAGACAAAGGGAGAGAGAGAAACATTGATGTGAGAGAGACATATTGATTGATTGCTTACTGCACAAGCTCCAAGTGGGGCCAGGGATTGACCTGCAACCCAGGTGCCTGCCCTTGACCGGGAATCAAACCCAAGACCCTTTGGTTCATGCATGGGTCAACTCTCTACCACTCAGTCACACCAGCCAGGGCCACTTTTTAACATTGTGAGTAGCAAATTAAAGCTGAGTATTGCCATGTAACTATGATACCTGCTATAAACATAGTGACTTCATTGACTATCCTACTAATCAATAACCTACATAAAAAGTAAGTGAGTCTCGATAAAGTAGGGTTCATTACAGGGGCACAAGGATGGTTCAATACATGATATTACATTGATATGTAATATCAATCTATGTAATACACAATATTAACAAAATAAAAGATCAAATCATACAAGCACATCAATAAATGCAGACAACACATTAGATAAGGTACAACATCTATTTATGATTAAAACATTTAATATAATGGATGTAGAAGGACAGTACCTCAACATAATAAAGGTCATATATGATAAACCCTCTGCTAATATCATATTCAGTGATAAAAAAAGCTATTTTCTTTCTCCATCATCAAGTACAAGACAAGGATATCAACTCTTACCACATTTACTCAACATAGCACTGGAAGTCTTTGCCAGAGCAATCAGGCAAGAGACATAAATAAAAGGCATCCAAATTGGGAATGAAGAAGTATAATTGTCATGCTTTGCAGATAACATAATTATTTACATAAAAAAACCCTAAACTCCATAAAAAAACTATTAGAAACAATAAACAAATACAGTAAAGTTGCAAGACATAAAATAACTGTACAAAAATCCATTGCATTCCTATATACTAATGATGAAATTTCAAGAAAAGAAATGGAAAAAATTGCTTTTGCAATTGCAACAAAAAGAATAGAATACCTGGGAATAAACTTAACAAAGGATGTGAAGACCCATACATCAAAAACTACAAAGCATTATTAAAAGAGGTTGAAAAAGATACAATGAGATGGAAAGATATTCCTTGTTCATGGATTAGAAGATCAACATAGTTAAAATGGCCATATTACCCAAAGAAATATATAGATTTAATGAATTCCCCATAAAAATACCAATGACATTAAAAAAAATAGAGCAAAACCTCATCTTATCTGTATGGAACCCCAAAAGACCCTGAATAGCCAAAGCAATCATAAAAAAAGAAAAAGCTGGAGGTATGACACTATCAGACTTCACATTATACTATAAAGTGATAGTAATCAAAACCACATAGTATTGACAGAAAAACAGACACACATACCAATAGAACAGAATTGAAAGCACCAACAGAAATCTGCATGCATATGGGCAAATAATTTTCAACAAAAGGAGCCAAACACATACCATAGAGAAAAGAAAGCCTCTTCAAAAAATGGTGATTGGAAAATAGGAAAGCCATGTGCAAAGGAATGAAAGTACATACTGTGAGCATATATACAAAAACTAGAGGCCCGGTGTACAAAATTCATGCACGGGGCAGTGGGGAGGGGGTCCCCTCAGCTCAGCCTGCACCGTCTCCAATTCGGGACCCCTCAGGGGATGTCCGACTTCCGGGTTTGTCCCGATCCCAGGGATAGGGCCTAAAACGGCAGTGGACATCCCTCTCACAATCCTGGACTGCTGGCTCCTAATCGTTCACCTGCCTGCCTGCCTGGTCACCCCTAACTGCCCTCCCCACTGGCCTAATCGCCCCTCACTGCCTCTGCGTGCCGGCCTGATTGACCCTAACTGCCCTTCTTGCTGGCCTGCCGGCCCTAACTGCCCCCCTGCCAGCCTAGACACCTCCAACTGCCACCTCTGCTGGTCTGGTTGCCCCCAACTGCGCCCCCCACTGGCCTGGTCACACCACTCAGACTGCTGTTCAGTCATTTGGTCATTCCTCACTAACCCCCCTGCCGCCTGGTCATAGGCAGCCATCTTGTGAGGGTGTGAGGGTTAATTTGCATATTACTTCTTTATTATATAGGATTAACTCAAAATGAATTAAAGACCTAAATATAAAACCTGAAACAATATAATACATAGGACAAAACATAGGTACTAAATTATGGAACTTAGTCTTAGAGAGGATTTTATGAATTTGATCCTAAAGGCAAAGGAAGTAAAGGCAAAAATAAATGAATGGAACTATGTCAAACTAAAAAGCTTCTGCACAGTAAAAGAAATTGACAACAAAATAAAAAGGCAACCAACTGAATAGGATAAAAATTTTGCAAACATCTTTGACCAGGGGCTAATATCCGAAGTATGCAAAGAACTCATGCAACTCAACACCAAAAACAATCAAACTATCCAATTTAAAAATGGGCAGAGGACTTGAACACTTTTTATAAGAAGACATACAAATGGCCAAAATATAAATGAAAAGATGCTCAACTTAATTAGTAGGGAAATGCAAATCAAAGCTACAATGCCACCTCACATCTGTTGGAATGGCTAATATCAACAAGACAAACTGCAAGTGTTGGAGAGGTTGTGTAGCAAAAGGAACCTCATTCACTACTGGTGGGAATGTAAACTGGTACAGCCACAATGGAAAACAATATGGAGGCTTCTTAAATTAGGAATAGAGTTACTATATGACCCAGCAACTCCTCTTCTGGTATCTACCTGAATAACTTGGAAACATTTATTTGCAAATATATATGCACCCCTATGTTCATTGCAACATCATTCATGGTGGCCAAAACATGGAAACAACTAAAATGTCCCTCAATATATGATTGGATAAAGAAGATGTGGTTCATATATACAATTCTATTCAGCCATAAGAAAAGATAAAATACTGTTATTTGTGACAACATAAATGGATCTTGAGAATATCATGCTAAGCAAAAAAGATAGAAAAAGTCAAGAACTGTATGATTCATATCTATATATATAAAACCCTAAGAGACCCGTCGACCAGACAAACAGACAACCAGACGACCAGCCAGTCACTATAATGTGCACTGACCACCAGAGGACAGATGCTCAATGCAGGAGCTGCCCCCTGGTGGTCAATGCGCTCCCACAGTGGGAGCACTGCTCAGCTGACCAACAGGCACCAAAAGCCTGGCTCGTGAACAGGAGCGCAGCTGTGGTGGTGCAGCTTCTCCTGCCTTCGCAGCAATGCTACCAAGCGAGCTGCAGTAGTGGGCACAGCGGGGGTTGGGATGAGCCGGAGCGACACGATGCCAGCCCAGGTTTGGGATCCTCCCCAGCCACCTGCTGCCATCCCTCAGGGGATGTCAGACTGCCAGTTTCGGTCTGATCCCCACAGGCCTGGCCTGCGGGGATCTGGCTGAAACCGACAGTCCGACATCTCCCAAGGGGTCCCAGATTGTGAGAGGGCACAGACCAGGCTGAGGGGACCCACTGGTGTAGGAATCCAAGCATCAGGCCTCCAGTATGGAATACAAAACTGTAAGCAACATATGAACAAAAACCCATAGACACAGATAACAGTATAATGCTTCCAGAGAGAAAGGGATGGGGGGAAGGTAGTAAAGAGTAAACGAGGGTTAAATATATGATTATGAAAGAAGATTTGACTTTGGTTGGAGGACACCCAATGCAGTGTAAAGATGATGTATCATAGAATTGTACACTTAAAACCTATATAATTTTATCAACCAACATCACCCCAGTCAATTTATTTTAATAACTAGATAAAAATAACATGAGTCTAGTTAAATAATTAATTTGTACATTTACTAGTAGACATAGCCTGCAGATCTTGACTGCAGTTTTAGGACCAATCAAGTCTAAATATCTCCTAAACCTTAATAGTATGTTACTATTATCCTCTTATCAAAATTGGATTGAAACAATACAATCCTAGGCCCATGAGAGAAGACAGACTGAGAACTGAAACTACACATCTTGCCCCAGATTTCTGTTTTCTACTATATTCATGACTCATAAAAACTATATTTTTAATAGTACACTTTTTATAGACAAAGTAGAATGATGTGTCTTAAAGAGTTACTCATCTAAGTGACAGTTTTTTCTCCTCTGTTTTCAGTCAATGAAATATTCACTGATCCTGTTCTGGACATCCTACTCCACAAGAAGTAACAGACACCCTCTTCTCACGACTTTCCCAGGTTTGCATCTAGTGATGAAACATAATACTAAACACATATTATATTTACAAAAGGTGTTGTAAAACTTAGCTTTAAAGTCACCAATTAAAATTTACAGCAGAGTATGCCCTTTACCTTCCCTCCTTATTTAATTCCTACCTTAAATGTTTTATATGTTCCAGAGTGCCACCTGGATGCATGTAACACTCAGAGTGGGGAAAGAAGAAGGGAAGTAAAGGAAAACTTCGGATAAACTGACAAGTCAGAATATCAGTGAGTTGTATGTAATTTTAAGTTCCCCATCCCCACTAGGTATTTAATGAGGTAAGCTGTATTTCTTCTTTATTAATACTTTTATCACTAAATAATTGCCAAATGACTTCTTCTCCAGAGGGGACAGGACTCACTGTAAAAAAATCAGTGCTTGCCTGGACATGAGTGAAGAGCTTCATATAACAATTTACAACTACATATCCATATTGTTCCATAATGTTAATTATTATGGCATAAATTTCTGACATAAGTAACTTAAAGAAATTTAAAGTACATATGGGTTTTAATTTAATTTTTAGATAGGCTGTGATGTAATTAGAAATGTAGAATTCTAAGAATAAAAGTGGGATTTTACATGTAATTTGTTTGAAAAAGCTATTTGCTTTGAAAATAAATAGAAAAGCACTGTTTAAGGTGATATGCTATATGAGTAGAATAAAAATACCAGATATGTTCTTTGAACTTTTGACTTAAAACATAATGGGTCTTTTATTTATTTTATCTTATTTAAAATTATTTTTTAAAGTATATTTTATTGATTTTTTACAGAGAGGAAGGGAGAGGGACAGAGAGTTAGGAACATCGATGAGAGAGAAACATCGATCAGGTGCCTCCTGCACACCCCCTACTGGGGACGTGCCCGCAACCAAGGTACATGCCCTTGACCAGAATCGAACCTGTGACCCTTCAGTCCGCAGGCCAACGCTCTAATCCACTGAGCCAAACCTGTTAGGGCCTTATTTAAAACTATTAATTGAGTACTGTGTTATTGCTGAAGTAACAAGTGAATTAGATATACTCTGACTGCTTACAGAGACACTAATACAGATACATACATTACAATTTGGTCTGAGTAAAATTAACAAGTTACTTAGGAAAGGGCAAAGCTAATTTGATAGGTAACCCAAGGAAGATTTCTCCAATGATGTGATATTGAAGAAATATGGGGGCTAATGGCTGTACCATAGAATATTTCTAAGGGAAGAAGTGAAGGGAAAAACATTGCAGTCCTAGAGGAAGTGGATCTTAGAGTGATCGTTAACAAACTGTAACAGTTTATGCCTAAATAATGATGATGATGATGATGATGATGATATGATGATGATGATGATAACTATGAGAGTTAATGTTTACTGATAAATTCCTATATGGCAGACACAGTTCAAAGCATTTTATATGTATTATCTGTTTTTAATCCTCACAATACCTGTGCAATGTAGATTCTTGTATCAGTTTCCTATTGTGTTCTAGCCCAAAACTTGGTGGATTAAACCAACAACCATTTGTTTATCTCATGATTCTTTGTAGGAGGGCAATTCAAAATAGAATCCACTGAGTGATTCTTCTGATGTCACTTATGAATCTGTGGTCAGATGTTGAGTCATTTGAGGGCTGGCTGGTCTAGAATGGTCTTAGCTGTATTATTTTCTTGGCTCTAGTTGGTATCTCATTTCAGCCCAAGCTTCTTCACATAGCAGCTGGGAAAGTTTCTAAGCGGTATCTGGTCCACACACAATATTCTTAAAGTATAGGTTCTGAACAAGCACATGACCCTTTCTGCTGCTTTTCTAATGCCTGAAGCATTTCATAAGTCACAAGGATATCCCTGATTCAAGGCGGGGGAGGTAGATCCACTTCTGATGGGAAGAGTTGTAAAGTCACATTATAGAGGTGCATAATTCCAGGAGGAGAATAGGGACCATTTTTATAAATAACCTTCCATAGTACTGTTAGCATGTCCCCTTACAGATGAGGAAATGGAGGCTGAAAATGAGAGACAAAATAAGTGAGCCATGATTTATGAGTTGCCTAATGCCATAACTGAGCCCTACTAAGAAATATATATAAAAAGCCTAGGTGGTCCTTGCACCCTCACGTGGCACCCTCATATTATCACAAGATGGCCACCACAAGATGGCCACCACTGCTGGGGGTCTTTCTGCGGCTGCAAGGGTTTAGGAATCTGGAGAAGGACTGCGCATCCTATCTAATAATAGAAAAACATGGTAATTAACTGTACCTCTGACATGCTTCTCATTGGCTAATCGGGTGATATGCAAATTAACTGCCAACCAAGATGGCGGCCGGCAGCCAGGCAGCTGAAGCGAACAGGAGGCTTGCTTGCTCCAGTGAAGGAGGAAGCCAAGGT
>NW_005357789.1:9754-15976 GCF_000412655.1 Myotis brandtii | reverse complement strand
CGGCACCGGGATCAGCGTGACGGGGCAGCACCCAAACCCCCTGATCGCCCTGCGGCTCTGTGTGTGACAGGGGGCGGGGCCACAACCTCCCTATCTGCCCTGCTCTGTTCGTGACAGGGGAAGGCGCCCCAACCCCCTGATAGGCCCTGCTCTGTGCCTGATAGGGGGGAGCTCCCCAAACCCCTGATTGTCCCTGCTCTGTGTGTGACAGGGTGTGGCGCCCCAACCCCCCCATGGGCCCTGCTCTGTGTGTGACGGAGTGGAGCCGCAACCTCCCCATTGGCCCTGCCCTGAGTGTGACAGGGTGCAGTGCCCCAGCCCCCTGATCCGCCCTGCTCTGTGTGTGACAGGGGGCGGTGCCCCAACTCCCCTATCGGCCCTACTCTGTACATGACAGGGGGGAGCTCCCCAACCCCCTGATCGGCCCTGCTCTGTGTGTGACAGGGTAGAGAGCCTCAACCTCCCAGATGGGCCCTGCTCTGTGCATGACAGGGGGTGGCACCGCAACCTCCCCATCGACCCTGCCTTGAGTGTGACAGGGGGCAGTGCCCTAACACCCCAATCGGCCCTACCCTGAGCATGACTGGGGGTGGCATCGCAACCTCCCGATCCGCCCTGCTCTGTGCATAACAGGGGGTGGCGCCCCAACTCCCCAATTGGCCCTGCTCTGAGCCTGACCAGGGGCTGCACCTAGGGATTGGGCCTGCCCTCTGCCACCTAGGAGAGGGCCTAAGCCAGGAGGTCGTTATCTTCTGAGGGGTCCCAGACTGTGAGAGGGCACAAGTGGGGCTGAGGGACACCCCCCCACGCCAGTGCACAAATTTTTGTGCACCAGGCGTCTAGTAAATTAATAAACTAGACATGAAATATAAACTTGGGAGGCCTGGGGGAGCCAGGAGAGGCTCCACTTTCTAGTGAAGTGGGCTCTCTGATTCTCCAGACCCACAGCTTTTCATTTGCTGGAAAACACACAGGCCCTTTAGGAATGCAAACAGGTAAAGTTTGGTAAACAGGAAAAGATTACCAGCTTAGGGAAAATGCCTGCAGCTGTTCCAGCAGCAGGTAATAATATATGCTGATTTTCAGCCCTGCTGAAGCCCCAGTATCCATCACCCTTCTGATGAACTTTTTGCATAATTATAACCTGCTGGAATTTTCTTCCAGCATATCCCCCTTTTTTATTTAATAAATTTAACAAGAATGTATGCCATTTGCAGAGCTTAGATCGTTTTAAGATTTTTAAATTCAATGGAAAGGATTGAGTTCTTTCATGTCCCAAAAATTGCTGCCAGGCATCAAAGGAATCAGTCTGCAGTAAGCTCCTTTCTGGGCCAACAGTTCTTTGAGTCTCCTTTCTAATCACTGTCCAACAGTTTTTTATGGGTTCCCTTCCCAATCTTCTTTGGCTTTGTCCAGGGCAACCTTCAGTGACACACAGCTGCTGACTGCTAGCATAGCAAGGCACTTACTATCCCCCATCTCTTGACTGTTTCTCCTCTATCTCCTCAGTGTGTTGCTTGTGGCCACTGCCATCTGTGGCTGGAGTAGTCTGGTCAGTTCCTCTCTTGGGTCCATTGTTGCAGAAGTCCACATGGCCTTGGAGGAGTTTTCTGTAAATATATAAGCATATTCTCGACCAAATGTTAATAAAGAAATCCTTTCTATAAACTAGACTCGGGATTTTTTCATTTTGCCCAAATCATTTTCCTTTGGCTTATTCTGACACCATGTGTGTCTTGCCATCAGCATTACAAGTGAAAAAAAAAATTTAAAGTAAAAACTTAAGTAATTAAGGCTTGATATAATTTACTTACAGGAGATTACTTTACTATCCCCCCTTTTTTGTTTTAAATAATATTAAGTGGCTTTTGAAAATCCTGCAAAGCAGTTTTGATAGCTTTTTAATTCAATTCTTTGCACAGAAATATGGCTGCTTTGGATTCATTGATTGCTAAGCAGCTTTACTATGAGATGAACCATCAGTAAAAAATTAGTTAATGCTCCAAGAATAGGTTCCTGCCTAGTACAACTAAGTTCTCCCGAATATTCACTTATTTCAATTTGCCAATTTAAATCAGTCAGAAATAAGGCTTATTTTCTAACTTTACTTGTCCTTGGGTGTGGACAGTAAGTGACATTAATTAAATTTCTGCTATCAGTCTTTGAGTATATCTACATAAGCTTTGTTTAAGGAGACTAAATGCAAATTATTTTTTTCTTTTTGAGCCCTAATACATTGACTTTTAATTACAGTTTTCCAGACATTTGAAGGAAACTCCCGTTATTTCCTTCTAGAGCAGCCGTGGGCAAACTACGGCCCGCGGGCCGGATCCGGCCAGTTTGAAATGAATAAAACTAAAAAAAAAAAGACTGTACCCTTTTATGTAATGATGTTTACTTTGAATTTATATTAGTTCACACAAACACTCCATCCATGCTTTTGTTCCAGCCCTCCGGTCCAGTTTAAGAACCCATTGTGGCCCTCGAGTCAAAAAGTTTGCCCACCCCTGTTCTAGAGTAATTTCTAGGCCACACTTAGGAAGTTTCTTTTAAAAACCTTCTTTCTTTCTTTTAAATGGAGCAACACACTTGGCTGCTTTTCAGATACTGGCCGATACTGCTGCCTAAATTTTAAGTGACTCTTTTCCTACTTATGGTGACTTTATTAATGATTAGATTTAATGCTTGAATAATAACCTTTAGTTTACCCTATAAATATTAGTGGAAGAGATTTTAAAATTTCTCCTTTTTATAAAGCTTAAACTTTACTTTTAAACAGCATTCTTTTTGGTTAGTGCTCATTTGCATACACAGAGGGATTATGGGAGGTCTCAGGAACTATTTCAGAGGACTTTACTAGAATCCATTTGTTTATAAAATATTTGCTTCTCATATAACTGAAATTATATGAGACCTTGATTATATTTTAAAAAGCTAATCTATTAAGTAATTAAAGTAGGCATCTCTATTGAAAAAGCAAACTTAGACATTTGACCTATGAAGTACAGATGCCTCCCCATCCCCGCAGCCTATCTAAAAAGCAGGCTGCCAGGGCTTTTTGTCTTTAAGATTCCATTGCTGAATCCTAAGAAATATTTAGCAACTTCTGTTTTGCCCTCTCCTAGAGGTTAAATCCCAAAACATTTAAAATATATGTATATAAATGAAATATATTTATTAATTTTTATTTGATAAAGCTTTTTGATGAAGCTTCAAGAGATTTCAAGTATATTAGATCAGCCTAATTTGGTTTTAAAATATTTCTTTTAAAAAGAGAGGAATTATTGAATTATTCCAGGGCCCTTGAAATGTTACAGAGCTATCTCTCGGTTAAAGTCTTGAAATTTAACATGGAAAGACTATCAAAATAATTATAACCCAAAGATTATGTTATACGTTTGTTATACATATAATTATTCTAAAATATATCAATTAAATTTAAACTTGTTTTTATATTAAAATTTGGTTCAGACTATAGAATTAATCTTCTTTATTAATTAGACCATATAAAATATTATATCTTAGAATTATTTTCTCAAAAATAAATTTCTATACTTTATGGATTTTATTATCACAATTATATGATTTCTCCTAACTTAATTTGAACTTTAGACTCTTAGAAGCCTTAAATTTTAGGTGGCAAGTTAAATACTTAGCATTTCTCAGATTAGCAATAACTTCACATTTTTAAAAAATACAAGACATATTTAATTAACAGATTTAATTCTATCCTCTAGATTCTTCATATGAGGCAAACTCTGATTAACATTTCAGTATTTTGTTACCCTAAAATACCTAGACATTTAATAATTTTTATTATTTAATTTAGCAAACTCCAAAGTTTTAAGTTGCCAACGACTTTGGAGGCAAGCCTGTAGCTATTTAAATGCAAAATTGCCACATTCTTTCCTTCATAATTAATAGATTTTTTATCCATGTTTCAACAATTTTGAAATTCTAAAGCCAATTATTATTATCCAAGGCATTTTATTTGGCAAATTCTGTAACAGAGATAACTCACTGACTTCTAGGGGCCTTAATGTTAACTTTGGAATGCTGTCTATTATTATTTAAAAACTACACTTTATTATGAAAATATAAATCTTGTTGTTTAGAACCAGCCTGTATTTTTTTTCCTTGGGTCATTTTTGCCATCTTTCTTTTGAGAAAAAACAGTCTTGGGTTATTCTATATCATCCGTAAAGAGATTAAAAGTAGTTTAAGAAGCCATCCAAGATTGTATGGGGTGTGCCATTTTTCTTAAGCCAGTCTTTTTCTCTTTACAAGTACAGAAATCCCAGACACATTCCTAAATTTTTAAATGACAAACCAGGAAAAAACATGGCGCAAATTAGATTTTTCTAATAGTACTCTCTGGAATGGTTGTCCATTTTACAGGATCTCCACATATCTCCCCAGCCCAATATCCTGTTTCTTCTGGGGAAATTCAGTAAATTATCTGGCCGCCCAGGTCTCCCTTCTTATTAAATTAAACCAAAGGCATGCTTAATAGACTAACAACAAACATATTAAACCAAACAAAAATGACAGAAAAACTACATTCAACAGCTAACATATAGACTTAATAAGTCACAGTTCTTTTTCTATTCTGCTCTCCATAGCATTGACTGGCCTTTAAAGTTGTTTTAGCTAAAATCTGCCTGTCCCAAGGCATCCTATGGTAATTTTTAAACAAAGCATCAGAGAGTTCCCTGTTGAGAGGATTCAAAGCTCCACCCTGTCTAGCTGCCAAGTCTATCCACACTAGAAGCAGAACAAGACCTCACATAGTTAAAGATGACAACGACACTCTTTTTCCTTGAGCCTCATTTTAAAAAGTACCGTTTGACATTTTAATTTCTCTATAATTTTGCCTTTTAACCAAATTCTTCCCCATTATGGTCTGGCTTAAAACAAAAGACTTTCCCGCCCACTCTGGTTCATGAAATCCAAAGCTTGGTACAGGCTTTACATGCAGTGAATCTCCCCACTGAATTTTTGGTGACCCCTCACCTATTACCAGTGATCTCCGCATTTACCAGTGGTCCCCACCTTTACCAGTGATTAGCTTCTTTTCTTTGCTCTGGTGAATCTTCTTCTCCTGATGTCTTTGTCTCAGGAACCATAAATGCTGGGGTCTTTCTGCAGCTGCAAGGGTTCAGGAATCTGGAGGACTGTGAGTAAATTAATAATCTAGACATGAAATATAAACTTGGGAGGCCTGGGGGATCCAGGAGAGGCACCACTTTCTAGTGAAGTGGGCTCTCTGAATCTCCAGACCCACTTTTCATTTGCTGGAAAACACACAGGCCCTTGAGGAATGCAAACAGGTAAAGTTTGATAAACAGAAAAAGATTATCAGGTTAGGGAAAATTCCTTCAGCTATTCCACCAGCAGCAGGTAAACAGGAAAAGATTATCAGGTTAGGGGAAATGCCTGCAGCTGTTCCAGCAGCAGGTAATAATATATGCAGATTTTCAGCCCTGCTGAAGCCCCAGGATCTATCAGCCTTCTGATGAACTTCTTGCATAATTATGACCCGCTGGAATTTGCTTCCAGCATGCCACAAGATGGCCACCCTCAGATCATCACAAGATGGCTGCCACAAGATGGCTGCCACAAGATGGCCGGTAGAAGAGGGCAGTTGGGGGTGACCAGGCCTGCAGGGAAGGGCAGTGGGGGATGATTGGGCCAGCAGGGGAGGGCAGTGGGGAGTGATTGGGCCAGCAGGTGAGGAGTTAGGGGGCGATCAGGCAGGTAGGCAGGCAAGTGGTTAGGAGCCATCAGTCCTAGATTGTGAGAGGGATGTCCATGGGATCGGGTCTAAACTGGTAGTCAGACATCCCCCAAGGGCTCCCAGATTGGAGAGTGTGCAGGCTGGGTTGAGGGACATCCCTCATGCATGAATTTCATGCACCGGGCCTCTAGTCTTACCTAATAAAAGACAAACATGGTAATTGACCATACCTTCGCTACGCCTCCCATTGGCTAATAAGCGAGATATGCAAATTAACTGCCAACAAAGATGGCGGCCGGCAGCCATGGAGCTGCAGCGAGCAGGAGGCTTGCTTGCTCCAGTGATGGAAGAAGCCAAGGTTCCCCAACTGCCGTGGCTGGCTTTAAGCTACACTCAAAGCAAGAAAGTTTCAATTATAGAAGGTAAATAAACCCCAGATACCTGCTTTCAGCCTGCCGTGGCCACGGAGCTGGAGCAAGCAGGAG
>NW_005357789.1:9247-9635 GCF_000412655.1 Myotis brandtii | reverse complement strand
AAAAAAAAGGAAAAAAAGAGAGGCTGGGAGCTTCTGTCGCTGGGGAGGCGTGGCCATCCTGAAAACGGCCCTCAGCCCTTCACCCAAATTGGCCAGTCACCCCAGTGGGGAACCGCCACCCTAAAGGTGGTGTGGCCATCCTAAAAACAGCCATCAGCCCCTCACCCAGCTGGCCAGGCACCCCAGTGGTACCCCAGTAGGTCTCCCAACCTGAAGGGAAAACCAGCCAGCCCCCACCCATGCACCAGGCCTCTATCCTATATAGTAACAGGGTAATATGCAAACTGACCCTAACAGCAGAAAGACTGGGAATGACTGGTCACTATGACACACACTGACCACCAGGGGGCAGACGCTCAATGCAGAAGCTGCCCTCTGGTGGTCAGTG
>NW_005357789.1:3953-6253 GCF_000412655.1 Myotis brandtii | reverse complement strand
CCAGGGACAACCATAGAAGGTAAAAAAATCCCAGAAAAAAAAAAAAAAAAGGAGAGGTTGGGAGCTTCAGTCACCCAAAAGCCTGAAAACGACCCTCAGCCCCTCACCCAGACTGGCCTGGCACCCCAGTGGGGACCCCCACCTTGAAGGGGATGTGACCAGCTGCAAACAGCCATCATCCCCTCATCCAGGCTGGCCAGGCACCCAAGCGGGACCCCCACCCTCATCCGGGACACCCTTAAGGGCAAACCAGCCAGCCCCCACTCGTGCACCAGGCCCCTATCCTATATAGTAACAGGGTAATATGCAAACTGAACCTAACAGCAGAAAGACTGGGAATGACTGGTCACTATGACACACACTGACCACGGGGCGGCAGACACTCAATGCAGGAGCTGCCCCCTGGTGGTCAGAGCACTCCCACATGGGGAGCTCTGCTCAGCCACAAGCCAGGATGGCTGCCAGGACATCCCCCAAGGGCTGCCGGGCTGCCAGAGGGATGTCTGATTGCCATCTTAAGCCTAATCTCCCGGGGAGCGGGCCTAAGCCAGCAGGTGGTCATCTCTTGAGGGGTCCCAGACTGCGAGAGGGCAGAGGCTGGGCTGAGGGACCCCCCCTTCCCCCCCGAGTGCACAAATTTTACTGCACCGGGCTTCTAGTAATTATATAAAAGCCTACTATGCAAATTGTCCCCGCAGGAGTTTGACCGGGAGATAGATCGCTTACTACGACATGTGATGACCACCAGGGGGAGGCACGGAATGAAGAAAGGCCCTGGCTGGCAGCAAGAAGGACCCAATCGACCCTGATTGCCGGCCAGGCCTACGGACCCTACCCATGCAAGAATTTAGTGCACAGGGCCTCTAGTCCTATCTAATAATAGATAAATATGGTAATTGACCATACCTTCGCTACACCTCCCATTGGCTAATCAGTGTGATATGCAAATTAACTGCCAACAAAGATGGCGGCTAATTTGCATAATGCAGGCAGGGCTGGCCAGCGCATCCGCCAGAGCAAGCCGCCATCCTGGGCCACAGGCCGGCCCCAGAAGCTCAAGAAGCCGGTGATTGGGGGAGATGGGGATTCCCTGCCCAGGCCTGACACCTCTGGTGGAGGTGTCAGGCCTGGGCAAGGGGCTAATCCAGCAATTGGAGGGTGATGGAGGTCAACGCCCCTGGCAGAGGCATCAGGCCTGGGCAGGGGGCGGAGCTGGCAATCAGAGGGGTCTGGGGGGTCCCCTGCCTAGGCCTGATGCCTGGGCCAGAGGCATCAGGCCTGGACAGGAGGCGGAGCCGGTGATCAGGGGGAGATGGGGGTCCCCTGCACAAGCCTGAAGCCTGGGCCACAGGCATCAGGCCTGGGCGAAGGGCTGATCTGGTGATTTGAGGGTGATGGGGGCTGACGCCTCTGGCCAAGGCGTCAGGCCTGGGCGAGGGAGGAGCCGGCGATGGGAGGGAGATGGGGGTCGACGCTTTTTGTTGAGGCATCAGGCCTGGGGCAGGGGGGTTGGGGGGTGCCAAGCCGGCGATTGGTGTGAACTACAGAGGAAACACCTTTTCTGACCACTCATTGGTTAAGCTCCCTGTATGCCACTGGTAATATTCTTAGTAACGTGGGTAATAAGAATCCAAAAAGGTGATCTAGGGTTTTTCACCACACTCCTGGCGAAAAAAAACAAAGGTCCGCTGCTGGAGGGCTAAGAAATGTTATATCCTGCCATAGACGGTTTGGCTCAGTGGATAATGCCTTGGCCTGCCGATGGCAGGGTCTGAGTTCAATTCTGACCAAGGGCATGTACCATGGTTGCAGGCTCCTCCCTGGACTGGGTCCTGATCAAAGCTCCTGCAGGAGGCAAACAATTGATCGATGTGTTTCTCTCACATTAACTTTCCCTCTCTCTTCTACGCTCCCTAAAAATCAATGGAAAAATATCCCCAATTGAGGATTAACCAAAAAGAATATACAAACATAAAAATAATAATAATAATCACTCAATTCCTTGCCCCCAAAAGGGAAAGTATAGTCCATAACCACATTAGGGTATTCTATAGGGCAGGTTTCCTTAAAGGGGAAATTTACTCAATTAAAACTACCTGGCCCTTGACGGTTTGGCTCAGTGGATAGAGCATCAGACTGCAGGCCCAAGGGTCCTGGGTTCGATTCCAGTCAGGGGCACGTACCTTGTTTGCAGGCTCCTCCCCGGCCCCGGCCCTGGTCAGGGTGAGTGCAACCAATTGATATGTTTCTTTCACATCCATATATCTCTCTGTCTTTCTCTCCCTCTTCCACTCTCTCTA
>NW_005357789.1:0-384 GCF_000412655.1 Myotis brandtii | reverse complement strand
CCAGCTCTTGGTTTCATTGATTTTCTGTATTGTTTTTTTGGTCTCTATGTCGTTTATCTCTGCTCTGATCTTTGTTATTTCCTTCCTTCTGCTTACACTGGGCTTTTTTTGTTGCTCTCTTTCTAACTCTTCGAGTTGTGTTGTTAGGTCATTTATTCTCATTGTTTCTTGTTTCTTCCAGTAGGCTTGTAGAGCTATGAACTTCCCTCTCAAGACTGCTTTTGCTGTGTCCCATAGGTTTTGGGTTTTTGTGTTTTCATTGTCATTAGTTGCCATGATGTTTTTTATTGCTTCTTTGATCTCTCTGGTAACCCAGTCGTTGTTTAATAGCATGCTATTTACTCTGAATGTGTTTGATTTTTTTGGATTGTTTTTATTGTAGTT
>NW_005357788.1:0-518 GCF_000412655.1 Myotis brandtii | reverse complement strand
GGTCACATGTGACATAAACTTATCTCTCACCCATATACAGGTTCAGGCAAATGCAGGCATATAGATGTGAATATGCAAAACACAGAGTTGATTCTCTATTTTTGTAAATAAGTATTTTACATATTTAAAAATATTTTAATGACTTTTCGCAAAGAGAGGAAGGTAGTGAAAGAGAGAGAGAGAGAGAGAGAGAGAGAGAGAGAGAGAAATGGTATTATTAGAAAGAAACATCAAGCAGCTGCCTCCTGCACGTCACCTACGGGGCATCCAGGCAGGCACGTGCCTTGAGCTGGAATGGAACCAGTGACCATTTAGGGCAACGGATGGTGCTCCAACACCTGAGGCTCACTGGCCAGGGAAGAGTTTATTCTTGTTTTTTATTATTTTTAAATTATTGTAGTAATTTCCATGCCAACAGCTCTACTTCTACTTGTGCCACACCCTGTAGTTACCTCCTGCCTTTTTGTAATCTCTCCTTCTCCCTTCCCCAGGCCTAAATGTAGTCATTGATTTTCCTT
>NW_005357787.1:1895-3198 GCF_000412655.1 Myotis brandtii | reverse complement strand
AATTATTCAAAGTGTGTGCATACATTTTTGGGGGGCAATCTATATATCTGGAGCCTGGATTCTGTCTCATTGATCTGCAGGTATATTCTAATACCAACCTGTACGGATCACTGTAGCTCTGTAATCTTGAAATAAGGAAGTATAAGCCCTAAAAGTTCTTTTTCAATTTTCAAATTTGTTTTGGCTATTCTGGGACCTTTGCATTTCCATATAAATTATAGAATCAGCTTGTCAATTTTTATAAAAAGAGAAGGCCTTCTGGAGTTTTGGTTGGGATTATGTAATTCCATAGATCAATTTGAGGAGGAGAGTTTAACAACCCTAAATCTTTCAATCCATGAACATAGTCTTTCTCTCCACTTATTATATCTCCTTACATTTCTCTGGCAATGCTTGGTGGTTTTAATTGTATAGACATTGCTCTTAATTCGATAAATTCATCCCTAAGTGTTTCGTGCTTTCTGATACTGTTGTAAATAGTATTTTTAAATTGTCATGTCTGATTGGCTGCAGCAAGTATATAGAAATATGATTGGTTTACATAGTGAGTTTATATCCTGTGACCTTGCTAGGCTGACTTAGTTGGGCTTATAACAGGATGCCATGTACATGACAATAATAGCACCAAGTGAAGAGCATGAAATGAAGCAAAGAAATGTCACCAGACAACAACTCAAATACACAGAAAGAGTTTAAGAGTAGCCCTAGCCAGTTTGGCTCAGTGGATAGAGCATCGGACCTTGGACTGAAAGGTCTTGGGGTTCTTTTCTGGTCAAGGGCTCCTACCTCGGTTGCAGGCTTGATCCCTGGCCCCTCACACTGATGCTTTTCTCTTTCCGTCTCTCCCTGCTCCCTTTCACTCTCTCTAAAAAAATCAATGGAAAAATATCCTCGGGTGAGGATTAACCAACCAACCAACCAACCAAACAGAAACAGAGAGGAAAGCTTCCCAGACGCCTGACTCCCTGAAGGACCCCGGGCCCCCTCCTCGCAGGCTCTGGCCCCACAGTCGTCCCGCCCTGTCCCTGGGGCCCAGGGAACAGAGAGGAATGGGGTCCTCCTCTCGGGGCCTCCCAGGCCACGGCTACTGGCCCAGGAAGGGGTGACTCCAGGGGCTGGATGTGACCCCCGCTGTGGGTGGTCCTGGGAGGTCCAGGCCCACAGGCTCGTCTTCACATCCATTCAGCTGGGCACATGCTTAGGAGTGCCGCTCTGGAAGGTTCACCGAGGCCACACCGTGTGCGAGCCCAGCGAAGGGCCCCAGGTGAGAGTGGGCCTGCCCACTGGGCCTGGGCCTGCCCAC
>NW_005357787.1:0-1798 GCF_000412655.1 Myotis brandtii | reverse complement strand
CCACCGCTGGGGGAGGGCCACCCCTCCCCCCAGGAATGTGTAGCAGAGTCCACCGTCCTGACCAGGTACGGGGTCCCGGCAGGAAAGGGCCTAGTGGTGCTCTGCCCCTTCCTCTTCCCCTCCCTCACCCTCTGCCCTCCCCCCTCCCACGCATAGCAGGTGCCCTGGGTCCCCCACCAGCTTCTCGGAGAGCCGGGGCCGCTCCTCACGGGTGGACCTCACAGGAGGAAGGCCCCTTGCTGCCCTGCTCTGCCCTCTGGGGCCCGAAGCGGAGGGCAGGGGAAGGGGCTCCACCTACAGGAAGGCTGGCCGGCGGACAGCTTCGCAGGTCAGGCACCAGGACATCACCCCGAGGGTCTGCCTTCTGCCCCGTCCACCACCACCCTGGCCACATTCTCTTACCTCTCTGGGCACCATCATCACACATGGGCAGCCTCCCAGACCCTCTCTGCCCACTGCTCAGCGCCGCTGGAAGCCCCAGCCGTGAGGCCCCTGTGGAGGTCACCCAGGGCCCTTGGCTCTCCCCGCTCACCTGTGGGCTCCATGGCTCCTCTGACACAGGCCAGGAATGGGAGGTGCAGGTAAGCCTGGTAGCTGTGTTTGTCCTCAAGTCACAGGAATCTGAGAACAATGCCCAGTCCCAGCCCCACCGTCCCTCCTGGTGGGAGGAGCCAGGCAGCTTTGCAATGTGCCCAGATCTGGCAGCCAGGCGGCTGTCCCAGGAGAGACCTTCCGCCAGGTGCCTGAGCTGGTGCTGGCAGTATTTTATGGACAACCAAGGTGAGTGGCTTCCCTGCTCTCAGGACCTAGCCCGGGTTCCACCCCTACTCGCCTCACCCCACTCCCCAACTGTCTCCAGCCTGGGTGCCTTCATAAGTACATTGAAGACCTTTTCAGTTACAGCTTCAATGGTTACTCTTAGCTCAACGAAGGTATTTTTATTTCTTGTTTTTAATAGCGGAGGAGGACCTTACCCTGTGTAGTTTGTTTCCTTTATGTTTTTCCTTAATAATTTGAAAGATCTGGAGTTTAGCTTGGCAGGTGGTGTGGCTCAGTAACTGAGCATCAACCCACGCACCAAAGGTCACCGGTTCGATTCCCCGTCAGGACACACGCCTGGGTTTCAGGTTCCATCCCTGGTGGGCACCATGCAGGAGGCAGCCAATTGATGTTTCTCTCTCCTTGATGTCTCTCTCTCTCGCTCTTCCTTCCCCTCTAAAGATCAATTAAAAAAAAACCCCCCAAAAAAACATTTGAACTCTAATCCAGTGGAAAATTTAGTCATAATTTCATAAACCTCTCCTCCTCCATTTAAACAATGTGATATTAATGCCCTTGAGTGAGTTATGATGACACTGACTCATTCTCTGTGTACTTACCCTTCTTTTCCCTCCCCACCCAATAGGATCAGCTTTGTGTTTAAATATATACTGAATAAACTTACACCTTCATTACTTGAATTTTCACCTCCAAATGATATCATTTATTTACATAAAGATGAAGAAACACCCTTTTCTCTTTTATTTTAAAATACATTTTTGTTGCCCTTGCTGGTTTGACTCAGTGGATAGAATTGGCCTGCAGACTGAAGGGTCCTGGGTTCGATTCCGATCAAGGGCACATACCCCGATTGCAAGTTTGATCCCCAGTAGGGGGCATGCAGGAGGCAGCCCATCAATGATTCTCTCATCACTGATCTTTCTCTCACTCTCTGAAATGAATAAAATATATATATAAAAATGTTTTTATTGATTTCAGAGGGAGGGAGATAGAAACATCAGTGATGAGAATCATTGAT
>NW_005357786.1:0-513 GCF_000412655.1 Myotis brandtii | reverse complement strand
AACTCCAGAGGAGAGAGCACAAGACCCCTCCATGTTACTGTTATCATGCTAATTGTTTAAGGCTAACCATCTTATACCAAACAATATAAAAGAAGTATGCGCTGATTGGTTTTACTTTTTATCTAATCCCAGAGATTCTATCTATGCCTTGCTGTTTTTTCTTCTACCTCTCCAATCTTAACAACTGGATTTCATGTCACTCCTTTTCCTTCTATAGATTGCAAAGTGTGTAGCAGATGTTTTACTGTCTAAATATAACCCTGGAAAATCATTCCATGAACCCCGAGGTCATTTCCTACTTCCTGTAGATCCCTGTTAAAGATGGTAATTGGATTTTACCCAAGTGACACCATCTCAGGAATATGAATATATGTTAGTTATGATTTGTATGTTATTCACACTAGGTTGAGGCATTTACTTGAAGGACAGCAACAGGTAAAAAGGTAAATTATGATTTGGGAAAATTAACGCCGATTAACCTTATGAAAAAGGAGACATTCTGCATTATTAGGA
>NW_005357785.1:0-1086 GCF_000412655.1 Myotis brandtii | reverse complement strand
AGGCATGTGCCCTGACTGGGAATTGAACCATGAACTCTGGGTTCATAGGCCAACGCTCAACCACCGAGCCACGCCGGCCCAGTGGCCTGCCAATAATTTGTATCTGAAGTCAGCTCAGGGCAGGCGGCCCCCTCAGAAACCAGAGCTTCCCAGCAAGGGCTGCTTCTAGGGCACTGCCCGTGGGTTGGTGGGGGGCAGTGGGGGAATTCTCACAACTGAGGTTCTCAATGGGGGCGCATGGCTTTCTGGTTGGGGGCATGTGCATGGGCTTCATAAGGCTCCTGAACCGCTTAAAATTGTGCATAAAAGTTTGCTGGTGACGTGTTCAGTGGAGAGGTTCTGTAATTTTCACCGGATTGCCAATAAGGTTAAGAACCTCTAAGAACTCCAGAATCACTCATTTGAAAAGCAATGTTCTGTGATGAGAGAGCAGTGGCCCAGGCTGTCCAAGCTCGGTCTGCCAGGCCTCCTGCATTCAGTCCAGCTCAGCCCGGTGATGCTGGCTGGAGGTGGGCAGCGTGACAGGAGGGCCTTGAGAAACCCTTCTGGTTCAAGAGTTCCATAATTCAAGAACAATGGTTGTGGTCTTTGGGGAGTCTCCGCAGTCAGTGATGTCTGATGTTTTGTTTTGTGTTTTCCTCCTAAAGATCTTTTCTTTCTGCAAGAACAAGAAATACATGAAATAAAAAAATAAAATGTCTTTGTTACAACCCAGGTATTGTGTCAGGCACCTCTCACAGACACCAGAGAGGTGTGGTCAGACAGCCCCTTGAGTCAGAGGGAGAGGGCTGTCCCTAACCTGGATTCTTGTCTTCTCATGCAAATGAATTTAAATGAGAAAACTTCAGATGATTACGCTGTGATAAAGCCAATTTTATTAAAGCAGTTAAAGCAAGCAAATCTATACATTTGGTTTATGAAGAGCAGACGGGCTCTCAGCTAATCTGAAGAGCGAGTTGGGTGGGGGTCTGAGGTGTTATATACCCTCCTATCTATAGGTTTCAAAATTCCTGTTGAATATTTTGGCACAGATTAATTCTCAAGGTCCATTTAAAAAAATAATTCTTTATTGTTGGAAGTATTACA
>NW_005357784.1:0-843 GCF_000412655.1 Myotis brandtii | reverse complement strand
GGATTGAATATGAAAGAAAGAGAAGGGTCAAAGTGGGCGCTGATTAACAAAACAGACAGGGTCTGACCTCAGAGTTGTTTTACTGCTGGGATAGGCAGTCAAATACTGGTAAACAAATCAATATGATTCCATTTGTGCTAAGTATAAAAAAATGCTGCAAAAGAACAAGAGATAGATGTTAAGTAGGGTAGAGGCAAGGACTGTCTCTCTGAGGAGGCGGTGTTTAAACTAAAGCTTGAAGAATAAGAAGGATCCTCTATGCAAAGATGCAAGGGGTAGAGTATTCCGGGCGGGGCTCCAACAGGTGCAAGAGCTCTGATGTCTCATTGCTAATAAGCGGAAAAGCCAGGGTTTAAACCAGTCTGCCCAACTTTTAAGCCTGTGTTTGTTCTGTTTTTCCTACTCTTACAGGCTCTAGCACAATGGTTTTCAGGGTGTGATCTATGGACCCCAGAGTTACCTGAGGTCCTTAGGGGAGTCCATAAGGTACAAATGTTTTCATATTAATACTAAGCCACTGTTTTTTTCTTTTTCATACTAATTCTCACCAGTATACAGTGCTTTCCAAAGGCTACCAGACATGTGATATAGCAACAGATTGACTGCAAAGTGGATATGAGAATCCACGGTCTTCTATTAAGCCAGACATTGAAGAGGTTTAAAAAATGGAAAGCAATGTCACTGTTCCCACTACATTCTTTTAGTTTTTTAAAATAGTGGTTTTTTTTTCATAACATATGTTATTTATGTTAATAAGAAAGGGAGTTATTAATGTTATTTTAAATAAATTAACATTTTAAATATTGCTCATATTCATTTCTAGTGGTAAATATCAATACTATA
>NW_005357783.1:0-1010 GCF_000412655.1 Myotis brandtii | reverse complement strand
GGCCAACCATTTCTATGGTATTTTGATCTACAGGATTCCATTGCCCAATGGAATCCTGTCTGACATCAGGGACAAACAGGTTTTGGAGGATTAATATTATTCCCTGATGTATTACCAAAGGCTGTCGAGGAGCTTGCCATCTGGCCTGAGCATTATTATTTTTATCTGGGCAATCCCTACTAAAGTGCCCAGATAAGCCACAAGAGTAGCAGTTCATATTTCTTTTATTACCTGTATTATTGCTGGCTTGTCCTATGCCTTGTACATATTGACGGTACGTCTCTCCTTGAGGAATGCAGCCATAGCTACACCCTGTGTAAAGCTGGACTTCCATCGGCAGACTGTTTTATAAAATCATTTATAGTTCCTGTTCTGCGAATCAGCCTTAATAAAGCCCAACAGGTATTATTAGCATTTTCAAAAGCCAGTTGTTTGATTAGGATATCGGCTGCCTCTTCATTAGTGATAACTCTCTTGACTGCCTGTATGAGGCGAGAAAGGAAATCCGGATACGGTTCCTCGACCTTCTGTTTAACCTCTGTAAGGGTGGCTGTTTTTCCTACTGTACAAGGTAGGGATTTCCAGGCATTTACTGCACAACTGGTTACTTTAATAAGTGCCTCTTTGGGCATGTACATTTGTTCCTGAGCCGTGATGAAATCACCTTCTTCCTAATATCATGTCTAGGGTTATTCCTCCTCTGGAATTTTTGCTAGTTGCTACAGCTCTCTTAGCAAGATCAGCCTATCCACTTTTCCATAATAAGTAATCGCCTCCTGAGAGACAGGCTTTACAAACCTGTGACCAACCATAAGGAGTCACCCATTTACTGTCTAGGGCTTCTACCAAGGTTTGTGTGTAAGGAGCTAGAGGTCCATATTCAGAGCCGGCCCATTTTAATTCTTTAAGTATTTTGTAAGGTATAGGCTCCCGGGTGTGGTTTTCGTCCCCCTCACTCTCATACATGACTGGAAAGCAGAGTGAGAATTCAAGATCTCCGTTAGCTTCAG
>NW_005357782.1:0-403 GCF_000412655.1 Myotis brandtii | reverse complement strand
TGCAAATTAACCCAACAAAGATGGCGGCAGCCACGGAAATGGAGGCTTCCTGTCCTCCCTGGCTGCTGCTCAAGGAGTGGCTGGGGCCCTGGGTCACTGGAGGCGACCCAGGCTTCCAGCCCACCCTGGCCACCGCTCAAGGGAGAGAACAACATGCAGGCACAGCCAGGAGCCTGAGAGATCAACACAGAGGGGCGCCTGCTCCAAGCCTCCGCGGTGTGGCTGGGAGCAGGCCCCCAGTGGACACACACACACACACACACACACACACACGGGGTGCCTGCTTCAAGCCTCTGCTGCCAGACTGTGACTTAGGCCCGCTCCCCCTGGGACATCCACTGAGGGCTCCTGGACTGTTAGAGGGGGCAGGCTGTGCTGAGGGACCCCCACCCCTCAGTGCACG
>NW_005357781.1:0-200 GCF_000412655.1 Myotis brandtii | reverse complement strand
TATGGATCCGAGGAGCTGCAAACTGGATGGTCCCACTTTGACCACCGGGCACAGTGGCTCCTGGATCTCTAGGGAGGTGCTAATCTAGCCTCTGCCTGAGGCTATCCAGCAAAAGCCTCTCTTCAGGGCTTGGGCGGGGCAGGTCCCATAGGATCAACAGGGAGGGGCTAGCAGTTATGGCTGCCCTCAGAGGCCCCGCT
>NW_005357780.1:0-531 GCF_000412655.1 Myotis brandtii | reverse complement strand
TCTAGAAATATGTCCATTTCCTCTAGGTTGTCTAGTTGTTGAATAGAGTTGTTCATAGTATTTTTTTAAACAATTCTTTGTATTTCTGTGGGGTCTGTTGTTATTTTGCCTATTTCATTTCTGATTTTGTTTATCTGGGTCCTATCTCTTTGCTCCTTGGTGAGTCTGCCTAGATTTTCATCAATTTTGTTTATTCTTTCAAAGAACCAGCTCTTGGTTTCATTGATATATATATTTGGTCTCTAAGTCATTTATTTTTGTTTTGGTCTTAATATATCCTTCCTTCTGTTCACTCTGGGCTTTTCTTGCTACTCTCTAATTCTTTATGTTGTAGAGTTAGATAATTTATTAGCATTTTTTCTTGTTTATTTTGAGGTAGGCCTGTAGAGTATAAACTTCCCTCTCAGGACTGCTTTCACTGTGTCACATAGATTTTGGATTGTTGTGTTTTCACAACAATGGATTGTCATTTGTTTAAAGGATGTTTTTAATTTTTCTTTGATCTCTTTGGCAACCCAATCATTATTTAAT
>NW_005357779.1:0-496 GCF_000412655.1 Myotis brandtii | reverse complement strand
TGAGGAGGATAGGTTTTAGTTCTTCTTAGAATGCTTGATAGGAATCCCCTGTAAAGCTGTCTGGACCAGGACTTTTGTTTGGAAGATTTTTTTTGATCACTGTTTCAATTTCTTCGGTAGTTATCGGCCTATTCAGGTTTTTTATTCTTCTTGGTTGAGTTTTGGGAGCTTGTATTTTTCTAGGAATATGTCCATTTTATCTAGGTTGTCCATTTTGTTGGAATAGAGTAGTTCATCGTATTTTTTCATAATCGTTTGTATTTCTGTGGGATCAGTTGTTATTTCACCTCTTTCATTTCTGATTTTGTTTATTTGGTCCTCTCTCTTTGCTTCTTGGTGAGCCTGACTAGAGGTTCATCAATCTTGTTTATCCTTTCAAAGAACCAGCTCTTGGTTTTGTTGATCTTTTGTTTTTTTGTGTATGTTTTTTAGTCTCTATGTCATTTATCTCTGCTCTGATTTTATTATTTCCTTCCTTCTGCTTATGCTGGGCTTT
>NW_005357778.1:0-766 GCF_000412655.1 Myotis brandtii | reverse complement strand
GAGTCTTTGGGGTTTTCTATGTATAGTATCATGTCATGTGCGAATTAGGACCGTTTTACTTATTCTATTCCAAGGATGCCTTTTTTTATTTCTTCTTCTTGTCTGATAGCTATGGCTAGCACTTCCAGTACTATATCGAACAGGAGTGGTGAAAATGGGCATCCCTGTCTTGTTCTTGTTCTTAGAGGAAATGAATTTAGTTTTTGCCATTGGGTATGATGTTGGCTTAAGGTTTGTCATATAAGGCTTTTTTTATGTTGAGGTATGGTTCCTCTATTCCCACTTTGCTGAGAGTTTTTGTTAAGAAAGGGTGTTGGATTTTGTCAAATGCTTTTTCTTCATTGATTGATATGATTATGTGATTTTTGTCTATCAGTTTTTTTATATGATGTATCACATTTATTGATTTGTGGATATTGTACCATCCTTGCATCCCCTTGGTCATGGTGTATGATCTTTCTAATGTAATGCTGAATCTGATTTGCTAGAATTTTGTTAAGGATTTTAGCATCCATGTTCATCAAGGATATTGGCCTGTAGTTCTCTTTTTCTGTGTGGTTTCTTTATCTGGTTTTGGGATTAGGGTAATGCTGGCTTCATAGAAAGAACTTGGAAGTGTGCCTTCTTCTTGAATTTTTTAGGATAGTCTGAGCAGGATAGGTTTTAGTTCTTTGAATGCTTGGTAGAACTTCCTTGTAAAGCTGTCTGGACCAGTGCTTTTATTTTCTAGAAGATTTTTGATCACTGCTTCAATTTCTTCGGTAGT
>NW_005357777.1:0-256 GCF_000412655.1 Myotis brandtii | reverse complement strand
AGGTGGCAAGAACATACAATGGAGTCAAGACAGTCTCTTCAATAAATGGTGTTGGGAAAATTGGACAGATACCTGCAAAAAAATGAAACTAGACCACCAACTTACATCATACACAAAAATAAACTCAAAATGAATAAAGGACTTAAACATAAGATAGGAAACCATAAAAATATTAGAGAAATCCAAAGGCAGCAAAATCTCAGACATCTGCCAAAGCACTATCTTCACTGATACAGCTTCTAGGGCAATGGAAACT
>NW_005357776.1:0-509 GCF_000412655.1 Myotis brandtii | reverse complement strand
GGTTTGCCCTGAAGGGTGTCCCAGATAAGGGTGGGGTTCCCTTGGGGTGTGGGGCAGCCTGGGGGAGGGGCCTGTGGTGATTTGCAGGCCAGTCACGCCCCCATGGGGTCAGGGTCCCCACTGGGGGTGTGTGGCCAGCCTGGGTGAGGGGCTGATGGCTGTTTGCAGTCTGGCCACAGCCCCTTCAGGGTGGGGGGTCCCCACTGGGGTGCCTGGCCAGCCTTGGTGAGGCGCTGATGGCTGTTTGAAGGCTGGCCAAGTCCCCCAGTGGGAACACTCACCCCATGAGGTTGTGGACAGACTGGGTGAGGGGCTGAGGGCTGTTTTCAGGTTGGCCACACCCCCTTCAGAGTGGGGGTCCCCGCTGGGGTGCCTGGCCAGCTTGGGTGAGGGGCTGATGGCTGTTTGCAGGCTGGCCACGGCCCCCCAGCGACCCAAGCTCTCAGCCCCTCCTTGTTTTCTTTTTTCTTTATCAGCGCCTCCTTGAGCAGAGGGAAGCAGGTATCTGG
>NW_005357775.1:0-1664 GCF_000412655.1 Myotis brandtii | reverse complement strand
CTGCATTCTGGGGTGATGGTTTCTCTTCCTGTGTTGGAACAGAGGAGGGACATTCCCTCAGGGGCAGCTTATGAACTGCCAGGTGGGTTGGGGGCTGTAGTTCAGACCAATCCCCTAAGAACTCAGTGACTGTTGTCAGGAGGTGGGACACAAGTGATCCAAGAACAGTGTGTGTGAAAAGGGACAACATGCTCACTGACTAGCTCAGGGAAGGCCTGTGTGGTGTTCTTGCAAACTCAGAGACCTAAAGTTATCACAAAGGATGTTCTGAAATGAAAACTTTAAAACTAAAAGCAGTTTATGGTGGGTAGTCATGTCCTAGGCTAGCATCTTCCCTGACAAAGGTCAATCTTAACCTTAACTGAGCCTGTGTATTGCCTTTTGGCATCTACAATAACATATAATTTGGAATATCAAAGGAATTTCCCTTTTTCCGGACCCCTCAAAGCATAGGCAATGCTCTGCGGAGACCACAAATCCCCTCATTGTTACTGAGTTCATTGTTGACTTGTAACTATCCGATATCCACCATGTAAAAGAAGTATGTCTGTGTCATTTTACTGTTTATCCAGTCACAGAGGATTCCCCACTTTGATTTCTCTGGGACCCTAATGTATCACCACTGGATTTCATGTTACCACCATACATCTCCTGTTTTGATTGTAATGTATAAAATAAGGTGCAAAACTGCCATTCTCCAGAGCATTATCTCAATCCGCTGAGATTTTCTTCCTGCCAATTGTTGACAGTGGGGCTTTAATAAACTCCAAAAATTCTCCACAAGTTTGAGTGTTTCTTACTTTGACATTTACTTGGCGTAGTGGGTCAGGATTCCAAAAAAGCTCACCCAGGACCAACCTGTGGACCTGGTGTTATGATTCAACAAAGGACCCATTGAACCGCTGGTTCCCCACCCATAGGGTGAACCTGGGTGAGTTGTGTCTTAAATCCAGGATTTTTCCCTTGCTGATGGTAGAGGGTTAGATTTATTTGAGCTGTATTTTTAAATACTCCAGGTAGAACTAAGATTAAGTGTTGATGGAACTTAGGTTAAGACAAGACAGTAGGAAAAAAATGGGTGGCTGGTGTTAAATTGTGGCTTTCCAATTAGAATTGCTTTCTGAGAATCTGAGCAAAATAAAAAAAATTGTTGCTGTATAAATTAGAGTTGACCTCAATCAGCTCCAAAAATACAGGGTCATGTCCTCCCTCCAGCCCGAGTATTAGGTATTCTTAGGGGACTAAGAATCTCTGTGGAGGTGTGAGGTCATTCCTCATGACGTGCAGGAGCCCCAAAGCAAAATTTCAACTCAATTGCAATTAAAGTGACTGGTTCTGGTGGGGAAGCACCCATAAGGTTTGGTCAACCATTCCCTGACCCTCTGGTTGTTTTAGACAGCAGGGAGATAAACCGAGGCACATCAGAGGGTTGAATGTGACTTGAGGGGTGAGAGCCTCATGAAGCTCAACCCATAAGAAACACATGTTGACCAACTACATTATATAACTATCCTAGAAAATTTGCTCAGATTCTGCAGATATCAGAAAGAAAAGAAAAACCACATACACACACACACAACTCCAAAACAACAACAAAACACACCTAAAATTAAAATGAGAAGTTGTACCTCCAAGGCCAGGCGATGCCAGATCCCAGCCCTCAT